>NC_067250.2:329785554-330095113 GCF_019359855.2 Lolium perenne | reverse complement strand
TATGTAGTTCATGGCTCTTTGGTACGTCGCGCCGGCATTCTTCAATCCAAAAGTCATGACCACATATTCAAACAAGCCCACTGATCCTGGTACTCTGAATGCAGTCTTATGTATATCTTCTGGAGCCATGAAAATCTGGTTGTAACCGGCGTTGCCATCCATGAAACTCAACACTTTATGACCAGCAGCTGCGTTGATCAACGTTTCTGCTACCGGCATTGGATACTCATCCTTTGGAGTGGCTTGATACGTCCCCGACGTATCCATAATTTCTGTCGTTCCATGCTTGTTTTATGACAATACTTACATGTTTTGCTTGCACTTTATGATGATTTCATGCATTTTCCGGAACTAACCTATTAACAAGATGCCACAGTGCCAGTTCCTGTTTTCTGCTGTTTTTGGTTCCAGTATCGCTGGTCGGGCAATATTCTCGGAATTGGACGAAATCAACGCCAAACCTCCTATTTTTCCCGGAAGGCTCCAGAACACCGAAGAAGAGTCGGAGAGGGGCCAGAGGGCCACCAGACCATAAGGCGGCGCGGCCTGGCCTGGGCCCGCGCCACCCTATGGTGTGGAGCCCCCAGGCACCCCCCCTACGCCGCCTCTTCGCCTATAAAATCCCTTTCGACCTAAAAACGCAGTACCAATTGACGAAACTCCAGAAAAGTTACTGTGGCGCCACCGCCATCGCGAAACTCCAATTCGGGGGACAGAAGTCTCTGTCCCGGCACCCTGCCGGGACGGGGAAGTGCCCCCGGAAGCCATCTCCATCAACGCCACCGCCTCCACCATGCTCCGTGAGTAGTTCCCCCATGGACTACGGGTTCTAGCAGTAGCTATGTCGGTATACTCTCCCCCATGTACTTCAATACAATGGTCTCATGAGCTGCCTTACATGATTGAGATTCATCTGATGTAATCGGTGTTGTGTTTGTCGGGATCCGATGGATGATACATTATGATTAGTCTATCTATAAAGTTTGTGAAGTTATTGTTGCTGCAATCTTGTTATTCTTAATGCTTGTCACTAGGGCCCGAGTGGCATGATCTTAGATTTGAGCTCTATACTTATTGCTTAGATTGTATCTACAAGTTGTATGCACATGTCACTGTCCGGAACCAAAGGCCCCGAAGTGACAAAAATCGGGACAACCGGAGGGGATGGCGGTGATGTGAGGATCACATGTTTTCACGGAGTGTTAATGCTTTGCTCCGGTGCTCTATTAAAAGGAGTACCTTAATATCCAGTAGATTCCCTTGAGGCCCGGGTGCCACCGGCTGGTAGGACAATAGATGTTGTGCAAGTTTCTCATTGCGAGCACGTACGGCTATATATGGAAAACATGCCTACATGATTAATGAATTGATGTTCTTTCTTAATTCTTTATCAATCCTATCAATTGCCCAACTGTAATTTGTTCACCCAACACTTGTCACTTGTTATTGGAGAGTTACCACTAGTGTAGATCGCTGGGAACCCCGGTCCATCTCTCATCATCATATACTCGTTCTACATGTCATTAGAAGTAGTATCAACTATCTTCTGGTGCCATTACCTCTGTGTTATTATTACTGCCGCTATGTTACTGTTACTACTGCTCTCATATTACTGCTACTTTCACATCACCCCTGTTACTAGTGCTTTTCCAGGTGCAGCTGAATTGACAACTCAGTTGTTAAGGCTTATAAGTATTCTTTACCTCCCCTTGTGTCGAATCAATAAATTTGGGTTATACTACCCTCGAAGACTGCCGCGATCCCCTATACTTGTGGGTCATCATGGCTCTGTTGAGATCCCGAAAATCTATGGCGACGCGCATTCGGCCGTCCTTTTTCTCCACAGGTACGACACTGGAAATCCACTCAGCATACCTGCATGGCCTGATGAACCCCGCAGCCAACATTTTCTCGATCTCTTTTTTGACTTCTTCCAAGACTTCGGCCTTCATCTGTCGTGCTCGTTGCTAGAACGGCCGAAATCCTTTCTTAAGAGGGAGCCGATGCTCGATGATGCTCCTGTCTAACCCGGGCATCTCTGTATAATCCCAGGCAAAACAATCTGGGTATTCTTTCAACAGAGCTATCATCAGACTCCTCAGATGTGGATCCAACTTCTTGCTGATAAATGTTGGTCGTGGCTTATCCCCAGGACCAATGTCGATCTCTTCTAGCTCATCAGCCGATGTAAACCCATACCCTAGCTTTCCATCACCTGCTAGATCAATGCTGAACACAAGCAAAATATATGATAAGGGTAATATGGGCCGATTGCCTGAATCGGCCTCCTTTTTCCTTGCACTGCTTAATGCGGATTTACAACTTATTTTTATTTTTTGGGGCCGATCGCAGGGATCGGCCTTGCTACACATGTCTAGTGACTTTGGTGCGGTTACACTGTCAGGCCTGTGGATAAGACCAGCCTCACCCCGTTTTTTGTAACCTCAATGCGCTCGCAACCGTCCAGACTGACTCCAGAGAGTGGCTCTTGGTCCACCGCGTCCCAAATGTTCATGCCAGCCGTTGAAATTTCGGCTGTGTCATCTGCATGGACGACCTCCACTTCATCGCCATCCCACTGTATCAAGCATTGGTGCATTGTGGATGGAATGCAGCAATTGGCGTGAATCCAATCTCTCCCTAGCAGGACGGCGTAGGTGCTCTTGCTATCGACGATGAAGAACGACGTAGGGATGGTTTTTCGGCCTACTGTCAGATCCACGCTTAGAACACCTTGCGCTTCTGATGCTTGGCCGTTGAAATCGCTCAATGTGACGTTGGTTTTGATCAAATCCGCGCTAGAGCGTCCCAGGCGACGTAGCATGGAGTACGGCATAATATTGACTGTCGCTCCCGTGTCAACCAGCATCTTGTTGACGGGCTGCCCGTTTATATATCCTTTCACGTACAAGGCCTTCAAATGTCTGTAGCTTCTTTCTCGCGGCTTTTCAAAGACAACTGGCCGTGGGCCGCAGTCAAGTTGTGCCACAGATGCCTCTTCTGATCTTGGAGCGCAAAACTCTGACGGAAGTATGAACACCATGTTCGCGCCAGCCGATGTCTTATCATCGGCTTTCTTCGGTTTGGGACGCCATTCTTGCTTCTGTGGGCGGCCCTCCTCGTCCAAAGTTTGCTGAATTTTCGCGGCCAGATCGGGTCGTGCCTTTCTCAGCGTGTGCAGGTATAACCTCTCGGCTTCCTCCAAGCTACGTAGCCGCTGAACCCTGCGTTTCTGAGAGTGACTGAGTCCATCAGGGCACCACCTTGGCCGGTGGTATTTATCTTCTTCTTCTTCATCATCTTCTAACTCCTCGAGATCTTCCTCTCGAGAGGACTCAGCTTGTGTGTTCCGATACGGGAGAGGTCCTAGACGTTTGAACACTGACACATCTGCTGCGTCCTTCTTCTTTGGTCTACATTCTGGGCAGCTTTCGATTGTAGGCAATCGGCTCATTCCTGAATCCCAGCAATGTTTGAAGAACGGGCAGTCCCAGTGACGATCCATGTCTTCTTGCTCCCTTGACCTTCCCTTGGCGCGGCGCTCATATCCTTCGTCGTCTCTATCATACCGACGATACTTTCTATCATTTACGAGAGTCCGATAAGCTATGTCATCGGCTGTATCATACCGCCGGCGTTGGTCATACTGATGCTCATATTTGTTAAGGAGGTGCTCGGAGAGTGGTCGTTGGTACCGCACGCTTCTCACTTGATCCTCGGCCACGTACCGTTTGTCATCGTATCGGGGCCGATCGCGTGAACCGGCCTCCTCCTTGTCCTTGCCACGAGAACGACTGCTCTCTTCTTTGTCCTTGCTAGAGTGGTATACAGGTCCTGCCATGTTGATACTGAACGAGAAATCTGGCTGACGCCTCGTGGGGTAACTATACTCCACCATGTTGACAGCAGGGAACGGTTGCGTGTCCACTTTCATGGCATACTGGCTGAAAATCAGACGGCCTTGTTCTATCGCCATTTGGATCTGCTGACGCAACACTTTGCAGTCGCTGGTGGTATGTGTGAACGAATGATGCCACTTGCAGTATGGCCTTCCGTTCATCTCTTGGGCCGTAGGGACTCTATGGCCTTCGGGTAACTTCAGCTGCTTCTCTTTAAGCAAGAGATCGAAAATCTGCTCAGCTTTGCTCACGTCGAAGTCGAACCCTTTTGCAGGACCTTGTGGTTTAACCCACTTGCAGGACACGGGGTTTGCCCCCCGAGCCCATTCAGCCACGGCCACTTCCTGATCTCCTGCCGAATCTTCATCTTCTTCTACCTCGATCAGGCTTACTGGGCGTTTGAACTTGTCCTGGTACAATTCTGGATGGCGCTGTTCATATAATGACAGTTTCTGAACCATATGCGCCAGAGAAGTATACTCTGCCTGAGAAGCTATGTACTTGATCGGCGACGCAAGACCTACCACTGCCAGATCAACGGCTTCTTTCTCATTCAAACGAGCCGAATAACATCGGTTCCTCACAGTTCTGAAGCGCTGAATGTACTCTGACACTGTCTCTCCACGCCTCTGTCGCACTTGTGCCAAATCGGCAATGCCAGCCTCGGAAGCGTCTGAGTGATATTGCACGTGGAACTGCTCTTCCATCTGCTTCCACGTTCGAATTGAGTCTGGGGGCAGCGAGGTGTACCACCCAAAAGCCGATCCTGTGAGAGACTGCGCGAAAAATCTCACGCGTAGCTGGTCTGATGCTGAGATCATGCCCAACTGTGCCAAATATCGGCTCACGTGTTCAATTGAGCTGGAGCCTTCTGACCCACTGAACTTTGAGAATTCTGGGAGCCGATAATTGGGTGGCAGTGGTATTAGATCATACTCATTAGGATACGGCTTGGAATAGCCGATTGCCCTTCTCTTTGGCACCATGCCGAACTGGTCTCTCAAGATCGCACTGATCTGGTCCACTGTAGGAGCTGCAGGGGCGGAACTTTGCTGATCTGCTGCGGTGGCGTACTTAGCTAGCCACGCCTGTTTATCGGCGTCTCCTCCAGTAATTCCTCCTGTGACTCCAGAAATTGCTCCTGTTGTAATCTGGTTCGTGCGCGCCAAATTATTGCAATCTGGTACATACATGCACGTGTATCCGTGCGGGATCTCCTTAGGTGGTTCCAGCATGAACTGGTAATCAGCAGGATTGCCTCCAATCTTGTGGACGACGAAAGCCGGCGAACCCCGCGGCTCTGGAGCTGTAAGCGCGAACGGTAGCGGCGGCCTGGTCTGGAATGGTAGTTCTCCCTGGTGAGTCCCTAGGACCGGGCCTGACGGGGAATATTGGTGCTTCATTATTTCCTGAACCACGCGGACCGCGATGCGCTCCAAAGTGTTCACCAGGCTCTCAGAGTGCCGGTGAAGAGAATGATCTGCCATGTAATTAACTTCTTGGCGCAGAGCTCTGGTGCGTTCCTCTGAAGGGGTAGACAGATCTACTCCATCGAGAGCACCGTCGAGTGAGAACCCTTTCCACCTGATGCCATGTGAACGGGTCTTTGTGAAAGAGCCGATGAGATCGGCTTCGAAGATGGCTTTGATCTCATCATACTTCTTCTTGTGATCCTCAGGCAGCTCTTCGTACTTGACTGGTTCGTCCGCCATCTCAGAGGCAGATGTCGATGCCGTTGTTGTTGACTGTCCCACCGGGCGTGCCAGAATGTGTTACCGTCCGAAACCCACCGGCGAGCAGCGACGAGTAACACCGTAGTGCCGGGAGGCTCCCAGGACTGCAGTTAGCCCTGGTCCCTCGGGCGACGGCCCGCAATGCTCCTGGTACGCACGTCCGATGCTGATGCAAGGGCGTGCCACCTGACCTATATCTGGTCAGGAAGGTGATGGATTGCTTCGACTTAGTTTCCTGCATGGCAAACACGTAAACATTAAATACGAGCCCCGATCGGTTCTTAGGTTATTCTGTGGATCGGCTCTAAGAGCCGATTGCCCCATGGAACACGTTGGATTTTTCATTAACATGGGGATCCTGCTTAATCAAAATCAAGCTAAACTAATCTACGATAGTCTAGGGTTTTCACCGCATAATCGGAACATCCTACGCGTAGTTGAGCCTAGCAGATACGTAAGATGATAGAAAAACTAGCCCTAAAGAGGCCTAAAAACCAACACGAAGTTGATCCCCGGAACAATCCCTTTAGGACTTCATAAACCACACCTTACGTACTACCGGATCGTTCAACCCGTTTATAAGGCCTAACCATGCGGATATCAAACCAATCTTTGAAGAACAAGGAACAACTATAACAGATTAGATATACTAGCTAAAGAACAAGCAAGATGCTGCCCTTACACCTAGGATAGGTGTGAGGGCAGCCAGATATTGAGGGATAGCGTAGCTAAACAAGTACATCGTGAAAGCATCGACGTCAACCCTAAAACACCTGAGATAAGGGTGTTGCTCGCCATCAAAAAGGCTTCAGCACGAGCAACACCAAGAACGAATAAACCGATACTGCCTAGATCGCACAATGCGATCTAGTCAGCATGTTGCTTACCCGGGAGAAACCCTCGAAACAAGGGGTGACGATGCGCCTAGATTGATTTGTTGTGAACGTGATCGTCCTCCTTTCTCAATAACCCTAGATACATATTTATAGTCCGTAGACTTTCTAATTTGGAAACAATCCCAACCGTGCACGAGCTAAACTCTGTCTCTTAATCCTAACCGACACGTATCCTACTATAATCTACAGATACACGGGCAACTTGGCCCAAACTCACAAGGCCGATTCATGACCGTTTTACGTACATAGCTTCCAAGCCCGTTTAAATCACGGCCCACCTTCTGATCCGGTTAAATCTGGTGATAACACGTTGCTAGCGCCGACGAACCCTCCCAGCACCTCAAACCCTAACAGCTCGTCGTTGGCAAGCTCCTCGCACCGCACCCCACCCAAAACCTTAAGTTTCATTCATCACCTTTGTCAGCAACACCACAACAAGCCGCATCGTCCCGTCTTCGGTAAGATCCGGGCCTAGCCTAGCCGGCAACATCGTGGCTAGGCACACTGCCACCATCTTCGGCGAGGTCGCATCTTCTCGGGTGGTGGCTCATCAATGCCTTATCTTCGTCTCCATCGTCACCAGCGCTAACGGGCCAGGTCTAGATGTTGCAGAAGAAAAGAGAGAGGCAACCGTGAGCGTGCTAGGTGACGCAATAAGCGTCAAATACTATTCACCGAGAGAAATCAGTGATAGTGCACCTTTGTTTTGGGCCGCACGCACACTCCGTGCGGATTAGCTACTAGCCCGAGCAACACAAATGACCCTCCACGTCCAGGCTCTTTTGGCCCGTGCTGCATTCAATTCCCATCCAGACTAAAGGTGGGATAGTCGGCCCGTGTACTGCATCCTTTTCTCCCCGCGCTAACTTGCAGCTGGGCAAATAGTACCCTTCGAATAATTGAGCCTTCAATAATACCAGCAAACTCCAATAATACCAGCAACGAGCCATGCATGCATGCACCCGAAGTATGTCCGAGAATCGAATGTGATTCCAGAACAGAAAGGATATGAGCATATATATAGGCAAAAGCAAGTACGAAAGATGCATCATCCACGACTTTTTTGGTACATGATATTTGTGGAGATTTGTCTCTGCGATGCACTTTCTGCACTACGGAGTGGACTAATTGGATTGCGGCTACCGAATTTGTCCTTCAGTCCATAACATGTTATTCATTCCCATGCGCCTCGATATTTTTCCGGCTACCGAATTTGTCCTTGAACATTATTATTCATTTCCATGCGTCTCAATATTTATGCATCGACCGGTTGAATGTTCATGCGTAACCACAAAGTAAACAAAAATATTAAGATCAAATAGTTGTTCTAATAAAATGGTTGTTATAACTCAAAAATGTATGCCCATCATGATGATGGCATGCGATTTCCATTCATATAAGGACAAATAAAGAATTTCTCCTCTCCTATGGATTGGCTAAACTATTGAAGATCTATGTTCTTTATTCAAACTTGCTGGAATTCATCATGATGAAGTGAAAAGGAAATTATTATTATATTTATCTTTTTCTGGTAATGCTCGTATATGGTTTTGATCTCTGGAAAATACCGTATTGATTGGAAATCTCTGAGGAAGGCTTTCTATCTCAAGTACTATAGTTCTAAAGAAACTTATGATGATGGTTGTCATATTTATATTTTTTGACCTCATGTTGGAGAAAGTATTGCTCACGCTTGGGGAGGCTTAATGGACTCATCCGCAAGAATCATTGTCATGGTATTCTTGAGAGTATTATATTAATAAATTTCTATGTGAGGCTACCTCGACATCTTAGGGACTTTCTGGATAATTCTTCTGAATGGAGTTTTACTAATAGAACTCAAAAGGAAGCAAGGGACTTATTGTATACTATTGCTAATAATATTGATGCTTGGGATCTCGATAAAGGTAATAAACCCCGCTATGAATATGAATATTCATGTGTAGAGAACTTCTCTACTACTATGTTTAAAGACCTTAGAAACATGTTTGACCTTGATCCTCATGTTTTGGTACAAGTTACTAAATCTTTTGTTGACCATTTGAATGTTCTTAAAAAAGGATTTCATGTTTATGTTGAGGTTTTTAAATATTTTGCTGGCCATTTGAATGTTCGCATTTTTTTTTGATGTTTATGTTCCTAAACAGGTTTGGCGCACTGACCGGTTGGGGTCAACCTTTCCAGTGTAGAGATCGTCGGGGCCAGTTGGTATGATGTTTTTTTCAGGTAGAAAACATAGCGTACAAAAAATGGTGATATATATTGCCTTCGGTCTACGATTTAGCAAAGTTGGGATTTTTGAAAAGCTAACAACAAGATCTATCTAATATATACCATAAAAACAAATAAAGAGTAAAAGATAAAATACAAATGAAGGGTAGGTGTGAAACCTCTCTAACACTCTAAAGGAAGAACCGGTAAAACGTTCAAACTCGAAAATACAATAGAACATGCATATAATTTCATTTTTAATGAAATTAAGAGTGTTGAAATGCTAGAAATAAGCTTAACAACCTCACACATAGAAACATAAAGACGGACAAGAATAAGGGGATGCAAAGTGTTCAAAGAATGAGCACTCTAAGACGATGTGGTCAATTTCCCAACCGAAAGCTACTTTTGATAGTGCGGCTATCCATCCTATAAAACCTGGTCTCTCAATAACCACCTTGAGACCGATAAAGGGAAAACCTAGCAAGACCATACCTGTTGTGGGTATACTTCATGGGTAATGCCAATGATATGGTCTAGATCCGGCAAGCTCAGGTGGCCCACAGATGGTGGTGTAGCATATGGCCCACCGGGCAACCAAGTTGTTGTTGATAGAAGATGGAGGAAGTCCAACCCATGAATAGGAGCCAGATCCCAACCGATCTACGCCAGAAGTCGGATCCATGAAGGTCCATGAAGTGCCCGGATCAATGATGACAAGTTAGATCTGGGTGGATTCTTGACGTACACAGCAATGTATATTTCGTAGTTAGGCATCTTGTATTCTGGCTAAGACTCTTCTTAGAAACCCTAGATCCTGGTGCCTTTATAAGTCGGATCCCGGGGATCGTAGAGGCACAACCACAACTCATTGTAACAACGCGAAAGCTCTCAGATAATTTCAGACAAGCAGCAGTATGACCTGCCTTCGAGCAGGTGTTCCAAAGCTGGGTAAAACGCGTATCAACGTTCCGAGAGCTCTCCGCCCTATGGCCCCTACTTCTTCTCCCCTCCGTGAGGATCCCTCCTCTTGGGTACCGTTGAATAGGCACCAACAGTACATGTGCCTTGCACATCCCGCTTGATCTTGACGATGACACTTAATGCTTCACTTGATCATGTTGCTTGGTGAAGACTTAGTTTTGCTCCCCATACACCACTATGGGATAGCATCATTAAGGCACATCTTCAAATGCCCATTATCAACAAATGGATGACAAACTTCAAGCATATGATATTCCCGAGATGCTCATTATGAACTTACTCTTCTAGACCTTGATGACGATCACCACTCGATGTCATCCTCTCATGGGCTATATGAAATTTCACTTTTTGAGGCATTCCCATGGGAAAACACCAAACCCACGCAGATCAACACAAAGATACATATATGATGCGTTAGTTCACAAATCATAATTGACAAAGCTTACGATACCACGAGATCACGTGATCATATGCCGTACATTATATATGCTCCATGTGTTGACCAACCTGAATCCAATGTATAGTCTTTCTCTTAGTGTGATCTTCTATCTTCTTATGCTGATCTATCACCATACCTTGACGTATATACATAACTCTTCATTTGATTACATGCTCTAAATCTTGGTTAACCGTAGCTTATAACTTATAAGACTATCATGACTTCGACATGGAGCCATGTCTTGAATCTTTCTCTTATAAACAAACTCATTAGACCATGCTCATCTATGGCTTAACACATAAGCTAGACCATGGATTATTTGAGTTCCACTGAGGAACTCCATCTTAATTTATTCTTCTTAATCACACCATATTATACTCTTCAAATCGACGACCTTGATGCCCATACACAAGATATGTCATTACCTTCACGAGATCCATACCCGAATTCAACGCATGTACTACAAACATTACCTATGAAATATTCCTTCAAGTAAACTAAAAGAAAACATTAGTTCATTTGAATTGGTATTAATTACCAGCCACCCCTAGGAGCAATGCACCATCAAGGTGCGAACAAACCGTGCATATGAGGGGGGGGGGGGGGGAGGGGGTATTATTTTCTTAATCGTTGTATCCGTACAACACTTGTGTTTATTTGGCGAATCTATCTCCACAAGGGTATTTTGCGTCGCTTGCTAGTGTGAGTAGATCCAAACCAAGTATATGTGAAAAGGGGAGGCTCTATTTCTATCCAAATATGTTTGTCTTTCTATTGTTATTGTTCAAAGTGACCACGCTCAGAATCACATTAACCATTAATGTGTCCCGACTGACTGCTTTGGTGTCTGCATCAACTTCTTTTAAGCTTTAGAGTTTTGGCTCAACCTCAATTTGTTCTCCTTCTTTCGCCGATGCTAACAGTAGATAAAATATATCCGGACCCTAACTTCACACGTTTCGCAAGGCATCTCCGCGTAATCGAAATATAAGATCCGTTGAAATAAGTGGGCTAAATCATTTGACCTATGTAATATTTCAGTTTTTGCTATAAATCTAAAAATCCACATAGTGGCAGCTCATGTGAGTTTAAGTCCAAGTTGGTGGCAGCTTAGTAGGGAGTGATAAGAGGTGAGAAGTTTAGTCCCAAAGTTGGGAGAAGGTTAGACCACCTTATAAGGTGGGTTGTTCCACAACTAGTAAGTTAGTGAGAAAAGGGTGGTTCACGCGCGCTCCTCCTTCCCCTCGCTCGACTCGACTTTCCTTTCTTTTTGCAGTCAGGGAAACGAATAGAGTTGTAGACGGACGCGTCGCAGTTAGTCGGTTCGGGTCGCTCCCAGACCGTGGGCTATCTGTAACTGACTCGAAACGTGCCTAGGGTTTCCTGAGCCTACATAATCTTTTGCCCGGCTACTGCGGAAACATACATGATACACGAGTTAGAGTTTTGCCACCTCTCTCTGCTTGTGCCGCCATCGTAGCCTACTCCATCCCGCCCGCAGGCGTGCACAGGCGAACGGGAGAGCAGGTCTCCAGAATCGCTCGCCTTTGCGATCCTGTGCGGGAGAGGGCGAATTAGGTTTCTGGGAGGCGCTCTGCGCGACTGCTCAAGATCTTCATCACGGGTCGTCTTTCGTCCAAGTCGAGGCGGTGCTTCCTACCGTCGTTCGTTCGTGTCCGCACGGCCAAAATACAACCCCCAACGTCGATCCCCACGCCGGCAACTATTAACTTCTTTGTCCACACATTCACATCCCCAGACTAAATTTGCGGTAGGACGGATCACCGCCGGGGACCTGGACCAACCCATACAGACATCAATCTGTTCTCTATCCACCCGCGCGCGCGGCCAACCAACACACACGGATCAGAACGGACGGCTCCGCTGCCCAAAACTCTCCTCCCCCCATTATAGGCGGCCTTAAGTAGCAGTACCTCTGTTGAAAAGAACAAGACAAGACGCACGCGTTGTTTCGAGACGAACTCTGATCGTAAAATCTGAGCAACAAAACCTTGATTGCATCATATGTAATCAGTACCGTTGGATCTGTATCGAAAGACACTTTTCAACGATGCAAATTTTCATACGAACAATTTTTTATCAACTTGAAGTGATTCTTGGTCAAACAAAAAACGGGCGAAACGAGCGCGGCTTGTTCTTTGAAACATAGGTAGGTACGTGGAACAACAAAAAAAGAAGTGTAAATACGGAGCGCACATACCCGGTAAGAGATGAACCCGACGGTAACAACGATGACGTCAGCAGGACCAGGCGTGAGGTCCAAGAACACCACATGAAACCCAGAATGCCTCCGAGCTCCCGTGGAAGCCCCGTCCCGGCCGCCACACCCACGCAGCGGCGCCGCGCAGCGGAACGTTGGGATGTTGAACCGCCCGGATCGGCCCTCGGAAACGCTCCATGTAGAGCTCGCTTGGTGCCGCAGGAAGCACAGGGTGAAAGCACAGAGGCGATCCATCTCTCGGGCGGGGAGCCAATGAGGGCGCACCTCGCGGATCGGTGACGTGGCGCCTGCCAAGCTGACGTGTCCCCGCGCGCGCGCTGAAAATATCGATCGATCGATCCATCGTGGGCGTGGCACTGGCACTGGCACATGCCCACCAGTAAGGCCGAAATTTGCAGAATCCCGCCCAAGCCCCTGGCGCGGGCGCTGTTGGGTTTGCACCCCTCGGGTGTTCTGTAATTGCGTTCGCGCCATCAGCAACTTGTACGTGGCGTGCGCTCACATCGGTACCCACACTGCGTGTCAACATGACAGCGCGGGCCTACGTCTTTCCCGGCCCCGCGTGTCACCGCTGGGTACAGGTTCTCGAGGTGAGGGAAGTCCGCGATCGGGCCGAAAATTCAAATTAGGAGTTGGGGGCGGGCCCTCGGAGGCTGCTGGGAATCGCGGATACGCCCTCGGCAGGCAGCGCGCTTCTTATCCCCTCCTACCACGCACACACGCTCTCTGTGCCCTGCACTGCCCCCGTCTACTCCTGCTGCTGCTTTCCCCACACGCACGGACACGCTCCCTTCCCGTCGCCCCAGGTGAGCTTCTCCGCCGCCCGATTCGCCGCCGTTCCGCCCGATTCCGCCGCGCCACCGGCGGATCTGACCCGTGCGCTCGCAGGAACCACCACCCAGCCCGCCAGCCATGAAGGGGGCCAAATCCAAGGGCGCCGCCAAGGCCGAAACCAAGTAAGCTACCCACATCGATTACTCCAGCTTCAATCCGTGGCAGATCTGTTCGTGACCGATTCGGCTTTGCTGACCCGTCCGCGATCTGTTGCTGCTGCCTAGGTTGGCGGTGAAGAGCAAGGGGGCGGCGCCCAAGGGCAGGAAGACCAAGCCCGCCAAGGACCCCAACAAGCCCAAGCGCGCACCCAGCGCCTTCTTCGTATTCATGTATGTCACCACCCACCGCCTTCTTTTATTCTACTACTAGCTCCTTTTTTATTTTCCCGTTATTACTTTCGGGCCAACCCCGTCCTTAGTTGACCTAGCGCTTCTGATGCTTGTATGTATGTGTACAGGGACGAGTTCCGCAAGGAGTTCAAGGAGAAGAACCCCAAGAACAAATCTGTAGCCGCCGTAAGTTCCCTCGCTCCAATAACCAACTTACCCAACCTATTTTACTCCCTCTCCATGGGATCGTCATCCGTCAGCTGATTACTTCCCTGTTGTTTGGGTATAACTTACGCAGGTCGGCAAAGCAGCCGGCGAGAGGTGGAAAAGCCTGAGCGAATCGGTAAATAAACCTTCCTCAACCATACCCACTACTTCCGTTTCACTTTATACTAGTACATCGCTGGCTGCTTTACTGTTGCACAAAGCTCACACGATTAGCTGCTGTTGGTTCCTCTCCGCAGGACAAGGCTCCCTACGTCGCCAAGGCCAACAAGCTCAAGGGCGACTACAACAAGGCCATTGCCGCATACAACAAGGGCGAGGTATCCACGGTGCTCACCTGCCTGCCTCTTTCTTCTCTATCCTTGCTTTTGCTGTGTCCTGTTTTAGCTCTTGGTGCTAATCATGCTCTCTTTACTTTGTTCAGAGCGCTGCTGCGGCCACCAAGAAGGCAGCTCCTGCTGCTGCCAAGGACGAGGATGACGACGAGGAGGAATCCGACAAGTCCAAGTCCGAGATCAACGACGACGACGACGACGAGGGTAGCGATGAGGTATAAATTCCATTTAGCATCAGGTTTATGTGCTAGTTGGTTGTATCTGAACACGAGCTTGCTTGCTTCCATCGTGCAGGACGAGGACGACGACGAGTGAAGCCTCGCTCCCGCCCAAGACGGTGCTCCAACGGACCACAAGCTAGCTGGGAGCTGCTGTGCAAGCGCCTTGCACTGCGGTACTGGTGTCGGGCCTCATAACGAGAGCCTATCCATCCATCCCCTGTACTAGAATTATCTCTTCAACGTCGTCATGTTTTTTACCTTTCTCTCGTCGCTATAACGGACAGCGCTCCCTGTTGGCGCCCATCGGCGGTGTAGTCCTCCCCGCTTGTACCTAGATCATCATTACTCTTTCCCATTGTCACCCAGCGGCTGCTAACATTGTGATAATATCAGTTTGGGTAATGCTAGATTAAATTGCTGTTCCCATGCATCGTTTGTGTGGTATGTTTTCCTGTTGCTTTGCAAGTGTTTGGCTGTATTGTTGCATCTGTGTTCTGTATCTCGTTGTTCAGCTATGTAGCACGGTATCGATCTACTAACTATCCGATGCTGCTGCTTGAGTTGTTGCCTCTGAAAGTCCTACAAGTCCGTGGCTCTGACCTGATTGCTCCTCCTCATTTCTCTACTGGGAATGTGGGATACTACATCATGATTAGTTCGGTCAATCCAGTGGTCGAGTGGGTTAATGATTGGCTGCTGCTGATTGGTATGCTGGACAATCTTTTTTTTTTTCTTTTTCCTTTTCTGGAATGGTTTGTGCACATCTTGTTTATTTCTGCTTTGGAACGGAATTTAACACACCCTGTTCGTTTTCTCACGGCCTCTTCTGTGTTGCTGCTCTACAGACCTTGTCTTCCCTTTGATGTTGGTTAGTACTTAGTAGCGCTCCTAATGATAGCGAGATCTTGCCTCGGCGTCACCATCTCCGCTCTTCCCTTGATGTTGGATGTCTGCTTCCTCAAATTACATGAAACAGCTAGAATTGTCTTCCCCACTGGACTTGCTCCACGAATGCTGCCCGAGTGTTGAAACGATGGCTCTAGGCTGTGGACGGGACTAGTTCAAAGATTGTCAAACTTGCATTCCAATTGCGGAAAGAAACAGAGACGTCGAAACCATATGTTGGCTGGGTGTGCAAGTTCTGGTGCTGAAAGCAATTTCGTCGTAGTCGGAGAGACAGGATGGGCGAGAAGATATCTTTGGAAATGAATGAACGGATCCAGCGGTTGGGTTTGGTTGTGACGCAGGCAGGTCAGGAGGAGCGGAGCCGTTGGGGCTGTCTGCCGCGGCAGCAGACATCCATGAATGAATGTGACGATGCAGACGTACGTACAGTCGCTCGCTTTCCGACTGACATGTCTGCCCGCATCCGCATTTACACGGCCGGCTGGCCCTGCAGCAGCAGCCTGCGGGGCGTACACGCGCGCTCATCATGCACGCTCACTTGCATTTGATTACAGTACAGTACAGGGCAGTCAGTCAGTCAATAATGCGGTGCTTGCAAGATCTATCCTGCCGTGCTCTTTCGAATTTGAAAGCCACGGAGCTAGAGCATGAGCAACGGGTGAGTCGTGCTTAACTAGCATGTTTTGGCATGGTTAATTAGGAGGTTAAATTATATAGGAGATGGTTAGGCTATGGGCACAGCAAGCCTCCGTAGCATAGTGGTAGTGCGTTCCCTTCGTAAGGGAAAGGTCGTGAGTTCGATCCTCACCGGGGGCTCTCCTTTTTGTTTTTCGTTTTTGCCTGCCGGGATTGCCCACCATGTTTTGTTCAAAACACAGGTCTGACTGACGGTCCTGGGTCAGTTTCGGAACGGAAATGGTATTCTTCGACTAACAAAATGATGTGTGTCAAGCATAGTTAAATAGAGTACCGGAAAGGGTACATTTTTCGAATTGGATAATGAAATGGGAGCCACGGAAGCGGTAATCAGAGATAACACGGGAGTTTTGTTACCAGCATGTAACAACTGCTTCGATAACAACTGAAGTAAGGGTATTACAATGGATGACGTTAGCTTTCCCGCTTTCCCTTATGTTTGCCACATAAGATGTTTGCTTAATTCGAGGAGAGAGAATGAAAAAAAAATGAAAGGTTGTATTCCCTCCCTCAGTTAAGGGATGATCTTTTATGAAATAAGATAAGACTGTTATTCCAATTGTAAGATTTGTCTTCTCCACTGGTCCAAACACCTCTGAATGCGAAGGCGGCACCACCAACGTGCAACCACCATCCTCGCCACCAGAAGAAGTCGGCGGGCCAGACTAAGGCGTCGACCAGATCCGGCACCCCAAGCCGTGGCAGAGCAACACCAGCCATCCTCTAGCCCGAGGCAGAGAAGCAGGAGGGGGCGCTGCCACCCCACCCCAAACGTATCTATAATTTTTTATGTTACATGCTACTTTATTGATGATACTCACATGTTTTATACACACTTTATGTCATATTTATGTATTTTTCGGCACTAACCTATTGACAAGATGCCGAAGAGCCAGTTGCTGTTTTCTGCTATTTTTGGTTTCAGAAATCCTACAAAGGAAATATTCTCGGAATTGGACGAAATTAACGCGCAGGGTCTTATTTTTCCACGAAGCTTCCAGAAGACCGAAAGGGAAATGAAGTGGGGCGACGAGGCGCCGCCACACTAGGGCCGCGCGGCCCAAGGGGGGCCCGCGCCGCCCTAGCGTGTGGCCCCCTCGTCAGCCCTCCGACTCCGCCTTTCCGCCTACTTATAGCCTTCGTCGTGAATACCCCAGTACCGAGAGCCACGATACGGAAAACCTTCCAGAGACGCCGCCGCCGCCAATCCCATCTCGGGGGATTCAGGAGATCGCCTCCGGCACCCTGCCGGAGAGGGGAATCATCTCCCGGAGGACTCTTCATCGCCATGATCGCCTCCGGAGTGATGTGTGAGTAGTTCACCCCTGGACTATGGGTCCATAGCAGTAGCTAGATGGTTGTCTTCTCCTCATTGTGCTTTCATTGTCGGATATTGTGAGCTGCCTAATATGATCAAGATCATCTATTTGTAATGCTACATGTTGCGTTTGTTGGGATCCGATGAATATGGAATACTATGTTATGTTGATTATCAATCTATCATCTATGTGTTGTTTATGATCTTGCATGCTCTCCGTTGCTAGTAGAGGCTCTGGCCAAGTTGATACTTGAAACTCCAAGAGGGAGTATTTATGCTCGATAGTGGGTTCATGCCTCCATTAAATCTGGGACAGTGACAGAAAGTTCTAAGGTTGTGGATGTGCTGTTGCCACTAGGGATAAAACATCAATGCTATGTCTAAGGATATTTGTGTTGATTACATTACGCACCATACTTAATGCAATTGTCTGTTGTTTGCAACTTAATACTGGAAGGGGTGCGGATGCTAACCCGAAGGTGTACTTTTTAGGCATAGATGCATGCTGGATAGCGGTCTATGTACTTTGTCGGTCTATGTACTTTGTCGTAATGCCCAATTGAATTTCACACTACTCATCATAATATGTATGCACATTGTCATGCCACCTTTATTTGTCAATTGCCCAACTGTAATTTGTTCACCCAACATGCTATATCTTATTGGAGAGACATCACTAGTGAACTGTGGACCCCGGTCCATTCTTTTACATCGAATACAATCTACTGCAAACATTGTTCTTACTGTTCTTTGCAAACATCATCATCTACACTATACATCTAATCCTTTGTTACAGCAAGCCGGTGAGATTGACAACCTCACTGTTAAGTTGGGGCAAAGTATTTTGGTTGTGTTGTGCAGGTTCCACGTTGGCGCCGGAATCCCTGGTGTTGCGCCGCACTACACTCCGCCACCATCAACCTTCAACGTGCTTCTTGACTCCTACTGGTTCGATAACCTTGGTTTCTTTCTGAGGGAAAACTCGCTGCTGTACGCATCACACCTTCCTCTTGGGGTTCCCAACGGACGAGTGCTTTACCGTCACAAGCACCGGGCGGGCGTCGGAGATGACCACCAGGAGGACGTTGCAGAGGCCAAGGATGTCGGAGAACACCGGGACGCGCAAGCCGCGGAGCTCGGGCCGAGTCTCCCCGAGGCCGCCGCGCGCGCAAGAGGAAGGCCCTGCCGCCGCCGTCCAACGCGAGGGTTCACCCGATGGTTTCCTCCGGCGTCGGCGGCGGGCATGGACGGAGGGAGGGTGGCGACGTGACGGGCTAGGGTTCCCCCGAGCCACCTCTGCGAGGCGACGCGAGGGACCAACCGTGTTGTAGCTGGATGGCATTAATCATGGTATTTTTGAGCATTGTAATAGGGAAACCAATTCTGTAGCTCATTTACTTGGTGCTAGTTTAGAGGGAGATCAGACATGTGTGTAGACTTGGTGTTTTATTGTTTCTAGCTTGGTAAACTAACCTTATTTGAGAATCAATAAAGTTGCCATGATGGCTTTCCTAAAAAAAATAGTTTGCTAATAGTACAAGATTTTTTCCTCTAGAGTCTTTCCTTTTTTCCCCATGTGACCAGTTTGATTTCTACGGTTGAATCCTATTCCACTGGAAAAGAAATACGAGTAATAAAAGTAATCCTATATGAGTTGTTTCTTCTTCTGAAGATTCTTCGCTTCACAGAGGTTTTTTCCATTCAGTCTTTTGTTGTGATGCAATTAAATTAACTTTTGTGCAAACCAAACGCCATAGAATTTTAGTATGTATGATAATGTAATCTCGCGCTTTTGAAACCCCACGATTCAAAGAGGCTCGGGATATCAAGCTGCTTGGTCATCCCACAACAAACAAGCTTGTCTGGTAGTGCATGAGAGAAACCTCATAGTACTCATCAACATCGGCTTGTTCGTTCCCGTGTCCTGTTTGTTAGAGCATCTCGCTCGTCTCCTCGACGAGGACCCCGAGCGACGTTGATTCCATCCGGACGGTGTAATTCGGTCCAGTCGCGTCCCCGGTTTCTCGATTTCGTCCGGATTTGGACCTAAATTCATCCGGCGAGCCCACGCCATACCTGGTCCCCCGAGGCGCGCTCGGGGACTCCGGACGAAAGAATTTGGCGCGAAAGAGTCGTGTAGACCCTCGTAGTCGGCGACTGGACCGCCAAATCCTGTCGATTTCCCTCCAATTTGATTGCATATCCCCATTCTCTCCCGCCGAATCTGTGTAGCCGTCTCCATTCCCCTCCTCCTCCTCTTTCTCGTCCACCACCATGCCGCCGAAGCCGAGGAAGTCGCGGCCGAAGAAGGAGCGGCCGCCGGGTGTGTCCAACGCCGAGTGGGCGGCGAACGAGCTCCGGCGACAGGTCGAAACAAGCGCCAGGGCGGAGAGGGAGAAGAAACTCAACGCAAAGAGGGTGGAGTTGGCGGCGGAGGATGAACAAGCGAGGAAGGTCTCCATGGCCATGAGCATGGGCCATCCTCGCGGTGGCGGCGGCGCCGCCATGTTCCCCGGCCACTGGCCGATCCAAGGTACAAGCACTTCCCCGTCGGCTTTCTCCCCTTCGAGCTTCTCCCCGTCCTTGCCTGCCATGTTCCAAGAGGCGACCTACGGCCAACCATCCAGGTTCACGCCATCGCCGCCCAATCTCGCCGGCGGCAACCTGAACGAGGGCTTATCGCCGGCCCTGCGACGAGGGCCACTCCCGTTCGGTGCGACGGCGGCCGCCCACTCCAGCACGACATACAAGAGGAGCTCAAAAAAACGCCGGTGAGCGGCGAAGACTTTGAAGCCAAGGTATGCATACGCCGTGCCTCCTCCGTCGACCCTGCATGTACTGATCGCCGTGAGCTGACCCATATCGCCGCCCTATTTTTTCCCAGGTGCGCCGTGCTTTCGACATGTACCACGACGACACCGGCCTGACGTTCAAGTTTCTCAACGTCTACTCCCGCATCGAGAAGTGCGAGAAGTGGACGGAAACCCGCACGAGCCTCTCGAAGAGCAAAACCGAACAGTACAACCCCGACGCTCCGCCGCCAGGCTCGTCGGATGGCCGCCCGGAACTCGGCCAGAAAAAGCTCAAAGATCTCAAAAAGATGGGCCATCCCACCGAGAGGATGCAGGCGTCGATCGACAAGTGCTGTGCCGACTTGAGGACGCACGCCGCCGGGAGGAACGACAAGTTCGACGGCAGGTGGAGGGAGATGCTCGCCAACCAAGGCGCCCGGATCGCCGACGGCCGCGACGAAGAGGAGGAACACAGACTTGGCGTTCCTGATGGGCGGCGGCAACACGGAACTGATGGACGAGGAGACGAGGAATTGGTACGAGGGACATCGCAGTGACATCCTCCAACCCGCTCCGGCCAGTTATTCGTCGTCTCCGGCGCCTACCTCGTCGTCCTCACTTTCTACGACGTCGACTGCCGCTGCTTCAACGTCGACTGCGGCCGCGGCGTCGGCCACCGCTTCGACCACGGCGTGTGACACCGCCGTGCCAGACGGGACTGCCGACACCCCTGTTTCAGTGTAATTTCTCTCCGATCGCCGATCTGTGGCTGATCCTTTTGCCGATCGAATTTGTAGCGGGACGACGACTTGTTTGAATTTCGACTTTGTCCACCGAATTCCGGGTGGACGACTGGAAATATGGTTCTCCCCACGAATTAATTTCGTCCAATCCGGCGGTAGTTTCGTCCGGATTTTGGCGTGGGGAGGCCAAACGAGTGGGGATGCTCTTACTAGCTTCATAGAAACAAGTCGAAATAGAGGATGATCGATGTTCTTGCGTGCACCGCAGCTCAAATGAGTTGCATTTCTTTAACGGAGGCAAGCACTTTATTCCAATCTAACTAAGGAAGATTTTAGGATGATCTAAGTCACATACATAAAAAAAGAGAGGTGTTTTCGGAAATTCAATACGGCTCCTCGGTGCATATGCTCCCTCTACAAAAAATATATTTCAAAATTTCTACAAAATTTAATAAAAATTTCAATATGTACCTCTCTATAATATATGTGCATTCGTCAAGTTTCGCGAGGAACAAATATTTTTGTGGTCTATGTAAACAAGAGAAAAATGATCTTCTAAAAAGCTTTATTTGTAGCATTGAATTCAGTCCTTTTTACACACGTCACAAGGCAAGTCAATTTTTCATGAAACGACTTTATGAACGTGTAGCACGTGAAGATGTACGTGCAAATTTTTCGGTTGATCTTTTTAAAATTTCAAAATATATGTAACATGAATTTTAAAACCAGGGTTTGAAATAGAGAATACTAGTCCAATGAGCTTGTAGTATAGAGTTAACTAGATGATACCCCGCGCGGTGCTGCGGGATATGTGCATGAATAAAAAAAATGTCATGGTTAGTAAAAAATTATGAAACAACTTATGTTCTAGAATATAACTTTTTAATCAACTATGGCCGTGGCTCAAATTAACGCCATAGGCATGATGTAATAGCAAGGATCATGTTAACCAATTAACGCCCTTTTTTAATCAACTATGGCCGTGGCTGAAATTTTAAACAAAGAGCATCATGCATGTATTGGCGTTTTGGCTCCCGGATGCATATACTCCTTTGTTTGAAATTCAATTCAAATATGAAAAACTATAATAATAAAATGTCACGTATATGTCCAAATCCTATGTGCTCACAAAGTTGTTTCAGCAAAAACATTGCCTTTTTGTGCAGCTTGTGTAAAAACAAACAAAATTTGGTGCTACATTTTTTTAATATTTTTTGCACATGGCACAAAAGATGTCTGTTTCAGCCAACTATGGCCGTGGAGATATGCAGGCAAAAAACATTCTAATTTTTCAAAAAGTAAAGCGAGCATTTGCACCTCACATCAAATTTGATTTTTGATTTAACTGACTACCTTTCTAAGATCGATTGACTGAACAAACATGTTTGAGCAAGGGGATAAGAAAACATGAAATAAGCAACAGTACCTAAGCCCGTGGGATCAATGAGTCATTCCTTACAAAGTAATGTATAAATAACTTGTGATACATTGCTTGTGTATTACTCAAATCTAAATTTTTGTTACGGTATAGAAATGCAGATATATAAATAGTTACTGCTTGCAATGTACATCTGTCACCGAAATCTACCAAGTTATTTGATCAAGATGTTCAAATATAAGTGTGCATTATTTTAAAAAATATGGCAAGAAACACCTTCGGAAGTTCACAGTGAGTAATATGCCACACATTTGTTCTGCTCGCAATGATCTCCTCTAGGTCTCTATTTTCAGCATACCAAACTACGAAAGGTTATGACGTACAAAGCTTTCGAAGAAACCGAGGAAATAATATCGCCTTGGTATCAGTATTTGTGACCTCTGAAAGCAGACCCGTGTTGTACTCTAGAACAGAAAATGAATGTGGACTGGAATAGATTGCTCGAAAAAATTGGACAGTAGTTCAAACTCACATAATCTGATAGGCTCAACCATATGTAGACAATGCACTCTGCTGTAACTTACCATGCTTCAAGAGAATTGACCAAAGCCCATGAAAACATAAGGGATGAGATTATTTAAGAAACTTTCTTTATGGTCCATCTAAAACCTTGAAAGTTGTCTAAATTCAACGGAAGAACATTGAAGGTACAAAGTAATGCATCTACAAATTGAAGTTTGATCGAGGGAAATTCCCTCAAACATGACTAAGGAAGAGATATTTGTGTGATCTGATATTTACTTACCATATGAAAGTAATTTATCGCGACAAAGTAAACAGAAATGTAGCTTCCATGGGATGGAGAGTCGCAAGATGTAGGTCAGCCTTGCAAAGTTGAAAAACTTATGATACATGTAAGAGCTGAAAAGACTTGAAATCAGATTAAACTGCATTGAAGGTTTCACTAAAAGGAATCTGAAATAAAAGTAGGAGAACAGCCGTGTAAGGATTGACCATAACATCTAACCATCCCAGTCATCCGCAACCTCGCGCAAAGGTTTAGTCTCGCTTGCTATGAACATTCCCTGCAGTCCGCAGGATTAATAGAGGCAATGAATTATCAAGAATGTTATAAGGATGAATCGTCAATGGACTTGATTTGTGATACTCTAGAGGCTTGTGGATCGGATCAATGATCTGATATGCAAGGAGAAGTAGAAGATCAAGAAAAAATTACGCAGTAGCCCAAAATCAAATCCCATGACATACTCGCTTACTTAGATAAAGTCGCTATTCTGCATACGTGATATACAAATAGGTGAGGAGGCGAACTGAATATAAAAAAGGCACGTACCAAGTGACGGGCACTTGACCATGATGCAATGGAAATATTGCTACCAGCAATAAAATTACCGACCGGCCGGGTTCGACGGTCACCTTCAAGCTTCACGGCAGCATCCGTGGAGAACTTAAGAACCGTACCAGCAAATACACTGAATGATTTACATTCTGAATTTTGATTCAGCAAACAATTGATTTGTCGTTCAGCCCTAGTTTCTGACCACTCAAACCAACTTTGAAAATCCTGTCATAAACACCAGGAAAAATTATTAAAAAAAGTATTGGGAAGATAACAAAATACCTTTGGCGATGGATTCATTCTCCTTGAAGTCAAAGTGGAAATGACCAGATCGATCTTGATCTCCAGCATACAATCCACCATTTCCTGCACATCCCCAAATACAACGGGGAAATTAAGTCAAGGTCAAGAACCTCACCTTGGAACGGGGTTCCCTGCGATCTTCCGACTTGACGTACTCTCCCCTGGCTTTCCGTTGCGACCTTGGAGCTCAAAGGGCGGATGAAGATACCGCGCTTCAGGATGAGGAGAGAGGCTGAGACTGCATTGGATTTGGGCTATGAGAAGTGCGCTGCTTGGGTAGAATATGGGGCGGGCAGCTGATCGCCTTCCTTGCCGATCAATCGATCATATAGATTGAGAAGAGGAAAAGGCCGGAGTAGTGGGACGGCGGACTGCTTGCCTCCCTCATTGATCATGCAGCTTGAAGAGGAGATAATTCTTTGTTGATCATGTGGATTGAAGATGAAAAGGCCTAAGAGCAGGTCTAACAGACCCCGTAAAAGGGGCAAACCCGTATAATAACCGCCGATTTGAGGGTTTCGGCTCTACCCGGCCGTCTAGCACGCCCCGTAAAAACGGCCCCCGCCTTGTTTTTTGCTGTTTTCGAGTACGGGGCGGGTCGGCGCCCCCTACTTGTGCGGGGTGGGAGCGGGGATAGTGGGCGAAACCGGTATCGTCCAGTCCACTGCGCGCGAAGGGTTTCGCTGAAGCCAACCGCTGCCGCCGCTGCCCGATCTCCTCTGCCTCGCCCTTCCCGGCCGGATCCGGCCGCCATGGACCGTCCGCAAGAGCCGCCTACCGCCGGCGGTACACCTCCTTCGGGCGCGGTGGTTGATGTCCCCGTCGGAGGTCCGCCGACCGCCGGCGTCGTGTCGGCCATGATCGCCTCCACCATCCCGTCGAAGAGGAAGAGGATCCCGAAGCAATTTTTCGAAGCACCTGCGGCGGCCGCCGATTCACCGGGCGAAGCGCCACCGGCTGCCAAGAAGGTGGGCCGGATGAAGACCAAGGCGGCCGGGCCGAGGGGCGCCGCGCTGGCCAAGGTGCGGACAAAGGAAATCAGCCGCATCGGCCTCGCGCCTCCACCGCCCTCCAAGGTCACGACCCCTCCTCCGTCCGTTCCGACCGTTGCGCCGCCCGCGCCGCCCGCGCCGCCGCCACCCACCATCGACGTAGACAAGGTGTTCGATGTTGAGTCCACAACATCCTACTTGGACATGCTCAACGAATCCGCGGTGAATTTGGACGCCGGTATCGGTGCATTCGACGGGGAGTGCAACGTTGAAGACTTTGATGACGAGGAGGAGGATGAGGGTGACGAGGAGGAGGCGGTTGAGGTTGATCCGGCTGCCGCCGGTTCTTCGTCGACGCCGAAGCCACGCACGGCGAACTACAGCGAGATCGAAGACGCCATCTTGGTCCGTGCTTGGAGCAAGGTGGGGATGGATGCGTGCACCGGAGTGGACCAAGGCGGCAAGCGCTATTGGCAGCGCATTGAGGATCTGTACCACCAGCTGAAGCCTTGCACGAAGAGCATGGCGGACAGATCCTACCGCTCCCTTGAAGGCCGATGGAACATCATCAAGCCGGCTTGTTCTCGTTGGAGTGCTGCCATGGATCAAGTGGCCGACAACCCTCCTAGTGGATGCGTGCCGGAGGACTATGTAAGTTTTCCTTGTGTTGATGATGTGGAAACATCACAAGCTATCCATATTATGTGTTGATGATGTGGAAACATCTCCTCATACTATTGTTGTGCAGCCCAAGTATGCTCAACAACGGTACAAGGACATGGCCGGCTCGAAGAACAAGGAATTTCAATTTCAACATTGCTTTTCCATCCTTCAACATCTTCCTAAGTGGAAGTTGCGGGACAACGAGCCAAAGTGCAAGAAGGAGGCACTTCTCACCATGGATGATGAAGCAGAGGACATGAGTGGGAGAAACACCGGCAAGCCCGAGGGCAACAAGAAGGCCAAGGAGAGGGTCAAGGTAGAACTTGAAGCAGCTAGCTTCCGGGAGAAGTTGGATCAACTCATGAAGTCCAAGGAGGCATTGACGATGAAGACGTTGGAGACCAAGCTCCTCATCACCGACAAGAAGAGTGAGGTGAAGCTTGCCAAGGTGCAAGCAAGGAGGGAAGATGCCAAGTTGAAGGCCGAGCTTGACATGAAGATGATCGCAGCCAAAGAAGCCAAGGCCATGAAGGAGCTCTTGGCCGAGGAGAGGGAAATCATGATGATGCGCACCGACGGCATGGACGAGGATCAGCTGGCGTGGTGGAACGCGACCAAGGCGGACATCATTGCGAGGAAGAAGACTGCGCGTCAAGCTCGTGCTCAAGGTGAGTCTCCGGCGAGCGGTGGCGCCGGTGGCGATGGATCCGTTGATGGTTGATCACATTTGAGAACTTCCGTGGCTTGAACATTGCCTATGATCGCGTTGTGATGTTAAAACTATGAATTATGCATCACATATTTTGGATGTGCTATGTTTGATGTGAAATTGTTGTGCAAATTGCTGTCTAAAACCCTGTTTTGAGGGGCAGGAAACTCGGACGAGCTAGCAGAACCCGTATCCCCACCCAATTCTGTTTTACGGGGTGGGGATACGGGTTCTGCTAGCTCGTCCGAGTTTTCGGCCGGTGAAAACCGGATACAGGGCCCTCTACTCGCGTTTTACGGGGCGAAAAATTACGGGCCTGTTAGACATGCTCTAAGTGGTGGGTCGCGGACTGCTTGACTCCCTCACCGATCTTGCAGGTTGAAGACTTGAAGAGGAATAAAGGCTGAAATGGTATGGGAGAGAACGGAATGGTTGGTCCAGCCGTTTCATTTTTTCACGGGAAGGCCCAGGCGTTGCTCACCGATGCAAATCTAACAGGTGACGTGGCTGCACGAAATGGTAAAGAAATCCTTGTAGTGGGGGTTTGCTATTTAAAGATAGAAGATATATCCACTGCTGATTGTAGGGGCAGTTTGGGCACTTCAGCTTTATTGATCTATATTTTTTTTGTGACAAGAATAATTCAGCCTGGCAGGACAACTGTAGGGTTTGAGCTCCTGGTGACCCCCTTGCGTCGTCTCCTTTGGGCGACCGGGGGGCGAACCCTAACCCCCGCCGCTGCCGCCTCTTCCCCCACCTCCCCTCCCTCCCCTCGCCGTCCCCTGAGGCTGCTGCCGGCAAAGCCCCGCAGAGCCGGTGAAGGGGGCGGCGGGGATCTGTGCGCGGGCTCCCCTGGCGCGGTGGCACGGAGGCTGGCTGCCGTGTGAGAGGGGCATGGCCTCCGCCGCTGGCTGCTCGGCAGCCCTCCTTCCCCCGTCCTCCTCTTCGGCTCGGCCTCGCCGGTGCTGGACGTTGGTGGCCGGCGGCTAGGTGATACGCGTACAGCACGCGTCCGTTGGGAACCCCAAGAGGAAGGTGTGATGCGTACAGCGGCAAGTTTTCCCTCAGTATGAAACCAAGGTTTATCGAACCAGTAGGAGCCAAGAAGCACGTTGAAGGTTGATGGCGGCGGGATGTAGTGCGACGCAACACCAGAGATTCCGGCGCCAACGTGGAACCTGCACAACACAACCAAAGTACTTTGCCCCAACGAAACAGCGAGGTTGTCAATCTCACCGGCTTACTGTAACAAAGGATTAGATGTATAGTGTGGATGATGATTGTTTGCAGAGAACAGTAGAACAATATTGCAGTAGATTGTATTTCAGTATAGAGAATTGGACCGGGGTCCACAGTTCACTAGAGGTGTCTCTCCCATAAGATAAACATCATGTTGGGTGAACAAATTACAGTTGGGCAATTGACAAATAAAGAGGGCATGACCATGCACATACATATTATGATGAGTATAGTGAGATTTAATTGGGCATTACGACAAAGTACATAGACCGCTATCCAAAGATACATCTATGCCTAAAAAGTCCACCTTCAAAGTTATCATCCGAACCCTCCAGTATTAAGTTGCTAACAACAGACAATTGCATTAAGTATTGCGCGTAATGTAATCAGTAACTACATCCTCGAACATAGCACCAATGTTTTATCCCTAGTGGCAACAGCACATCCATAATCTTAGAGATTTCTGTCACTTCCCCAGATTCACGGAGACATGAACCCACTATCGAGCATAAATACTCCCTCTAGGAGTTACAAGCATCTACTTGGCCAGAGCATCTACTAGTAACGGAGGGCATTCAAGATCATAAACAACACATAGACATAACTTTGATAATCAACATAACAAGTATTCTCTATTCATCGGATCCCAACAAACGCAACATATAGAATTACAGATAGATGATCTTGATCATGTTAGGCAGCTCACAAGACCCGACAATTAAGCACAATGGGGAGAAGACAACCATCTAGCTACTGCTATGGACCCATAGTCCAGGGGTAGACTACTCACACATCACTCCAGAGGCGACCATGGCGGCGTAGAGTCCTCCGGGAGATGATTCCCCTCTCCGGCAGGGTGCCGGAGGCGATCTCCTGAATCCCCCGAGATGGGATTGGTGGCGGCGGCGTCTCTGGAAGGTTTTCCGTATCGTGGCTCTCGGTACTGGGGGTTTCGCGACGGAGGCTTTAAGTAGGCGGAAGGGCAGGTCAGGAGGCGGCACGAGGGGCCCACACCATAGGGCCGCGCGGCCAAGGCAGGGGCCGCGCCGCCCTAGGGTTTGGCTGCCTCGTGGCCCCACTTCGTCTCCTCTTCGGTCTTCTGGAAGCTTCGTGGCAAAATAGGATCCTGGGCGTTGATTCGTCCAATTCCGAGAATATTTCGTTACTAGGATTTCTGAAACCAAAAACAGCAGAAAACAACAACTGGCACTTCGGCATCTTGTTAATAGGTTAGTTCCAGAAAATGCACGAATATGACATAAAGTGTGCATAAAACATGTAGATATCATCAACAATGTGGCATGGAACACAAGAAATTATCGATACGTCGGAGACGTATCAGCATCCCCAAGCTTAGTTCTGCTCGTCCCGAGCAGGTAAAACGATAACAAAGATAATTTCTGGAGTGACATGCCATCATAACCTTGATCATACTATTTGTAAAGCATATGTAGTGAATGCAGCGATCAAAACAATATATATGACATGAGTAAACAAGTGAATCATATAGCAAAGACTTTTCATAAATAGTACTTCAAGACAAGCATCAATAAGTCTTGCATAAGAGTTAACTCATAAAGCAATAAATCAAAGTAAAGGTATTGAAGCAACACAAAGGAAGATTAAGTTTCAGCGGTTGCTTTCAACTTGTAACATGTATATCTCATGGATATTGTCAACATAGAGTAATATAATAAGTGCAATATGCTAGTATGTAGGAATCAATGCACAGTTCACACAAGTGTTTGCTTCTTGAGGTGGAGAGAAATAGGTGAACTGACTCAACAATGAAAGTAAAAGAATGGTCCTCCATAGAGGAAAAGCATCGATTGCTATATTTGTGCTAGAGCTTTGATTTTGAAAACATGAAACAATTTTGTCAACGGTAGTAATAAAGCATATGTATCATGTAAATTATATCTTACAAGTTGCAAGCCTCATGCATAGTGTACTAATAGTGCCCGCACCTTGTCCTAATTAGCTTGGACTACCGGATCATCGCAATGCACATGTTTTAACCAAGTGTCACAATGGGGTACCTCTATGCCGCCTGTACAAAGGTCTAAGGAGAAAGCTCGCATTGGATTTCTCGCTATTGATTATTCTCAACTTAGACATCCATACCGGGACAACATAGACAACAGATAATGGACTCCTCTTTTATGCATAAGCATGTAACAACAATTAATAATTTTCTCATATGAGATTGAGGATATATGTCCAAAACTGAAACTTCCACCATGGATCATGGCTTTAGTTAGCGGCCCAATGTTCTTCTCTAACAATATGCATGCTTAACCATAAGGTGGTAGATCTCTCTTACTTCAGACAAGATGAACATGCATATCAACTCACATGATATTCAACAAAGAGTAGTTGATGGCGTCCCCAGTGAACATGGTTATCGCACAACAAGCAACTTAATAAGAGATAAAGTGCATAAGTACATATTCAATACCACAATAGTTTTTTAAGCTATTTGTCCCATGAGCTATATATTGTAAAGGTGAATGATGGAATTTTAAAGGTAGCACTCAAGCAATTTACTTTGGAATGGCGGAGAAATACCATGTAGTAGGTAGGTATGGTGGACACAAATGGCATAGTGGTTGGCTCAAGGATTTTGGATGCATGAGAAGTATTCCCTCTCGATACAAGGTTTAGGCTAGCAAGGCTATTTGAAACAAACACAAGGATGAACCGGTGCAGCAAAACTCACATAAAAGACATATTGAAAACATTATAAGACTCTACACCGTCTTCCTTGTTGTTCAAACTCAATACTAGAAATCATCTAGACCTTAGAGAGACCAAATATGCAAACCAAATTTTAGCATGCTCTATGTATTTCTTCATTAATGGGTGCAAAGTATATGATGCAAGAGCTTAAACATGAGCACAACAATTGCCAAGTATCACATTACCCAAGACATTTTAGCAATTTACTACATGTATCATTTTCCAATTTCAACCATATAACAATTTAACGAAGAAGAAACTTCGCCATGAATACTATGAGTAGAGCCTAAGGACATACTTGTCCATATGCTACAGCGGAGCGTGTTTCTCTCCCATACAGTGAATGCTAGGATCCATTTTATTCAAACAAAACAAAAAAAAAACAAAAACAACCGACGCTCCAAGAAAAGCACATAAGATGTGATGGAATAAAAATATAGTTTCAGGGGAGGAACCTGATAATGTTATCGATGAAGAAGGGGATGCCTTGGGCATCCCCAAGCTTAGACGCTTGAGTCTTCTTAGAATATGCAGGGGTGAACCACCGGGGCATCCCCAAGCTAAGAGCTTTCACTTTCCTTGATCATGTTGCATCATACTCCTCTCTTGATCCTTGAAAACTTCCTCCACACCGAACTTAGAACAACTCATTAGAGGATTAGTGGACAATAAAAATTAACATGTTCAGAGGTGACATAATCATTCTTAACACTTCTGGACATTGCATAAAGCTACTGGACATTCATGGATCAAAGAAACTCATCCATCATAGCAAAAGAGGCAATGCGAAATAAAAGGCAGAATCTGTCAAAACAGAACAGTTCGTATTGACGAATTTTATCGAGGCACCAGACTTGCTCAAATGAAAATACTCAAATTGAATGAAAGTTGCGTACATATCTGAGGATCACTCACGTAAATTGGCATAATTTTCTGAGTTACCTACAGAGAAAACAGCCCAGATTCGTGACAGCAAAGAAATCTGTTTCTGCGCAGTAATCCAAATCTAGTATGAACTTTACTATCAACGACTTTACTTGGCACAACAAAACACTAAACTAAGATAAGGAGAGGTTGCTACAGTAGTAAACAACTTCCAAGACACAAAATAAAAACAAAGTACTATAGTAAAAACCATGGGTTGTCTCCCATAAGCGCTTTTCTTTAACGCCTTTCAGCTAGGCGCAGAAAGTGTGTATCAAGTATTATCAAGAGATGGTGCATCTCCAGCGGGGTGTGGATTTTTCTCAACTATGCATTTTATCTTTTCTATGTGAGTTTCAGAGGCTCCCTTTTCGTTAGTCTTGGGCTTGCTACTCTCATCAAACAAATCTTCAGGAACAATCCAATCAAAATTCTTTTCTAGTGCCTCACACATTCCCAAGAGCTTGCAAGGTATTGATGTTTTAATATCCCCCTCATAATTAACTTCATTAGTGTACTTTTGTCTATCCTTTTCCATCTTCTCAAGGGTACTGGCAAAGTTGGTATAAGAGCCTAGCATATTATATTTAGTGAAGACTTTTCTAGCTTCTCTCGCTATCCCCCCAAATTCTTTAAGAAGGGTTTCTAATACAAAATCTTTCTTTTCTCCTTCTTCCATATCACTGAGTGTAAGAAACATATGTTGAATCACAGGATTAAGATTAACAAATCTAGCTTCTAACGCGTGTACTAAAGAAGCAACAGCAATTTCATAAGTAGGAGCAAGTTCTACCAAGTGTCTATCTTCAAAATCTTCAACCGTACTAATATGAGTGAAAAAATCTTCTATATTATCTTTCCCAAGGATAGACCCTCGGCCTACCGGTACATCTTTAAGAACAAACTTAGGGGGAAACATGATGAAATAAGTAAAGTAAATGCAAGTAACTAATTTTTTTGTGTTTTTGATATAGCAAACAAGATAGCAAATAAAGTAAAACTAGCAACTAATTTTTTTGTATTTTGATTTAGTGCAGCAAACAAAGTAGTAAATAAAACTAAGCAAGACAAAAACAAAGTAAAGAGATTGGGAAGTGGAGACTCCCCTTGCAGCGTGTCTTGATCTCCCCGGCAACGGCGCCAGAAAAAGAGCTTGATACGCGTACAACACGCGTCCGTTGGGAACCCCAAGAGGAAGGTGTGATGCGTACAGCGGCAAGTTTTCCCTCAGTATGAAACCAAGGTTTATCGAACCAGTAGGAGCCAAGAAGCACGTTGAAGGTTGATGGCGGCGGGATGTAGTGCGGCGCAACACCAGGGATTCCGGCGCCAACGTGGAACCTGCACAACACAACCAAAGTACTTTGCCCCAACGAAACAGCGAGGTTGTCAATCTCACCGGCTTGCTGTAACAAAGGATTAGATGTATAGTGTGGATGATGATTATTTGCAGAGAACAAGAGAACAAAGATTGCAAGAGATTGTATTTCAAGATAGAGAATTGGACCGGGGTCCACAGTTCACTAGAGGTGTCTCTCCCATAAGATAAACAGCATGTTGGGTGAACAAATTACAGTTGGGCAATTGACAAATAAAGAGGGCATGACCATGCACATACATATTATGATGAGTATAGTGAGATTTAATTGGGCATTACGACAAAGTACATAGACCGCTATCCAGCATGCATCTATGCCTAAAAAGTCCACCTTCAGGTTATCATCCGAACCCCCTCCAGTATTAAGTTGCTAACAACAGACAATTGCATTAAGTATTGCGCGTAATGTAATCAGTAACTACATCCTCGAACATAGCACCAATGTTTTATCCCTAGTGGCAACAGCATATCCATAATCTTAGAGATTTCTGTCACTTCCCCAGATTCACGGAGACATGAACCCACTATCGAGCATAAATACTCCCTCTAGGAGTTACAAGCATCTACTTGGCCAGAGCATCTACTAGTAACGGAGAGCATGCAAGATCATAAACAACACATAGACATAACTTTGATAATCAACATAACAAGTATTCTCTATTCATCGGATCCCAACAAACGCAACATATAGAATTACAGATAGATGATCTTGATCATGTTGGGCAGCTCACAAGACCCGACAATTAAGCACAATGGGGAGAAGACAACCATCTAGCTACTGCTATGGACCCATAGTCCAGGGGTAGACTACTCACACATCACTCCGGAGGCGACCATGGCGGCGTAGAGTCCTCCGGGAGATGATTCCCCTCTCCGGCAGGGTGCCGGAGGCGATCTCCTGAATCCCCCGAGATGGGATTGGCGGCGGCGGCGTCTCTGGAAGGTTTTCCGTATCGTGACTCTCGGTACTGGGGGTTTCGCGACGGAGGCTTTAAGTAGGCGGAAGGGCAGGTCAGGAGGCGGCACGAGGGGCCCACACCATAGGGCCGCGCGGCCAAGGCAGGGGCCGCGCCGCCCTAGGGTTTGGCTGCCTCGTGGCCCCACTTCGTCTCCTCTTCGGTCTTCTGGAAGCTTCGTGGCAAAATAGGACCCTGGGCGTTGATTTCGTCCAATTCCGAGAATATTTCGTTACTAGGATTTCTGAAACCAAAAACAAAGCAGAACAAAGAATCGCACTTCGGCATCTTGTTAATAGGTTAGTTCCAGAAAATGCACGAATATGACATAAAGTGTGCATAAAACATGTAGATATCATCAATAATGTAGCATGGAACACAAGAAATTATCGATACGTCGGAGACGTATCACTAGGGTGCTGCCCGTCGCGGCTTTGGCTGGGGCCATCGATCTGGGCGGCGGCCCATCTGGCGTGGCGACGACGTGCTCGCGGCAGGCGGCGTCGCGGGTGGCTCTGGCCGTCGGCCTCTGATACGTCCAAAACGTATCTACTTTCCCGAACACTTTTGCTATTGTTTTGCCTCTAATTTGTGTATTTTGGATGCAACTAACACGGACTAACGCTGTTTTCAGCAGAATTGCTCTGGTGTCTCGTTTTTGTGCAGAAATCCAACTTTCGGGAAAATCCTCGGAATTTATGCAGAAGGCCTTATTTTCCCAGAATAATGACGGAGCCAGAAGGACAATTAAGGTGGAGGCCCGAGGGCCCCACACCATAGGGCGGCGCGGCCCAGGGGGGGCCCGCGCGGCCCTGTGGTGTGGCCCCCTCGGCCGGCCTCCAACGCCCTCCTTCGGACTATTTATCGGCCTCGACCTAAAAACGCACGGGAAGAAGTCGAAGTCGCCAGAAACCCTCCAGAACGCCGCCACATCGCGAAACTCCGTCGCGGGAGCCAGAAGTCTCCGTTACGGCACTCACGGGACGGGGAATTGGAGGAGATCATCGCCATCATCACCGCCAACGCCTCTACATCAACCAGCCATGTTTCCCCCATCCATGTGTGAGTAATTCCCCCGCTGTAGGCCGAAGGGGATGGTAGGGATTGGATGAGATTGGTCATGTAATAGCATAAGATTGTTAGGGCATAGTGCCTAGTGTCCGTAATTGGTACTTTGATGATATTGTTGCAACTTGTTATGCTTAATGCTTGTCACTAGGGCCCGAGTGCCATGATCTCAGATCTGAACATGTTATTGTTTCATCATGATATTCATTGTTTATGGTCTTACCTATAAGTTGTATACACATGTCGCTGTCCGGAACCGATGGCCCCGAAGTGACAGAAATCGGGACAACCGGAGGGAATGGTAGCGATGTGAGGATCACATGTGTTCACGGAGTGTTAATGCTTTGCTCCGGTACTCTATTAAAAGGAGTACCTTAATATCCAGTAGTTTCCCTTGAGGCCCGGCTGCCACCGGCTGGTAGGACAAAAGATGTTGTGCAAGTTTCTCATTGCGAGCACGCACGACTATATATGGAACACATGCCTATTGATTGCTTTGTACTTGGACACCGTTTTATTATTATCTGCAAATGCCCTGCTATGATTGTTACATGAGTTTCTCTCATCCATGCAACGCCCGTTCATCCGTCCCCGTGCCTACAGTATTTTAATCCTGCTGTTTACTAAAATCACTACTGCTGTCTTTGTTACTCTGCTGCTGTTATTTCACTACTGCTACTGCTATAAAACTCATATTATCGATAAACTCTTGCGAGCAAGTCTGTTTCAGTGTGCAGCTGAATTGACAACTCATTGTGAAGGCTTCCAAGTGTTCTGTGTCTCCCCTTGTGTCGAATCAATAAATTGGGTTTTACTTCCCTCGAAGACTGTTGCGATCCCCTATACTTGTGGGTCATCAAGACTATTTTCTGGCGCCGTTGCCGGGGAGCATAGCTTTATTTGGAAGTTCACTTGGATTAATATTGTTCGCTGCAAATTCTCCATCATGGGTAAACCTCGCGATACTAAGATCGCCATATTACCATCCACTACAAGAAAAGGTACAATTCTGAATACCTCCGCTACACTTGATTCACCATCTGTGATTGATAAACTTGTTTCACCGCCGCATGCTTCACATGCGGGTACTTCTGCTGAATCTGAAAACTCTCATAATATTGATAATATTTCTGCTGTGCTTGATGATAGTGGTTCATTGGGATCTTTTCTAGACGCTACGATTACTAGGTCTAGACAAATTGAAAATACTGAAACTCCTAATGCTACTACACCTGTTAATTCACCTGAACTTGATTATTTTAGTGATGATCCTGATGAAGATTATGTGGAGCTTAATGATGATTTTATTGAAAAATGCAATGCTACTACTGATGCAAGAAAAATTAAAAAGTTGCTTGCAGAACATGCTGTTAGATATAAACTGTCTCCTGATCCTAAATTTGCCACATCTCCCATAAACATTAAGGATAAAGATTATGATTTTTCTCTTGATCTATCTCATATAGCTATTGTTGAGAAAACACCCTTTTGTGGTACTGAAAAAGAAAGTGCTGTTGAACACATGACTGAGTTATCTACTCTAAGTAGCTTGTTTTCTGATGATGTCAAGATGCGTACTTACTTTGTTGCTAAAATCTTTCCATTCTCATTAAAGGATGATGCTAAAACTTGGTATAATAATTTGCCACCTAATTCTATTAAAAGTCCGAAAGAATTGCTTGATGTTTTCTTCCGCAAATACTTTCCTGCTAGTGCTCAACATATTGCTTTGCAGAGAATTTATAATTTTGACCAGGGAGATGAAGAGAAATTGCCTGAGGCTTGGGCGAGATTTTGCTCTCTTATTAGAGCTCGGCCTGATCATGATTTGGAAAAGCATGATTTACTTGATATATTTTATAGCGGACTAACCATTGAGTCTAGGGCATACCTGGATAGTTGTGCTGGTTGTGTTTTCAGGAAAGAACTCCAGATTTACGCTGAAGAATTATTGGCTAAAATAAGCCGGAATCATGATGATTGGACTACGCCTGAACCAACTCCAACGACAATGTTGAAGAAGAGGGGTTTAATTAAATTGAATGATGAAGATATGAGGGAAGCCAAGAAGTCTCTCAAGGAGAAAGGTATTAAATCTGAAGATGTGAAGAATCTACCTCCTATAGAAGATATATGTGAGATAATTCCCCCTTCATCCATGATTGAGGTAAACTCCCTTCAACGCTTTACTAGGGAAGATATTCCATATTCGAAACCTCCTGCACAATGCTTAGATGAGTTTGATAATTATATTGTTAAGCAAGAAAATTTTAATATGAGAGTAGAGAATAATTTAATGGAAAATTCTCGAGCTATTAGTGAATTGCATGATATTGTGGAGAGAACCTCCAATGATGTTAAGATGCTTGTTAAACATTTTCATATGATTCAAACTCAAATTGATCAACTCACTAAAGTGCAAAATGATTTATTAGGGAATAATTCTAAAGAGAAACATGCTTATGAAGTAACAACTAGAGGTGGTGTCTCTACCCAGGATCCTCTGTATCCTGAAGGGCATCCCAAAAGAATTGAACAAGATTCTCAACGCATTGAACCTAGTGCTCCTTCTAAGAAGAAAAAGAAGAAGAAACATAAAAATGTTGTAGAATCCTCTGAACCTGCTAATGATCCTAATAGTATTTCTATTTCTGATGCTGAAACTGAAAGTGGTAATGAACATGATAAAGATAATGATAAGAATGATACTCCTGGTAAAGAAGAGGTTGAAGAAGAACCTGAAAAGCATGCTAAAAATAAAAAGTATACTAAAGAAGATTTTATTGCTGAGAAACATGGTAATGAAAGAGAACCTTGGGTTCAAAAGCAAATGCCTTTTCCTGCTAAGAAACTAAAATCAAAAGAAGAAGAACACTATAATAAATTTTGTGATTGGATGAAACCTTTATTCTTGCAAATCCCTTTGACTGATGCTATTAAATTGCCTCCTTATTCAAAGTATATGAAAGATATTGTTACTAACAAAAGGAAAATCCCCAATGAGGAAATTTCCACTATGCTTGCTAATTACTCTTTCAATGGCAAAATTCCAAAGAAGTTGGGCGACCCAGGTATACCTACTATTCCTTGTTCTATTAAGAATAATTATGTTAAAACTGCTCTATGTGACTTGGGAGCCGGTGTTAGTGTTATGCCTTTTTCTCTTTATAAGAGACTTTACTTAGATAAGTTGATACCTACTGATATATCTTTGCAAATGGCTGATAAATCTACTGCTATTCCTGTTGGTATATGTGAGAATGTTCCTGTTCAAGTTACTACTAATTGCTTGATATTAACTGATTTTGTTGTGTTGGAAATGAAGATGATAATATGTCTATTATTCTTGGGAGACCTTTTCTTAACACCGCAGGGGCTGTTATTGATTGCAATAAAGGAAAGGTTACTTTCAATATTGATGATAGGGAGCATACCGTTTATTTTCCCAAGAGGATTGAGAAAGCGTGTGGAGTTAATACTATTTCTAATGTGAGAACTATCAAAGTGGGAACTATTGATTGTCCTATATATGAGCCTAAAGAAGAATATCAAACTTTCGTGATTGGATCCATATCAATACAATTCAAGGTAACATGATTGATTTGAGGTTTATTTCTTCTTATGCTATGTAAAATTTATTTGGTGGCAAGACCTGATCAACCTTGTTAACGAATACTTTTTATATGCATAGAGGAGGTAAACAACATCTCTTTCTTCCTCCACTTGCTCTAGTTGCTGTAGCATTTTTAATTTGCAAAGTCCCTTAGTTATTTGGAGATTTCAAAATTTTTCCTGGCCAGTAATAATAAACTAAATACCCAGAAATGTGCATTTTTCAAAGTTTTCAAAAATTCACAAAAATTATACCGTTGGTCCTATTTTTCGACGAGGCACCTGGGAGCACCAGAGGATGACCTGTGGGGCACCAGAGGGCGCCAAACCACAGGCCGGCGCGGCCAAGGAGGTGGCCGCGCCACCATTTGGTGTGGGCCCCTCCTTGCCCCACTTTGTCATCTCTTTCTCCCAACACTTTCTCTCTCCCGAAAAAACTCGTACCAAGTTCCTCTCTCTCGCGTTTTTGCTCCAGAGCTCCAGATTTTTCGATCTCTTTGCTCAGCCCAGATTTCTTGCTGAAATTTGGCACATTTGCTCCTTGGTATGTGACTCTTCCACCCATCCAAGTAGAATTTTGTTTGGTTGAGTATATCTTGAATATTTTGCTGCTGTAGGTAACATGTTTAGTGAGCTTGCATGCTTGTTCTAAGTGGTAGAAACTAGTTTTGATGCATGATTAGTACTCTAGCAAGTTCCTATGGTAGTTTCCCTTGATTATATGTCACCAAATCAAATTTTTATATTGTTTGTTGAAATTTCAGAAAATGGAGTGGAATAGATATCACTTGAACCAGCAAGAATTGGAAGTCCAACAAGTTATGAGAGTCAATCGTGAAGAGGGAGTATACCCCTCTTATTACCCGTGCGCGGATTTCATGAGAAGCGCGGGAATACTTGAAGATGTTCAAAGTCTAATTTCTCGTGCAGGGCTGATTGACTTTGTTGAAGGAGAGCCAAGACAATATGTAAAATTAACTATGTCTTTTGTGCAGGACTTCAAGTTCAATTGGTCACGATCTAACCCCACGGTCCAGTATAAAATTTACAATAAAGCTGTCAACTTGCCATTCAGTGATTTTTGTGCAGCAATTAGAGTACCGCAATGGGGGTCATGCGAGAAGATAAGGGGATCGCCGCAAGAACTCTTGGACCTCTTCAAGATGATTTGCGATGGAAGGAGTTTCTCAGGGGATAATGGTAAAATCACTAGTATTCAGCTCCCGGCTATCCGCTACTTTGCCTATTTTATTACCAAATGCGTTCTTGCTAAAAAGATTGGTGGTAAACTTTCTATCCCGGATTTGGCTTTTCTAGCTGCGGCACTGCAAAGTAGTAGGACCTATAATTTGGGGGCATTGATAGCTTATAGACTTGCTACTAACCGTGAGAAAGGTGGAATTTGTGGAGGTCTCATCGCCTCTCGTTTACTAGCTTTTCATAATGTAGAACCTCATCATTTTGATATTCCATTCCCCATAGAAAAACTTGACATAGCCTCTATGATTAAACATGAATTTGTTTCAGATTCCTCCAACTTGGGTAACCTGTTTTACAAGATGACATTTTATAAGAAAGTCTGGAGAATAACTAAGAAAACTGAGAAACTAGTAAGATTGCCTGCGCCTGTTTTGTCTAACCTTGATTCCAGGGGAGATTGGTCGGTCACAGAAGGTGCACTGGATGCACACATAGAGAGAGGAGGTCAACATGCAAGAGACGACACGGAGGTCGAGGAGCACCTCGACTCATCATCCGATGCAGCAAGTTCCTCGCATCAACATGTTGGATATGTGGAGCCTCCACGCTTTTCTTCTGCACAGGAACTTTACTATGATTACTCCATGAATTACCCACCGGCGAGGAACAACGATCCTCGTTGGGGTTGAATTCCACTTAGGCCAACAGCCTAAGCTTGGGGGGAGGTATACCGGCATCACTCATTCTTTGCATATTATGGTTGCTGGATACGTGTACATACTTGTTTTGTTCGTTTGAGTGGTTTTCTAATGAGAGGAAGATGATATTTGGGGAAGTGCTGCCTGAAAACAGATTCTGGACTGTTACTAGAAAAATTCGTGCGCACAGCCAGAGCATTATTTTGAGCTGCCAATTTTTGTGCGGGTTCCCCAGGTTGTTATCTAACTTTCATTAGTTGAACACTTTTCGAGCTGAGCAACGTAAGATTTTTGTAAAAATCGATTTCTGTACTGCTGTCAGGTTTTGGCAGATTTCTGTCATCCTGCTTTTCTGTGTTTCTTTTAGTTTGCTATTTCTTGTTTTTGTTTTGTTTCCTTCCCAAAACACAAAAAGACCAAAAATATTTCTGTTGTTTCTCTTCACCATTTGTTTGCTTTGGTTTCTTGCATTTGTTTCGCTTTATTTGCTGTTGCTAGTTTGTTATAAGAAAACCCAAAAAGATTTTGCTTTGTTTGTTTGTTTCCTTTTGTTCTTGTTTCTAATTCGAAAACACCAAAAATATTTGCTGTTCTTCTTTGGTTTGTAAAGTTCTTTATGAGTTCAATGGTCTTCGGTGGCTGGAGCGTGGTTTTCATTTCATATTATCCAAGCTGCACAAGTGAAAAGGCAATAATGACGATCTACGACAATTGGATTGTGGTGAGAGGCTGGTATGAACTCTATTTGTTTTCATTTTTGTACATATACTCATCCATGTGAGCATGCTTAGTTGGTTCATGTGAGGTATATGTTATTTGAGAAAGTCTAGTAGTTTATGATCTCTCATGATTAGCTCCAATCTATTAATATGAGTAGCATGTCATGGATGTTTGCTTGCATTGTTTTATTCATAAGTAAGTATGGCATTGTGGTATCCTCCTCTGAATAATTCATTTATATCGACTTGGCACATGCTCACGCATGCATATGACTGAACAAAAAGTCAATTAAGCCTCGATGATTTATATTGCTTCAGAGTTCTTGTATCACTTTTATGCCTCCGTTAATTTATTTTGCCGCAAGCATGATTATGACAATTCGCTCTCTTGATTTGTCGCTCCCTAGTCTATTGCTAGCCTTCACTTGTACTGAGCGGGAACGCTGCTCGTGCTTCCAAACACCTGAAAACCAAGTTGTTCCAAAAGTGTCCACCATAAATACCTATGCATGGCATTTCAAACCATTCCAAGTAAATTCTCATGCGCTACCTTTAAAACCTTCAAAATGCTTCTCAATTTGTGTTTATGTTTCATAGCTCATGAGGAAGTATGTGGTGTTTAGCTTTCAACCTTGTCATTTACTTTTGACGGACTCTCATATGGACTAGTGGCACATCCGCTTATCCAATAACTTTGCAAAAAGAGCTGGCAATGGGATTCCCAGTCCCAAATTAATTAACTTAAATAGACACTCCTCCATGGTTTGTGATTGTTGGACGGCACCCGAAGGATTCGGTTAGCCATGGCTTGTGTAAGCAAAGGTTGGGGGGAGTGTCATCATCATAATAAAAATAAAATAAAAAGGCACTCCTTCATGGTATGAGATTGTTGGCAGGCACCCGAGGATTCGGTTAGCCATGGTTTGTGTAAGAAAGGTTGGAAGGAGTGCCACATAAATATGCAAATAATTCATGGGAGCCGCTCTTGAAAGTCCGGTTGGCGAGGTAGTTAGTGTACCCATTACCATTCGTTGACAACAACAAACACCTCTCAAAATAATTTTACTCCTGTCTTTATAAAAATGAAAAGCTCTAGCGCATGTAAATCCCTGCTTCCCTCTGCGAAGGGTCAATCTTTTACTTTTATGTTGAGTCTCCATTATTTCTTTGAGCACTATCTTGAGAGCACAACTGTCATTCTTAGTATAATATGCTTGTCTCAAAATATGATTGATTGTGGTATAACTTTGATGCATTTATCTTTTGACAATCACTACTTCTAGTCTTTCTATGAACTCCAGAGGTGCCCGGGCATTTATGTTTTGCCAACCAAATACAGGCAAGCGAGATACCACTTTATCATACTCTCTTATGAACATTGCAATCCTGCTTATACACATGATTCATGATGCTTATTAATTGTTGGTACCTCTCCATGATTGACATAGCTGTTAGATGATCTTATTTGCATGTATCTCATTATGAATTGCTTAAGTATTAGCCATAGCATGAGAATATATACATCATATGAGCAAATGTGTTCGTGAAAGTTCTTTTATCGCTCAGTTGTTAACTGAATTGCTTGAGGACAAGCAATAAGCTAAGCTTGGGGGAGTTGATACGTCCAAAACGTATCTACTTTCCCGAACACTTTTGCTATTGTTTTGCCTCTAATTTGTGTATTTTGGATGCAACTAACACGGACTAACGCTGTTTTCAGCAGAATTGCTCTGGTGTCTCGTTTTTGTGCAGAAATCCAACTTTCGGGAAAATCCTCGGAATTTATGCAGAAGGCCTTATTTTCCCAGAATAATGACGGAGCCAGAAGGACAATTAAGGTGGAGGCCCGAGGGCCCCACACCATAGGGCGGCGCGGCCCAGGGGGGGCCCGCGCGGCCCTGTGGTGTGGCCCCCTCGGCCGGCCTCCGACGCCCTCCTTCGGACTATTTATCGGCCTCGACCTAAAAACGCACGGGAAGAAGTCGAAGTCGCCGAAACCCTCCGTAACGCCGCCACATCGCGAAACTCCGTCGCGGGAGCCAGAAGTCTCCATTCTGGCACTCCGCCGGGACGGGGAATTGGAGGAGATCATCGCCATCATCACCGCCAACGCCTCTACATCAACCAGCCATGTTTCCCCCATCCATGTGTGAGTAATTCCCCCGCTGTAGGCCGAAGGGGATGGTAGGGATTGGATGAGATTGGTCATGTAATAGCATAAGATTGTTAGGGCATAGTGCCTAGTGTCCGTAATTGGTACTTTGATGATATTGTTGCAACTTGTTATGCTTAATGCTTGTCACTAGGGCCCGAGTGCCATGATCTCAGATCTGAACATGTTATTGTTTCATCATGATATTCATTGTTTATGGTCTTACCTATAAGTTGTATACACATGTCGCTGTCCGGAACCGATGGCCCCGAAGTGACAGAAATCGGGACAACCGGAGGGAATGGTAGCGATGTGAGGATCACATGTGTTCACGGAGTGTTAATGCTTTGCTCCGGTACTCTATTAAAAGGAGTACCTTAATATCCAGTAGTTTCCCTTGAGGCCCGGCTGCCACCGGCTGGTAGGACAAAAGATGTTGTGCAAGTTTCTCATTGCGAGCACGCACGACTATATATGGAACACATGCCTATTGATTGCTTTGTACTTGGACACCGTTTTATTATTATCTGCAAATGCCCTGCTATGATTGTTACATGAGTTTCTCTCATCCATGCAACGCCCGTTCATCCGTCCCCGTGCCTACAGTATTTTAATCCTGCTGTTTACTAAAATCACTACTGCTGTCTTTGTTACTCTGCTGCTGTTATTTCACTACTGCTATTGCTATAAAACTGTTACTACTGATAAACTCTTGCGAGCAAGTCTGTTTCCAGGTGCAGCTGAATTGACAACTCCGCTGTTAAGGCTTCCAAGTGTTCTTTGTCTCCCCTTGTGTCGAATCAATAAATTGGGTTTTACTTCCCTCGAAGACTGTTGCGATCCCCTATACTTGTGGGTCATCAGCCTCGTCCTCTCGGGAGGTACGACCGCGGCGGGCGGCGGCTGCGGCTTGGAGGTCCTCCTCCTCGTCAATCTGGTGCGTGTCTCCCCGTCCGGATCTCTCTCCTCCACAAGTTTGGTTGAGGGCGGTGGGTGCTCCCTGTCCTCGAACATGGTGGGTGTTGGTGGTTTACTTGGGACCAGGGGAAACCCTAGGTCGGCTGGCTCGGCCCAGCAGCGGCGATGCCTTCGGGCGCCGTTCTTCCTCCTTGGAGGCGTGGCTGAGGTCCTCTATTTACACCCCGACCTACCTCCCGGGCGAAAGCCCAAAATCCTGCGGATTGGGCGACATCGACGTGCTGCACGCCGTGTCCTTGTTGGAGGCGTCGCCTGGGGAGTGTGGTGCTCTGTGTGAAGAGTTGAAGGAGGGAGATTTGACATGTGCAGCTGCTTCCGGTGGCTTTCCTGCCTCTCTCAGGTTCTCCAAGGTCGGCAATGGTTTGGCGGATGTGGTGTGCTCCTTTCCTTCGGTGGTCGTGGTTTGGGGCTGTCCCGGGGCTCGAGTCCAACTCCTCTCCAGCTCTTGGGTGAGCTGATCTCATGTCCGATGGTTCAACACCTTCGAGCCAAGGCGAGAGGGTAGGGACCCTCTTCGGCGTGATAACAGGAGGGTGTCTGATGCTTGCAGTCTAGGGTGTCTTCCTCGAGCACAATCTCCATCATGCTTCATGGCAGTGCCTCGTCGTGCCTTCCGTTCTTGATGTCTTGGTGCCGGAGCGTGGTAGTCTTCACCTTGCAAGTTCCTTCGGTGCTTGCGTCTAGTGTTGAGTTGTAAGCTGTTCGGGGTGCTCCCTTGTATCGTTCGGCCATTGTGGTGTGTCGTGTGTGGTGTTGTGTTGTGGATGGGTGGCCTTGTGTAATCCATGGCCGGTTGATGGCTTTGTTAATTCAAAGTCGGGCTCCTCTGACCCTACTGTTTAAAAATTCAGCCTGGCAGCGTGTGTTAGACATGCTATAGAGCCAAAGACAACAACCCCCATTGGAAGTCTCTTGTTGCGCACGCGAGCCCACCCTCGCCCGAGCTCCTACATCCACCATCCATTCCCATCCAACGGCTAGCAACGTGATACGCGTACAGCACGCGACCATTGGGAACCCCAAGAGGAAGGTGTGATGCGTACAGCGGCAAGTTTTCCCTCAGTAAGAACCAAGGTTTATCGAACCAGTAGGAGCCAAGAAGCATGTTGAAGGTTGATGGCGGCGAGATGTAGTGCGGCGCAACACCAGGGATTCCGGCGCCAACGTGGAACCTGCACAACACAACCAAAGTACTTTGCCCCAACGAAACAGTGAGGTTGTCAATCTCACCGGCTTGCTGTAACAAAGGATTAGATGTATAGTGTGGATGATGATTGTTTGCAGAAAACAGTAGAACAAGTATTACAGTAGATTGTATTCGATTAAAAGAATGGACCGGGGTCCACAGTTCACTAGAGGTGTCTCTCCCATAAGATAAATAGCATGTTGGGTGAACAAATTACAGTTGGGCAATTGACAAATAGAGAGGGCATGACAATGCACATACATGATATGATGAATATTGTGAGATTTAATTGGGCATTACGACAAAGTACATAGACCGCTATCCAGCATGCATCTATGCCTAAAAAGTCCACCTTCAGGTTATCATCTGAACCCCTTCCAGTATTAAGTTGAAAACAACAGACAATTGCATTAAGTATGGTGCGTAATGTAATCAATAACTACATCCTCGGACATAGCATCGATGTTTTATCCCTAGTGGCAACAACACATCCACAACCTTAGAACTTTCTGTCACTGTCCCAGATTTAATGGAGGCATGAACCCACTATCGAGCATAAATACTCCCTCTTGGAGTTAAGAGTAAAAACTTGGCCAGAGCCTCTACTAATAACGGAGAGCATGCAAGATCATAAACAACACATAGGTAATAGATTGATAATCAACATAGCATAGTATTCTCTATCCATCGGATCCCAACAAACACAACATATAGCATTACATATAGATGATCTTGATCATGTTAGGAAGCTCACAAGACCCGATAATGAAGCACAATTAGGAGAAGACGATCATCTAGCTACTGCTATGGACCCATAGTCCAGGGGTGAAGTACTCACTCATCACTCCGGAGGCGACCATGGCGGTGAAGAGTCCTCCGGGAGATGATTCCCCTCTCCGGCAGGGTGCCGGAGGCGATCTCCTGAATCCCCCGAGATGGGATTGGCGGCGGCGGCGTCTCTAGAAGGTTTTCCGTGTCGTGGCTCTCGGTACTGGGGGTTTCGCGACGAAGGCTTTAAGTAGGCGGAGGAGATAGGTCAGGGGGCCTGACACTCTGACAGGGGCCCCACACAACAGGTCGGCGCGACCAAGGGCCAGGCCGCGCCGCCCTAGTGTTTGGCCACCTCGTGGCCCCACTTCGTATCATCTTCGGTCTTCTAGAAGCTTCGTGTGAAAATAGGCCCCTGGGCGTTGATTTCGTCCAATTCCGAGAATATTTCCTTACTAGGATTTCTGAAACCAAAAACAGCAGAAAACAGCAACTGGCTCTTCGGCATCTCGTTAATAGGTTAGTGCCGGAAAATGCATAAATATGACATAAAGTATGCATAAAACATGTAGATATGATCAATAATGTGGCATGGAACATAAGAAATTATCGATACGTCGGAGACGTATCAGCATCACCAAGCTTAGTTTCTGCTCGTCCCGAGCAGGTAAACGATAACAAAGATAATTTCTGGAGTGACATGCCATCATAACCTTGATCATACTATTGTAAGCATATGTAATGAATGCAACAATCCAAACAATGGTAAATGATATGAGTAAACAAATGAATCATATAGCAAAGACTTTTCATGAATAGTACTTCAAGACAAGCATCAATAAGTCTTGCATAAGAGTTAACTCATAAATCAATAATTCAAAGTAAAGGTATCGAAGCAACACAAAGGAAGATTAAGTTTCAGCGGTTGCTTTCAACTTGTAACATGTATATCTCATGGATAGTTGTCAATGCAAAGTAATATAACAAGTGCAATATGCAAGTATGTAGGAATCAATGCACAGTTCACACAAGTGTTTGCTTCTTGAGATGGAGAGAAATAGGTGAACTGACTCAACATAAAAGTAAAAGAATGGCCCTTCGCAGAGGGAAGCATCGATTGCTATATTTGTGCTAGAGTTTTGATTTTGAAAACAAGAAACAATTTTGTCAACGGTAGTAATAAAGCATATGTGTTATGTAAATTATATCCTACAAGTTGCAAGCCTCATGCATAGTATACTAATAGTGCCCGCACCTTGTCCTAATTAGCTCGGATTACCTGGATTATCATTGCAATGCATATGTTTTAACCAAGTGTCACAAAGGGGTACCTCTATGCCGCCAGTACAAAGGTCTAAGGAGAAAGCTCGCATTGGATTTCTCGCTTTTGATTATTCTCAACTTAGACATCCATACCGGGACAAGATAGACAACAGATAATGGACTCCTCTTTAATGCTTAAGCATTCAACAACAGTTAATTTTCTCATATGAGATTGAGGATATTTGTCCAAAACTGAAACTTCCACCATGGATCATGGCTTTAGTTAGCGGCCCAATGTTCTTCTCTAACATTATGCATGCTCTAACCATTCTAGCGGTAAATCTCCCTTACTTCAGACAAGACGGACATGCATAGCAACTCACATGATATTCAACAAAGAGTAGTTGATGGCGTCCCCAGGAACATGGTTATCGCACAACAAGCTACTTAATAAGGGATAAAGTGCATAAGTACATATTCAATACCACAATAGTTTTTAGGCTATTTGTCCCATGAGCTATATATTGCAAAGGTGAAGGATAGAAATTTTAAAGGTAGCACTCAAGCAATTTACTTTGGAATGGCGGATAAATACCATGTAGTAGGTAGGTATGGTGGACACAAATGGCATAGTGGTTGGCTCAAGGATTTTGGATGCATGAGAAGTATTCCCTATCGATACAAGGCTTAGGCTAGCAAGGCTATTTGAAACAAACACAAGGATGAACCGGTGCAGCAAAAATCACATAAAAGACATATTGTAAACATTATAAGACTCTACACCGTCTTCCTTGTTGTTCAAACTCAACACTAGAAATTATCTAGACCTTAGAGAGACCAATTATGCAAACCAAATTTTAGCAAGCTCTATGTATTTCTTCATTAATAGGTGCAAAGTATATGATGCAAGAGCTTAAACATGAGCACAACAATTGCCAAGTATCACATTATCCAAGACATTATAGCAATTACTACATGTAGCATTTCCTGATTCCAACCATATAACAATTTAACGAAGAAGATTCAATCTTCGCCATGAATATTATGAGTAAAGCCTAAGGACATATTTGTCCATATGCAACAGCGGAGCGTGTCTCTCTCCCACACAATGAATGCTAGGATCCATTTTATTCAAACAAAAAAAAACAAAAACAAACCGACGCTCCAAGCAAAGTACATAAGATGTGATGGAATAAAAATATAGTTTCACTAGAGGAACCTGATAATGTTGTCGATGAAGAAGGGGATGCCTTCGGCATCCCCAAGCTTAGACGCTTGAGTCTTCTTGAAATATGCAGGAGTGAACCACCGGGGCATCCCCAAGCTTAGAGCTTTCACTCTCCTTGATCATATTGTATCATCCTCCTCTCTTGATCCTTGAAAACTTCCTCCACACCAAACTCAAAACAACTCATTAGAGGGTTAGTGCACAATCAAAATTTACATGTTCAGAGGTGACACAATCATTCTTAACACTTCTGGACATTGCACAAAGCTACTAAAAGTTAATGGAATCGAAAAATCCATCAAGCATAGCAAAACAGGCAATGCGAAATAAAAGGCAGAATCTGTCAAAACAGAACAGTTCGTAAAGACGAATTTTTAAGAGGCGACAGACTTGCTCAAATGAAAATGCTCAAATTGAATGAAAGTTGCGTACATATCTGAGGATCACTCACGTAAATTGGCATAATTTTCTGAGTTACCTACAGAGAATTAGGCCCATATTCGTGACAGCAAAGAAATCTGTTTCTGCGCAGTAATCCAAATCTAGTATGAACCTTACTATCAACGACTTTACTTGGCACAACAATGCACAAAACTAAGATAAGGAGAGGTTGCTACAGTAGTAACAACTTCCAAGACTCAAATATAAAATAAAGGTACTGTAGTAAAAACATGGGTTGTCTCCCATAAGCGCTTTTCTTTAATGCCTTTCAGCTAGGCGCAGAAAGTGTGTATCAAGTAACATCAAGAGACGAAGCATCAACATCATAATTTGTTCTAATGATATAATCAAAAGGTAACTTCATTCTCTTTCTAGGGAAGTGTTCCATACCTTTCTTGAGAGGAAATTGATATTTAATATTACCTTCCTTCATATCAATGATAGCACCAACAGTTCGAAGAAAAGGTCTTCCCAATATAATGGGACAAGATGCATTGCATTCAATATCCAAGACAACAAAATCAACGGCGACAAGGTTATTGTTAACAGTAATGCGAACATTATCAACTCTCCCCAAAGGTCTCTTTGTAGAGTTATCAGCAAGATTAACATCCAAATAACAATTTTTCAATGGTGGCAAGTCAAGCATATTATAGATTTTCTTAGGCATAACGGAAATACTTGCACCAAGATCACATAAAGCATTACAATCAAAGTCATCGACCTTCATCTTAATGATGGGCTCCCAACCATCCTCTAACTTCCTAGGAATAGAAGTTTCGCGATTTAGTTTCTCTTCTCTAGCTTTTATGAGAGCATTTGTAATATGTTTCGTGAAAGCCAAATTTATAGCACTAGCATTAGGACTCTTAGCAAGTTTTTGTAAGAACTTTATAACTTCAGAGATGTGGCAATCATCAAAATCCAAACCATTATGATCTAAAGCAATGGGATCATTGTCCCCAATGTTGGAAAAAATTTCAGCAGTTTTATCACAGGCAGTTTCAGCAGTTTTAGGAGTTTCGGGCAGTTTTTCGCGCTTTGCATTAGAAGTGGAAACATTGCTAACACCAATTCTTTTACCATTAATAGTAGGAGGTGCAGCAACATGTGGAGCATTAGCATTACTAGTGGTGGTAATAGTCCAAACTTTAGCTATATTATCTTCTTTAGCATTTTCTTCTCTTTCCCACCTAGCACGCAATTCGGCCATCAATCTTATATTCTCATTAATTCTAACTTGGATGGCATTTGATGTAGTAACAATTTTATTATTATGATTTTCACTAGGCATAACTTTCGATTTCAAAAGATCAACATCAGCAGCAAGACTATCGACTTTAGAAGCAAGTATATCAATTTTCCCAAGCTTTTCTTCAACAGATTTGTTAAAAGCAGTTTGTGTACTAATAAATTCTTTAAGCATGGTTTCAAGTCCAGGGGGTGTGTTCCTATTATTGTTGTAAGAATTCCCATAATAGTTACCATAGCCGTTGCCATTATTATAAGGATATGGCCTATAGTTGTTACTAGAATTGTTCTGATAAGCATTGTTGTTGAAATTGTTATTTTTAATGAAGTTTACATCAACATGTTCTTCTTGAGCAACCAATGAAGCTAACGGAACATTATTAGGATCAACATTAGTCCTATCATTCACAAGCATAGACATAATAGCATCAATCTTATCACTCAAGGAAGAGGTTTCTTCGACAGAATTTACCTTCTTACCTTGTGGAGCTCTTTCCGTGTGCCATTCAGAGTAATTAATCATCATATTATCAAGAAGCTTTGTTGCTTCCCCAAGAGTGATGGACATAAAGGTACCTCCAGCAGTTGAATCCAATAGGTTCCGCGAAGAAAAATTCAGTCCTGCATAAAAGGTTTGGATGATCATCCAAGTAGTCAGTCCATGGGTTGGGCAATTTTTAACCAAAGATTTCATTCTTTCCCAAGCTTGTGCAACATGCTCATTATCCAATTGTTTAAAATTCATTATGCTACTCCTCAAAGATATAATTTTAGCAGGGGGATAATATCTACCAATAAAAGCATCCTTGCATTTAGTCCATGAATCAATACTATTCTTAGGCAGAGATAGCAACCAATCTTTAGCTCTTCCTCTTAATGAGAAAGGAAAAAATTTTAATTTTATAATGTCACCATCTACATCTTTATACTTTTGCATTTCACATAATTCAACAAAATTATTGAGATGGGCAGCAGCATCATCAGAACTAACACCAGAAAATTGCTCTCTCATAACAAGATTCAGTAAAGCAGGTTTAATTCAAAGAATTCTGCTGTGGTAGCAGGTGGAGCAATAGGTGTGCATAAGAAATCATTATTATTTGTGGTTGTGAAGTCACACAACTTAGTATTTTCAGGAGTACCCATTTTAGCAATAGTAAATAAAGCAAACTAGATAAAGTAAATGCAAGTAACTAATTTTTTTTGGGTTTTTGATATAGCAAACAAGATAACAAATAAAGTAAAACTAGCAACTATTTTTTTTGTGTTTTGATATAATGCAGCAAACAAAGTAGTAAATAAAATAAAGCAAGACAAAAACAAAGTAAAGAGATTGGAAGTGGAGACTCCCCTTGCAGCGTGTCTTGATCTCCCCGGCAACGGCGCCAGAAAACAGTTGCTGGCGCAAAGTTGACGTGGGAGTTAGAGATCTCTGTGGTGTAACTTTTCTTCAGGTCCCCGGCAACGGCGCCAGAAAACAGTCTTGATACGCGTACAACACGTGACCGTTGGGAACCCCAAGAGAAAGGTGTGATGCGTACAGCGGCAAGTTTTCCCTCAGTAAGAAACCAAGGTTTATCGAACCAGTAGGAGCCAAGAAGCACGTTGAAGGTTGATGGCGGCGAGATGTAGTGCGGCGCAACACCAGGGATTCCGGCGCCAACGTGGAACCTGCACAGCACAACCAAAGTACTTTGCCCCAACGAAACAGTGAGGTTGTCAATCTCACCGGCTTGCTGTAACAAAGGATTAGATGTATAGTGTGGATGATGATTGTTTGCAGAAAACAGTAGAACAAGTATTGCAGTAGATTGTATTCGATTAAAAGAATGGACCGGGGTCCACAGTTCACTAGAGGTGTCTCTCCCATTAGATAAATAGCATGTTGGGTGAACAAATTACAGTTGGGCAATTGACAAATAGAGAGGGCATGACAATGCACATAGATGATATGATGAATATTGTGAGATTTAATTGGGCATTACGACAAAGTACATAGACCGCTATCCAGCATGCATCTATGCCTAAAAAGTCCACCTTCAGGTTATCATCCGAACCCCTTCCAGTATTAAGTTGAAAACAACAGACAATTGCATTAAGTATGGTGCGTAATGTAATCAATAACTACATCCTCGGACATAGCATCGATGTTTTATCCCTAGTGGCAACAACACATCCACAACCTTAGAACTTTACATCCTTGTCCCAGATTTAATGGAGGCATGAACCCACTATCGAGCATAAATACTCCCTCTTGGAGTTAAGAGTAAAAACTTGGCCAGAGCCTCTACTAATAACGGAGAGCATGCAAGATCATAAACAACACATAGGTAATAGATTGATAATCAACATAGCATAGTATTCTCTATCCATCGGATCCCAACAAACACAACATAGATAGATGATCTTGATCATGTTAGGCAGCTCACAAGACCCGACAATGAAGCACAATTAGGAGAAGACGACCATCTAGCTACTGCTATGGACCCATAGTCCAGGGGTGAACTACTCACTCATCACTCCGGAGGTGACCATGGCGGTGAAGAGTCCTCCGGGAGATGATTCCCCTCTCCGGCAGGGTGCCGGAGGCGATCTCCTGAATCCCCCGAGATGGGATTGGCGGCGGCGGCCTCTCTGGAAGGTTTTCCGTGTCGTGGCTCTCGGTACTGGGGGTTTCGCGACGAAGGCTTTAAGTAGGCGGAGGAGATAGGTCAGGGGGCCTGACAGGGGCCCCACACAACAGGTCGGCGCGGCCAAGGGCCAGGCCGCGCCGCCCTAGTGTTTGGCCACCTCGTGGCCCCACTTCGTATCATCTTCGGTCTTCTGGAAGCTTCGTGTGAAAATAGGCCCCTGGGCGTTGATTTCGTCCAATTCCGAGAATATTTCCTTACTAGGATTTCTGAAACCAAAAACAGCAGAAAACAGCAACTGGCTCTTCGGCATCTCGTTAATAGGGTAGTGCCGGAAAATGCATAAATATGACATAAAGTATGCATAAAACATGTAGATATCATCAATAATGTGGCATGGAACATAAGAAATTATCGATACGTCGGAGACGTATCACAATGCTTCAATGTCATCTCCCTCACGCTGCAAATTGATGTTGATCGAAGGTTTTGTCCGTTGGAGCTCTGCCGCTCCCGCCACTGCGCTGCGGGAAACAGAGGGCAACCGTGCTGTCCTCTCCTCCGGCCGCGCCATCCACCTCCTAGCCAGTGGCTCGGTGGCTTGCCCCGCCCACCTCCAGCTGCTCCATCAAGCCCCCATATGGCGGTCCCTCCGCCCCCTCCAACAGCCTGCTGTGACCAACACAACTTCCTGGAGCTGGCTGCCAGGACGCGCAAGTCCAATAGACTCAGTGCAGTTTTTCAGGAAATTGTGGACAACCCATGAAATTCAGTTAACACAAACACAAAATTCAGTTACACACCAACACCAAATTAACTTAAGAAAAAAAGCAAGGGAACAGTGAATAACATGCACACTTTAGTACCAGAAAATGAACTGAAAAAGGGAAGAGTTGAATCCGTATTGCTTTAGCGCGGGGCGAAGAAGGTGGTCGGATTGGGTGTGGATGGCTTGTCGGTGCCGTTTCTTTAGTGCCTGAGGCTGGAGCTTGCTCACATCCCCTTCCCACGGTGGCGTCGGTGGCAACTACACAACTCTGCCCGGGAACACGCGCTATTTTCCCCTCTCTCGGTATCTACCTGGATGCAGGAGTGAGTGCTGTACTTGACCTATTAGACGTTGTTGGCCATTGGATGGGAATGGGTGGTGGATGTAGGGGTTCGAGGCAGAGCGTGCCCTGTAAACGTCAAGCCACATGATCCTTGTCCCGCCTAGGGTTCATGTTCGTACGCTATCCAACTCTATTTATAGAGGTGCACCTCGTTGCTCCTCGCTGTTTGAACCTTTCGTCGGAGTTATGCTTTAGCGCCTCCACAACCACATTCTATTTTTATGCCTGTCGGCCACCGGTGATCGTTGTTCGGCTGTACCTTCCACCGGAGTTGCAGGAGGACATATGGCCCTACTCTGCTGTTCATATCCACCAGACGCAGCAGCCGTTGGTCACGTCACTGTGCAGTGAAACGAACAAGTTGTGGAACGACGAGAATAGAGCCGGATAATGTTTTAAGCTCCTGAAAATACCATTGATTGTGTTTTTGCATGTTTAATTTGGTATGGCTTTAGTGAAAAAATTGTACCCATTCAATCTCCTAGTATTTAATAATCTGAACCGTCAGATTTGGCTGGACGGCTTATATTTGTCCATCCTTACTTAAAAAGACTCAAAACAAACGATTAATCTCCTGGAAGGAAATGCCCCAGAATATTGAACCAGACCCAACTTGCCGCCTCACTTTTTATCTTTTGCATGATTATGGAAAGCAACGGTTGATGTACTTCACGAGTCTTTTAAATTTAGTACATTTAGCTCATTCCAGAAATCTCAAACGTCTAGCCTCCGTAGCATAGTGGTAGTGCGTTCCCTTCGTAAGGGAAAGGTCGTGAGTTCGATCCTCACCGGGGGCTCCTCATTTTTTAGCCTGCTGGGCGATTGCTTGCTGTTCAGTTCATGTTTTTGCCTACGCTACGATACAGAAAGGTACATTTGGTCCTGGGTCAATTTCGGAACGAAAGGTACATTTTTTAACTAATAAAATGATGATTTGTATGAGTAGTAAAATTGGATACCGGCATACGTGCACACTAGAACAAGATCTTATCCAAAGAATTTTTTGTTGGAAATTTTAAATATTAGTATCTTTCCTCCCCCTCCCCCCGTGTGACTTGTTTCATTTCTAAGGTTATAAATCGTATATGATTTTTTTTCCTTTTTGAAGATTCTTTGCTTTAGATTTCACATAAAATTATGCATCTACTATTATGACTTGATGCAATCAATTAAACTTTGGTATAATCTAAACGCCATAGAACTGTGGTACATATTATTCACACTACTCGCTCAGTCTCTTAGTATTCATCTCGGGCTTTTAAAATCCCATGAGTCAAAGGGGCTCTTGATATCCAGCTCTGGCCAGTCATCAAAAAAGAAAAACTTGTCTGGTAGTGCATGAGACACCTCATACTCTTCAACATTGTTTTTTTTTTTTAAAAAAGATGAACCATAATATATTACGCAACCAAACCGCCTCATTAAAAACTTTCTAGGTCTCTTAGGTACCCTGGTAAGGAAAAGAGTGCGTAAAAAACTTGTTGCTCCAGAATTACAGAATGGTTACATCAGATATCGAAGGACCCTAAGAACTAGGGGTTGATCGACCCAACACGATTACACTCTTTAGAAACTAAATCCCCACTAAACACTGGTAGAAAAACAGGCTTCCGGTGAGCCCCATAAGTCGCGAAGCTATAGGAACCGCGACTAATGGGACCTTTAGTCGCGGTTCGGGAGGCGAACCGCGACCAAAGGCCTGGGCCCAGGGCGCTCGGTGGCCAGCCGGTGCACGTGGGGGGCTTTAGTCGCGGTTGGCCAGAAGGCCTTTAGTCGCGGTTGGCCAGGCCAACCGGGACTAAAGCCCCTCCCCTATATATACCCATCTAGCAGCCAACACTTAGCCATTTGGAGCCATTCTCTTCACAAACTTCACAAGTGGGTGTTAGGTTTGCTTTTGGTTCCTCTTATGCACATAAGGTGTTTGATGAAATGCCCCAAGAGCATGAAACAAACATGATATGAAGTGTTGGAGCCCCACTTGAGCTTTCTCATTTATTTTTTCCTCCTCGATCGCGGTTAGCAACTTGAACCTTTGATGTGTCGTTGATAAAATATGCATGTGTGTGTAGTTCATTGTTTAATTTATATTGTTTGTAGCTAGTTAGTTTAACAAATGCATGATGGTTAATTATATATTTTATATTATAATAATGCAGATGAATCGACAATGGATGTACGGTAACCGACTCTCCGGCGAGTTCAGTACGGGTTTGAAAGATTTCCTCGTAGTGGCTAATGCGAACAAGCAGGGGGGTTTTGTTATCTATCCATGTGTTAACTGTAAGAATCAGAAGGGTTACTCTTCCTCAAGAGATGTTCACATGCACCTGCTTCGGCACGGTTTCATGCCAAGCTATAATTGTTGGACCAAGCATGGAGAAAGAGGGGTTATAATGGAAGAAGATGAAGAAGGGGATGATTTCATCGATGAAAGCTATCTTGCTCATTTCGGTGATACTTTCATGGAGGATGCTGAAGGTGAAGGGGAAGGTGAAGGGGAAGGTGAAGAAGAGGCACGTGATGATCCCGTTGATGATCTTGGTCGGACCATTGCTGATGCACGGAGACGCTGCGAAACCGAAAAAGAGAGGGAGAATTTGGATCGCATGTTAGAGGATCACAGAAGGCGCCTGTATTCCCGGATGCGATGCTGGTCTGAAACAGCTGGGCTGCACACTGGATTTTCTGAACTGGAAGGCACAGGCAGGTGTAGCTGTCTCGGCATTTGAAAACTTGCTGAAAATGTTGAAGAATATGTTTCCAAAGAATAACGAGTTGCCCGCCGATGCGTACGAAGCAAAGAAGGTTGTCCGCCCTCTAGGTTTAGAGGTTCGAAGATACATGCATGCATCAACGATCGCATCCTCTACCGCGGTGAATACGAGAATTTGAATGAATGCCCGGTATGCACCGCATTGCGTTATAAGATCGAGGCGATGACCCTGGTGACGATGTTGAGGGCCGAGAAACCCAGGAAGAGGGTTCCCGCCAAGGTGATGTGGTATGCTCCTATAATACCAAGGTTGAAACGTCTGGTCAGGAACAAAGAGCATGCCAAGTTGTTGCGATGGCACAAAGAGGACCGTAAGTCGGACGGGGAGTTGAGACACCCCGCAGATGGAACGCAATGGAGAAAGATCGACAGAGAGTTCAAAGATTTTGCAGCTGACGCAAGGAACATAAGATTTGGTCTAAGTACGGATGGCATGAATCCTTTTGGCGAGCGAGCTCCAGCCATAGTACCTGGCCCGTGACTCTATGCATCTACAACCTCCCTCCTTGGTTGTGCATGAAGCGGAAGTTCATTATGATGCCGTGCTCATCCAAGGTCCGAAGCAACCCGGCAACGACATCGATGTGTACCTAAGGCCATTAGTTGATGAACTTTTACAGCTGTGGGGCAGACCTGGTGTCCGTGTGTGGGATGAGCACAAAGAAGAGGAATTTGACCTACGAGCGTTGCTTTTCGTAACCATCAACGATTGGCCTGCTCTTAGTAACCTTTCGGGACTGTCAAATAAGGGATACAATGCATGCACGCACCGCTTACATGAGACTGAAAGTGTACATTTGCCAAATTGTAAGAAGAACGTGTACCTTGGGCATCATCGATTTCTTCCGAAAGGTCATCCGATGAAGAAAGAAAGGCAAGCATTACAACGGCAAGGCAGATCACCGGCCGAAGCCTGCGGAACACACCGGTGCTGAGGTATTTGATATGGTCAAGGATTTGAAAGTCATCTTTGGAAAGGGTCTGGCGGACAATCGGTTCGAAGGGAGCCGATGGGCACGCAGCCATGTGGAAGAAGAAATCTATATTCTGGGAGCTAGAATATTGGAAAGTCCTAGAAGTCCGCTCTGCAATCGACGTGATGCACGTTACGAAGAATATTTGCGTGAACATCCTAAGCTTCTTGGGCGTGTATGGGAAGTCAAATGATACAAAGGAAGCACGGCGGGACCAGCCAAAGTTTGAAAGACCCCGATGACCGCATCCGGAACGGTTTCAAGGTCGTGCCGGCCTACGCTACGACCAAAGAAGAGAAGGTCATCTTTTTGAATGCCCGAGCGGTATGAAGGTCCCGTCAGATTCTCGTCCAATATAAAGGGAATAATAAACATGGCGGAGAAAAAGTTCCAAAACCTGAAGTCTCACGATCGCCACGTGATTATGACGCAATTGCTTCCGATTGCTTTGAGGGGCTCCTGCCGGAAAATGTTCGAGTAGCCATTGTGAAGCTATGTGCATTCCTCAATGCAATCTCTCGAAGGTAATCAATCTAGAAGTTCTACCACGGTTACGTAACGATGTGATCCAATGTCTTGTCGCTTTCGAGTTGGTGTTCCCGCCATCCTTCTTCAATATTATGACGCACCTCCTGGTTCACCTAGTCGATGAGATTTCCATTCTCGGTCCCGTATTTCTACACAATATGTACCCCTACGAGAGGTTCATGGGAGTATTAAAGAAATATGTTCGTAACCGTGCTAGGCCAGAAGGAAGCATCGCCAAGGGCTATGGAAATGAGGAGGTAATTGAGTTTTGTGTTGACTTTGTTCCTGACCTTAAGCCGATTGGTCTTTCTCAATCGCGGCACGAGGGGAGACTAAGTGGAAAAGGCACGATCGGAAGGAAATCAACGATATGTATGGACGGCCATTCTCTGACTGAAGCACACCACACAGTTCTGACCAATTCCAGCTTGGTGGCTCCGTACTTTGAGAAACACAAGAATATTTTACGCTCGGACAACCCCCGGGAAGCCCGAATCCTGGATTAGGAAGGCCCACATGGAGACTTTCGGCTTGGTTGAGAAAACATTTAATGAGTGACGATCATGTTGTAGATCAGCTGTACATGTTGGCCAAGACACCATCTTCGACTATAACGACTTTCCAAGGGTACGAGATAAATGGGAATACATTTTTACACGATCGCCCAAGATAAAAAGAGCACCAACCAAAACAGTGGTGTCCGCTTTGATGCAAAGAACCGAGAATGGGCAAAAGGTCACATATTATGGTTACATAGAGGAGATATGGGAACTTGACTATGGACCCTCCTTTAGGGTCCCTTTGTTCCGGTGCAAATGGTTCAAGCTAACAGGAGGTGGGGTAAAGGTGGACCAGTAATACGGAATGACAATGGTGGATTTCAACAATCTTGGTTACCTTGACGAACCATTCGTACTAGCGAAAGATGTCGCTCAGGTTTTCTATGTGAAGGACATGAGTAGCAAACTGAGGAAACGGAAAGATAAGAAAACGATCAGTACATCATGCGATGATCCAAAGCGCCACATTGTTCTTTCAGGGAAAAGAAACATCGTGGGAGTGGAGGACAAGACAGACATGTCAGAAGATTATAATATGTTTGCTGAAATTCCGCCCTTCAAAGTGAACACCGACCCAAGCATTAAGTTAAATGATGAGGATGCTCCATGGATACGGCACAATCGTAAGCAAGCAGGGACACCAGGGAAGAAATGATGTGTAATAATTTATTGTACCAAACTTTGTTGAATGAATCATGTGAATTATATTACCCGTGATGTGTTTGGTGTCCATTTTCGAATGATTCAATTGACTCGAGATAGCACTGATGATACATGAAATTTGGAGTGATTCAGTCATACTCCTGCATATAGGAAATTTGGAGTGACTAAGTCATACTCCTGCATACATGAAATTTGGAGTGACTAAGTCATACTCCTGCATACAGGAAATTTGGAGTGACTAAGTCATACTCCTGCATACATGAAATTTGGAGTGATTTAGTCATACTCCTGCCTAGGCGTATAATATGCATACTCGTAGTCTTCATAGCCGCCGCCGTTGTACTGGTAGTCGTCGCCTTCTAAGTTGCCGGCGTCGTCGTCGCTGCTGTCGTCGCTGTCGTCGGGCGGCGCTCGTGGCTCGAACTGAGGGTAGCGCAGGCGGGGGATATCACCGGCCGTGATGTAGTCCATGACGCTCTGCAGAGTCCGGCCGTACCACCATAGCCGACGGCCGGCCTCGTGGAAGTTTCCAGGAGGCAAACCGTCCTCCTCATACCTGGCGAGCGCCCTCTCACGCCGATTGATGAAGAAGGCGTCCCAAGTATGCTGGTTATCGGGATGCCAGCGGGGATTCATCCGCTGCTCCGGCGTGAGGTCGAGGTAGTAGTGGTTCGTGATGGCCGCCGGCGCGCGGTACTCGAGGGACGGGAGGGACCGGCACGCCGCCGGCGCTTAGGCTCCAGCCGGCGGGGACGCGGTAACCCGGTGGGCAAGGGTAGTTCGAGGCGCAAAGCTCCTCCACCTGCTGGTAGGTACGAGTGGGTGCGGTGGAAGCCATGAGAGAGTGATGAGAGATTGTAGAGATGTGATAATGCTGGCCAAGCCGGGCTACATATATGTAGTGACAAATGGCGGGAAAAATGGGAGCGGGAAGACAGGAGGCGGAAAGAAAGTGGCGGGAAGAAAGAGGCGGGAAGAAATTGGCGGGAAGAAAGAGGCGGGAAGACAGGGAAGAAATGGCGGGAAGACGAGGCGGGAAGAGGGGGTCGGCGGAAAGACAGAGGCGGGAAGAGGGGGCCAACGAGAAGACAGAGGCGGCCGGGAAGAAATTTTGAATTGAATTAGTTTTATTTTTATGAATTTTTCGATAATTTGTATTTTTAAAATTTTGAATTGAATTAGTTTTATTTTTCTGAATTTTTTGATATATTATTTGTATTTTTAAGATTTTGAATTGAATTATTTTTATTTTTATGAATTTATTGATATATTATTTGTATTTTTAAGATTTTGAATTGAATTAGTTTTATTTTTCTGAATTTTTTGATGTATTATTTGTATTTTTAAAATTTTGAATTGAATTAGTTTTATTTTTCTGAATTTTTTGATATATTATATGTATTTTAAACATTTTGAAATGAATTAGTTTTATTTTTCTTAATTTTTTGATATATAATTTGTATTTTTAATATTTTGAAATGAATTAGTTTTATTTTTCTGAATTTTTTGATATATTATTTGTATTTTTAAAGTTTTGAATTGAATTAGTTTTATTTTTCACATTTAGAAAACGAAATAATTTCGAAAAAGGCCTTTAGTCGCGGTTGGCCAGGCCAACCGCGACTAAAGGTCGTTTTCCGCGGGAATCTCAAATGGGGCGAAAAAAGGCTTTAGTCGCGGTTGGGGTCACCAACCGCGACTAAAACTACCCTTTAGTCGCGGTTGGTGACCCCAACCGCGACTAAAGCCCTCTCACTATAAATATCGCACGGCCGAACGGCCGCGCCGCTCTTCTTCCTCCGCCCGTTCGTGTCTTGTGAGAGATCGACGACGCCTCTCGACGACGCCGCCGACGCCTCCTCTGCCGCCTCGACGACGCCGCTGACGCCTCCTCGACGACGCCCACGCACGCCGCCGCGCCATCGACCACCGCCACCCGCCCCCGTACGTCGTCGACTCGATCTGTCGCGCGCGCCGAACGTCGTTCGCCGCACACCACCGCGCGCCGCCGCACCCCTCCACCGCCGCCCTCGAGTCGTCGCCGCGCGCTCGCCGTGCCCGACAGCCGCCGCCGCCACTCTAACGCGCCGCGCGCGCCGCCGGTTACCGCCGTCGATCCGGAGCCACCGGCCAGAGAGAAGGGGGCCGGGGTGACCCGCGGTGAGAGAGAGAGAGGAGATCAGAGAGTCTGCCCCGGCCGTTTTTTTTTTTTTTTTTTTTTTTTGTTAAAAATATTTGTGTACTAAAATTTCACTTAAAAAGGAACTAATTAAAATTTGACTTAAAAAACTAAATAATTGATACTTAAAATTTACTAAATATATAATTGAGACTTAAAATTTTGAGACTTAAAAAACTAAAAAAAGACTTAAAATTTGAGACTTAAAAATTTGAGACTTAAAATTTGAGACGTAAAATTTGAGACTTGAAATTAACTAAATAATTTGAGACTACAATTTGACTTAAAAAACAAATAATTGAGACTTAAAATTTAAGACTTAAAATTAACTAAATAATTTGAGACTACAATTTGACTAAATAATTTGAGACTACAATTTGACTTAAAAAACAAATAATTGAGACTTATAATTTCCCCACCGGCGCCACACAGACAGGGGGAGAGGGAGGCCGGCGGCCGGCCGGGGGCGCGCGCCACACACGCACACATGCAATCGCTAGGGCGGCGCCCGCCGGCGCCCCGGCCCCTCCAATCTCTCCCGGCGCACACACGCGCTCTTCCGCGACACCCTCTCCCACCCCTTCCAGCTCGCCGGCCCCCTCCTTTTGGCACCGCCCTTTCGCCACCGCCACCGCCCCCCTTCTTCACTTAATTAATTTGTTTTGACTACATGTTTTCAGGACTGACATATGGCGGACGATAGAGCTGACCCGATTCTGGACAACTATGATCCGGACCTTGAAGACCATATGTTCGGCATCATAAAAGGCGATATTCTATATGTGCCGACCGGACAAGAAGAAGATGATATCTCTTCTTATCTGAACCTTGAGGGTGAAGATGAAGGGCGCCGTCAGCAAGATGATGCCGAAGAAACGTCGATAAACGACGATCTTCAATTGGAAGTAGCAACCACCTCCGGCGCCGAGGTATATATATACATTGAGCCTCTGGTGATACAAACTAACTGATTTGAATAAATATGTGTGTACTAACGCGTGCGACTCTCTTTCTTATTTTAGCCCTCGGCCGGATCGTCGAAAAAATCGAGTACGTCGTCAAAGCGTGGCGCAACCAAGACGATGAAACCAAACGAAACATGCACCATCGAGGTTGTCGAGGAAGCAACCGTGCAAAGCCGCCGGAGCCCAAGCAAGAACGCCACCAAGTTTATCAGCCAATGCGGAGCCGTTGTTAGAGACAACGTCTCGATCACCGTCCAGAAGTGGAATGAGCCAAAGAAGGCACGTCTTGGTTTCACTTTTGTCGATAAGAGAACAAAAAAAGATTGCTTCAACAAGCTTATGGAACATTTCGTTCTACCTCCGGAATACCGCAAATACGATGAGAAGGGTAACAAGATTCAGGAAAACAAGGAGAGGTGCAAGCTAGTCAAACAGTTCGCTCTTTCTAAGATGTCCAACGCATTCCGGAAATACAAGCAAAATCTAGCCCATGACTTTGTCAAGCAGGGCAAGACTCCGGATTTCAAAGGACAATATGAGAAACTGCAACATGATTGGCCAGAATTTGTGAAGCAAAAGAAATCGGAGCAGTTCCTTGAAATATCGAAAAAAATAAGGAGAATGCGGCCAAGAAGGAGTACAATCATATTATGGGGCCAGGAGGGTATCGCTTTTGGCAGCCTAGGTGGGAGAAGATGGAGAACGAGCTGAGGGCGCGAGGAATCCGTCCAGTACGGAGGATGGGACCCAAGGGCCAAAAGCTGGTGGTACGGGCATGGGGGATCGCTGAACCCGGAGACAGGGGAGTGTGTTTATCAGGGCAAAATAATTAAACCCACCCAAAAGCTTATTGAGGCAATGAGGGATGCTCAAGAGGGGAGGATCAAGTTCAACAGAGAGAACGACGCCCTGACAAAAGCCCTCGGGAATCCTGAACACGGAGGACGTGTACGAGGCATGGGGCCCATTCCGTGGAAAGTAGGGTTCCCCCAGAACGATGACCCGTACGGTTACAGAAGCCGTAAGAGAAAGATGGATCGGGATGCAGATGTTGTGGCGCAGTTGGTAACGGAAATGGATGTGATGAAGAAAACCGTGAGTGTACTAGTAGCCGAAAGAGATGCAGCTCGGGCGCAGCATGAAGATCATCCAATGGATCTCGGAAGCCAGCAGCAGAGAAGAAGCAGCGTGGCTTCCACGGAGGCCTCACCGGCTGGTGCACCGACGATCGAAATTACTGCACCGGAGCCTGGGTGGTCGAAATTACTGCACCGGAGCCTCCTCGCTACCCCGTGGACGATATAAAGGAGATGAAAGCATGTCATCTGTATTATCCTATCGGGAACATGTCCATGAAGGTAGCCATCGGCAGTGCTTTACCACCTGGAGCACTCCACCACAACAACCCCATTCAAGATGGCTATGCTCGTGTCACGGTGGAGGAGATAGTCCAAGGGTTTGAGGACCTGAGCATTGACATTGCTACACCTGAAGGGGCGAAAAGACTTGGAGATGTCAAGCGCCAGTTCATTCTATGGCAGAAGAAGTTTATCAAGTTTCCAGGCGAGGCGCCAACAAGTCCACCCCCCTACGGTGGTGGTGGTGGCGGCGGTGGCGGTGGTGGTGGTGGTGCTTCACCTACACCTCCTTCACGTCAGCCGACGCCGCCCCCCAATTCACCTCCGGCGGGTAAGCAGCCGCCGCCCCCTAGTCCGCCCCGGGCGGGTAAGCAGACGCCGCCCCCCAATCCACCTCCGGCGAAGAAGCAGAAGCAGTCCTGGGTTATTAACCCGGACCCTTATGTACCTAGAACCACAAAGATACCATAGCCTTCACTTTAGCCTCTCCCCACAAGGCCTTGGGAACGTAGTGCCGAGGAAGTCGACGCACACGCGGCTGCTGATTATGAGAAATGGAAGGCGGACTGCAAGAAGAAAAGAGAGCCCGAGCCCAAGCAAGTATTTTCTGACAAGGAAAAGAGCTAGGCTAAGTCATTTTTGAACACACCGTCCCAAGCCGCGAAGAATCTGCCTGACGACTATTTACGTGAACTTCGTAGGCAAGCACTCGCGTTCAAGAGGAACCAAGAGTTGGCGGAGAAGAAAGCCTTGGAGGAGGCCGAGAAAAAATTAGAAAGGGGGAAAGAAGTTGCCCAGCTCGGGGAACAAAGTAAACAATCGATCGCCCCGCTCATAGTGCAAGCCGCCGGTCCGGATGCCCCCGATATCATAGCAGCTGCGGCAGCACATGGATTGACTGTAACGAGTGCCAGAGAACAAGCGGCCGACTTAGGTATCACTCTTCGTGCACTGTTAGGCCTTGATGAGGCGCCAATGAAGAACGTAGTATTTACATATGTGAAGAATGGCCCTCTCGTCGAGCCTGCGCAGGAAGAGGATCTACCTCGACAAATGAAAGGTCTGCTAAATTGGTACAAGGGTTACATAAAACTTAAAAACGCCAAAGACTATATTTATGCGGAAGTTAGATATGAGCATCACTTCAAACATTACTATATACAAATTCATCGGAGTGAATTGTTCCAAGCTGTTCAATCTGCGCGACCTCGACAAATCTATCATCGGTTGCTACGTTACGTAAGTGATTTATTAATTTCTACCCCATCTCGTTCATTGCCTGCACTATATATATATATATATATATATATATATATATATATATATATATATATATATATATATATATATATATTGTCCTAACTATCTTGTTATGTACGCTATTATGCAGAATGAAGAAGCGGGAAATGCGAATAAGGAACATCCATGATGTTGGGTTCATTGACCCACAAATCGTTAATTCATATGTGTTAGAACACCACCCCGACGACGTGGAGGATGACCTGTGGCGGTTTTTTAGAAAACAGGAACTCAAAAGTGATATTCTATTTCCTTACCATTTTGGGTGAGTGTTTCTGTCTTGAGCACATTCTCTTTTGTTTACTCCATGCATGGTATGTGGCTAATCGATGAGTTATGCATGATCGTGCATGTATCGTGTCCGCAGGTTCCACTTTGGATTCTTATGGTAATTCAATTTCACACCTCCACAGTTCTCGTCCACGACTCTCTCGAATATGGATCCGGCGCTTTGGGCCGACATGAGAAAAATGATGCAAAAGTAATTATTTTCATTCATTTGCGCTCTATATCGATCGGCCTATTTCGTTCATCATTTCCTAATATCAAGTAACTAATTAATAACTCTCTTGTTCATTTAATTTTCTTTGCCTCGTAGGGTTTGGAGACGGTTCATAGATAAAAAGGTCGGTGAATTCAAAAAAGAGCTACAATTTAAAATAGCAGTGCGGACGACTGGGGATATTCAGCCACCGGGGACCAATCTATGTGGATACTATGTTTGTGAGAGGATCCGGAGATACTGCAATGAGCGGGACCAGAAGTGTGAGAACAACATCATGAGGAATAACCTCCGGAAGACGCTTAGTCCAGAAGCTCGCTTCCGACCACTTCAAGAGGAACTAGCTGGATGGTTGGCGAGGGAAGTCATCGATCCTAGAGGAGAACACTATTACGAGGACGTAGAACTTCATATGCACTAAATTATGGATGGAAACTTGTTCAAAATTGTATATGGTCATCCGATATTGAATATATATTGTATATTCCTCTTGAATTCTTTTTGGTTCTAATTTCAAATTTGTTTGAAATTGTACATTCATATGCATGTATGTAGTACCGTAGAATATGTGAAACTCCTTCAAAATTAAAACCCAAAAGAAATAAAACAATACAAATTAAAAAGAAACCAGATTTAGGGGGAGGGGGGGCTAAACCCTAAACCCTGCGGAGGCCTTTAGTCGCGGTTGGCCAGAAGAACCGCGACTAAAGGTCCTCCGCCCTGGCGCTCGCCTGCGGCCCACGTGGACGGGCCTTTAGTCGCGGTTCGTAAGGAACCGCGACTAAAGGGGGGGGGCCTTTAGTCGCGCTACTTTGGTCGCGGTTGCGCAACCGCGACTAATGGTAGTTGCGAACCGCGACTAAAGGCCCTTTTTCCACCAGTGAAAGAAACCAGAGTAGAACCTCGTAGAAGACCAGATTCTCCTTTTTTTGCCAGGTTGCGCCAAACCATGTGCCACCCTATTGCATAACTGATCCACTTTTGTCACGGTAATAGACCGATGCACCTTTAACAGTTCTTGACCTTCCATATAGGCATGCCAGTTCGCCGAATTATCACGTACTCCGTTCTTCAGGACTTCTACCTTCCTACGGCAGTCCGATTCCACAAAAGCAGAAGTACATTATTGTTCAATGAGGAGGTTCAGACCAGAAATGCAGGCCGTAGCCTCTGCTTCTTTAGCACTCGAACACCAGGCTAGAGACTCCGACTTCGATAGGACAGTAAGGCCCTTATGATCTCTAATTATAATACCAATCCCAACCCTTTTGGTCGCCGCATCCCAACAAGCATCCACGTTGGCCTTCAAGGTACCAATAGCTGGAGCTATCCATCGGACTTGCTCCGACGAAGCCGCAGAAATATTTGTAGATGCACTAAGGACATGGTGCTTTCCTTTAGGATCTGAAGCGACAGATGTTGCTGCATTGAAACTCTCCAGATAATTTGTGAGGTAGGGAATCGATGCAGACACAGAAGCCTTCCCATCCCCATGGACTATATTGTTCCGAAGATGCCAGACTCACCATAGAAGAAACATAATCTTAGCCCTCGCATCTTGATGAGCATTAGTAAGAAGAGATAGAAGCCCACTCTGTACCATTGTAGAGAAAGGTATCCTCAGCAGGTAGGTCCCTAAAACGCCTCATTCCAGCCCTTAGAGCCCGAGCCATCCTCAACATGTCTTGTTCGTTCCCTTATCATGTTTGTGCCTAACTTCATAGAAAAATGCCGAAATAGACGATGATGGGCGTTGTTGACTGCACCGTAGCACATATGAGTTGCATATAATTTTTTAAATGGAGGCAAATACTTTACCCATATACACCAGAATATTGAAACAGACCCAATTTTTTTGCATGATTACTAGGTAAATGTCCGTGCGTTGCTAAGGGTAAATATTTAAGTATTTGGCATTTCACTAATATGCATGAAGCTGAATTTGTTGAACATACCCTCCTTATATTAACCGCACATGTTACTTTGAGTACATCTGAGCTATGTATAGGAGATGCAAAAAAAGACAAAGAAACCCCAAAAGTGATCAAAACTAACTGAAGAAAAAAAATGTCACAATGCGGTAACAAATTTTCATTCGCACGTCTTCACTCTTGACTCTTGAGTCTATCACTGATATAATGCAGCTGTTTGTGAGGATATACTAGATCCAAAGAGTAGAAACATGATAATAAGCCGTTGCGATTTGACTAATTTAAAATTTATTGACACGAAGAATTGTAAAATGGAATAAAATAGGAACCTAACAATAAGAGCTACACTCAGTTCGTACAACAATAGATACTGGTAAAGGAATCCAATTGTGATCTCTATTATACTTCACCGTACAAATGAAATGCACACAGTTCTGATTCCTACATCTTTCAAGACAGTATATCTGAAGGTAAGCCCAAAGATGGAATACGAAGAAAACGTATACTCCAACAGCAGGTTCTGTCTCACCACTGCTATGTCTTGGATCCAGTGTACAACAAAGTTCAGTTAGGACTTCAATGGAACTCCAAAGTAACGTGAATAAGTATCAAGAATTCTGATTCAGAGACCACTGCTCACCTCCATAATTATTCTTCCTGTCACCTCCCACGAAATCTCTGTTGCAAAATAAAGAGGCACGAACAAAAATGGAAGGACAGACAATTGTAAGTCAATGTTCCACCTGGCTAGGGGCTTTTTTTGCCGGATAAATACTCTTTGTACGGTGTGTTTAGTGCGACATGCTGCAGTTTGGGTGATCTAGCACTTAGAATAAGAGTTTGTTCATGAACCAACCTGAATACAAGTCCAATGGGGTGATAAATGAATAAGTAACACCCACTCTTTCTTATTTCAATGTAAAGATGCAGGATATGCACTGTAGTCATCATTTATGATCAAATATGTGTACCCTGTCATTTATTATCAAGAATATATGTTTATTCCTCAGCTTTATCCCCTCTACTTTCGGTTAAATATCATGTATTCTCAAAACTACGCACAATCCATCTGAAGAAACACAAAACTGATTATGAAATAAAGCAAAGAAGAAAACGGAGATGTTGCACACCACGATCATGCAGAAACACATGCAGGCACCAAACCCAAGACCAGCCTATGAAAGGGATCAACGCTGATGAACTCGTCATCATTGCGATCCGCCACCATGACAATCTCCTTGCCTCCATGTCTGTAGGCATAGCTTCAATTCCAGTAACATGGTTATACTTTATGTCTAACTTAGACATAAGGAAATTATGGAAACTGAAAGGGTAAGAATTGAATCATCCAGTCCTAGACATAAAATTAAGATTGTCTTCAAATAACTAAGATATAAGCATACATGTATTGGCAGATAGACAACATATCTTGCCACTAAGAGTACACATGAACATCAGAGGAATACATTTATTAACGTGTGCATATGCACAATGATGCACAAATTTAAGGGCAGCCTGGTAAAAACAATGTAATGAAAATAAAATATAATCTCGGAGGATACAACAACCATATATCTTTTAGTATACTCCCTCCATTTCAATGAATAAGGTGTTTTCGTTTACGTGTGTTTTCTTTGACCAAGAATTACTCTAAATATATAACGATTGTTGATATAAATTAACATCATTAGAAAATGATTTTCAATATGAATCCAGATACAAAGTACGTACAATATAATCATGATTTCGTTGCTCAATTTTCTCAGTTAAAATTCATATTGGAATACGTGCACGGCTTATTCATCAAAACGGAGGTAGTAGTTGACAATAAGATTGAATAGAGTATATTGTTAGTTGCTAGTGATTAAGATATATGCAGCAGACCACCAGCAGGCATGAACTTGGTAATATATACCAGAAAATGAGTTTTCTGCATTTCTGTACCTAATATTGAAGGAAGTGCGCGCGGTGGCGGCGGAAAATGATGTCGAACTTGCTTAATCACCTCAACGAATTCAACAATGACAAACCCTTGCAGCTCATCGCCGCCACCAATAAGAAAGCCGCAGTGGTGCCTGAGCCAACGGCAGAGCCGGCCAAGGCCAAACCGGTCGCCAAGCTTCTCACCAAGCCCCCTCCACCCGGGCAAGCTTGTAAGATTAGATTTCTCTCGATATATATGTGATGGTCGATCGGGTTGTTGGGATGGATCTCTAGATAGCTTGCTTTGTTTTTTTCCAAAATTGAGGGAGCCCTATTGCTAGAGTTCTTTACAATTTGGAACCTTGAACTTTACTAGAGTGGCTCAACTTTCACCTCTGAAACTTCCCTGCCTACTCCATGTATTTGAAACTATCCAATCAAGTAGACACTCCTATGGCATTTTTTTGCGAGGAAACAAGATTGTATTAATTAAATGTGAGTGACATTACAATCCCGAATGATCCGGTCCAAAATAACTTCTGGAGCCGAACCTAACCAAACTTGAGTTCTATTCTCTACCATACCAACTCTAGCTTGATGACTTGCGCCGTTTTCTTTCCTATGAATCTTGCTAATGGAAATAACACGCTCTGACACCAAGAGTAGACGAAGATCTCCAACTAGATGACCCACACAATAACCATCTCTAGCCTTGCATGTCGCCATCTGTACCAGCTCCAAACTATCCGTCTCCACTAGGATCTTGTCATGGCTGAGGTTAAGAGAAAAGTTGGGGCCTTCCAAGCACGCTTGTAGTTCCGACTCTAGCGCCGATGAACAAAACACAAGAGATCTGCATGCTAAAAAGATCAATCTCTTGCTATCACGTAAAATCATACCAGCGCCTCCTGCGCCCGTCTGAGCGATAAAAGCCTCATCCACATTGAGCTTTAGAATACCAAGTGGGGTTTATTCCATATTTCTTGTGTAGTTGGCACTGCTGAAGATTTCTCCTCAAAACGTTGCTCTCCTAGAGCTTGTTTTCATTTGATAATATCCTCTGGACTTACTTTACGAATATTTTCTAAGGAGTTCATATAACTATAAATAAACCTCTTGGAGCCTTCCACATTAGGCAGGTACTTGTCATGTGTAACCTCATTCCATGCATGCCATACTCGCCATGCAATCATAAGAACACGTCCGCATGTCTGTATTGACATTGGCATGAGCCAAGTTTGAAGCCAATCATCTCCTCTTTCAATAATCTTTGGAATAGACCATATCTCCCCCATGGCGTCCCACAACGCTGCAGCGTGAGAGCAGTGGATGATCGCATGTTAGGAGTCCTCTCTGTCTCATAGCCACACACACGACATGTATATGTCTTCTTTGTATATTGTCCTCCGTAGCTGGTGCATTAGACAAAGCTTTCCAAGCAAAGATTCAAACTTTCTCTGGAATATTACACCTCCATATTTTCTTTCTGATTGGTCGATCGCCCAATGGCACTGAGCTACTAGCTGTAGTAGGCCAAGCTTGTTGACACAAGCGAAGTCCCAGCTCATATGCACTATGGACCAAGAAAACCCCATCCTTCTCATGTTGTGATGCCAAGAAATCAGCAGGTCTTCTTGGTGACATCCGATATGCACTAAGGACCAAGAAAACTCCTATGGCATTTGAATCCCATTCAACACAAAATGACATTTTTATATCACGATGGGGGAAAGACACCTAATAACTTTTAGCTAAACCATCGTCACTCCTACCACGAGCAAGTACAATTCTGATTGAATAGAAAGCATATAGTGGTTTATATCTTCAGCAGCATTTTTTTTTCGAAAGAGAATATATTAATATTAGAAAGATACCAAATGCACCTAGCCTCTGCAACAACGTAATACTCTAATGGTAGTACGGACGCACACATCCAAAAAAAGAAAAAAGAAAATTAAGAAATAAAAGTCCCAACTCAGCACCAAATGAATCTAGGTAACTGATGTAGTATAATTTAATGTTAATGAATATATAGATTTTTTGATAAAGAACGACTATGGAGATGCTCGAGGCAACATTCTAACTCAGCATGTACCGGTTTTTACTTTCTCCGAAATGGACATGATACCTTACTGACGACACACATTCGATCATAAAATTGATCCATCTACTATCAAATTCCAACTTCAACATCATTTTCTTCAAAAATTTCCATTCAACTCTATCGTACGTTTTGTGCATATCAAGTTTGACCGCACAAAGCCCTCGCTTCCCTGTCTTCTTGTTGATTGAACTTCTTTATTAGTAATCACATTTTCTATCTGCTCAACGAGGAGGAAGTGCAATAGAAACGAACGAACCAGTCTCTTCTCTAACGATTAACGAAGCAAAATGGGCCAAACGAACGAAATAGTCTCTTCCCTGTCTTCATGTTGTCGCTTAAAGCGGTGCATAGCACCCCCCAGCGCTAGCCCAGGCCTGCATCTGCCACGACCCACGTCCAGCGATTTGTCCCGGGCCAGAATTTCCCCTATGGCCAAGCCTCCAGCCCATGACCAACTCGTTTCCGTCCAAGCACTATAAAATCCCAATGTGTAGGTCTTTCTCTAACTCCCGATCAGCCGCCTATCGATCTGTCTCTCAGATCGAACCGTCTCGACTCCCCTGCCCAGTGCGGCATCGCTCACGGAAACCGCCACCAGCCAACGCTAAAGCCTCGATCCTTGATCAATGGATCGATCAAGGAGACGAGTGGACGATGAACTACCCCGTTTGGTAAGAACAAATCGATCGACCTTGTTTCGTCTCGACATGACGGTCTGTTATCTTATCCGGCGACCCCAAAGGCTGATCAAGGTGCATGTTCTTCTATTATCTTACCTTAGTAAGCCTAAAATTCATGTCGTGTTCAGATTCATTTATATTTTTTTGTTTGTGAAACCGACATAATCATGTTGTCTAGAAGTAGGAGGTATGATTCCGGTGCTGAAGATCGTATGAAGAGAATGATGTGTCGGAGAAGATTAATTATGGCGATGTAACTGAAGATTAAGATAGTGGGGTGACGGTTTAGATGCATGTAGGAGGGGTATATGATAAGGGCACTATGCCTCAAACGATGGTGGGGATGGCCGAATGGGGTAGGGGGGAGGGTATGCCAGAAAAAACGGATCTGCCTTGGTCATAAGGTTGCTGTTACACCCGGCAGGGTAACCAGGCATGTGGTAATGGTATAGGCGGGAGCTATGCCTCTCAGTAACAATATAATTTTGATATCATTCCTAACACTACAATTTGGATTGCTTTTTTTTTGTATCTAATATATAATTAGTACAAAATAATTTTTTGAATATTATCATGCCACAGTGTAGTTTATAACTATTCTAATAATGAGGTTTCTAGTTTTGCAGAAATTTCCATGATGAAATGCGTTTTGACATAAATTACATCACCTTGTTTTTTCCATGTCAATAGTACACAACCGTGGCCATAAGTATTTCTGCACGTCACGCACCGGTGCATATGTTTGAGAAAAAACGAAATAAGATATAAGCGATCATGAGGCTTACATTATTATATGGATATATGTAAGTGGGACAAATATTGCATGTCAACTAAATGAAAAATGTCCTCGTGATTTGAAAACGAGATTTCTAGTTCGACCTAGCCTGGCCTTACGGTGACATAAGGATAGAAGGCACACAGTTGGGTAGATTCAGTAAAGTTGCTGAAAATGGAAGATGTCATAAGGATAGAAGGCGAATGCAACCAACACTTTTTTCTGCAACCCCAAATATACTTTAGAAAGAATTTTATATAGTACTAAGTAAAGAACTAAATTAAAATATGCTTGATAGAATCAATAATTAATGCAAATTTCATCAATGATTTTCCTACTCAAATATTATTTGGAGTTTCTACTTGGTGTAGCGAAGTGATGTTTCATATTTCAGCATGCACATACGAAAACTAAACCACCCTAACAATTGACAAGTGGATTCAACAACAGAGAAAACAAAGAACACTATTATAATAATTGAATAAAAGTAAAAGCATATGAAATATGGTCTACTAACCATTGTCTAGGGATAAATACATTAGCCAATCCAAGTCAAAGTTTCCATAGTTTTTTTATCAGCACTAGAAACTCATCTAGGTAGGTTTAATACTTAAACGAATTTTTAAAGTAGTGTTTCATGCTGATGAACCAAACAATGGAAACTTCAATCTGGACTGGTTTAGATATTTATCACCGGGCAGCCCTCTGTACGACCATATTTAATATGCTGTACTTTAACTCAATTAAGTGTTCTTTGGTTTTTTAATTTAATCCATTTTCCTTTTGGTGCACTGGTTTAGCTTTTGTGAATGTCAAAATATTGAACAACCTTTTTTACTTCTAAGTAATATCGGAGGATGAATATCATGTATGTAATTTCCATTAATTATTAATTCACACATGTTTTAAGTTAATTTTTCTTGGCTAACCGAATATTCTTCCTAATGAATATTTGGACTTGCAGAAATAGGTGTTGGATGCATTTCCCTTCTCTTCTTATTACACCTTGTTCCACAAATAAACTAAATTTGCCCAAGTGTGTGCATATGACCGCAACTTGCCTTTAGGTCGATGTCAATTTATATATCATAGCTGTAAGGCTAGGATGAGTCCAACTTGAAATCTCGTATCTAGATCCTGAGTAGGTAAATTTTCACTTATTTGACTTTTAAGATACATCCCACTTCATTATGTTGAGATAATACTGTAAGCATTATGACTGCTTATATCTTCTCCCATTTTACATAACCACCGATGCGTGATATGCAGAGCTATTTATGTCCTCGGTTCTGTATTATTGATAATGACAGATTGTAAGCTATATAAATTATTTGAAATATGTTTCATCTTGAAAATTTTCTATATAACTAGAAACCACATTATTTAAAAAGGTATGAGCTAGACTGTGGTATGATAACTTTCAAAAATTTACTTTTACTAGTTATATATAAGATGCACAGTAATCGCTTCCATCAATATTTCGCAAATATTTCAGCAAAGAGGTGTTTTAACAACAACAGTTTTGTAAGATCTAGTTCTACGGAATGATTGATACCATTCGAAAGGCAAAACCAGACTGCAGGGGAAGTGGTGTAGGCAGGATATAAAAAAATGGGGATGCTGTGCAATAAATTTTATACTTGGCCAACAGATGTGCACAGCGACCTTGTCTACTCCCTGTTTATTTTGTGGTGGAGTGAGTCCATGCTTCATCGGTTTACTGTTGCTCAGTTAGAACAACTCTTGGTTTCTCTTGGTCATTTGATTGATGTTGGATGTAGTAATGGTCTTCTTTTGTTATGGATTCTTCATCGATTCAAGAAGATGGAATTCACAGATATGTGATAGGACTTATATAACTGACAGTATTTCTTTATTTACATTCCTTAATAACAGAATATTCATGGTGTCATAAATTTACCCTTTGCCTGCTTCAAGATTTAGTATGCATAGCTGGAAAACAAAAAAATGATATTTAAACGTGAACTTGATTAAAATCTGTATTTCCATAAGAAAAGGCTTCACTGTAGATAGGAAGTATGGCTTGCTTCGAGTTGGTTTCCATTAAAGTTCCCCAAGCTCTAGAGAAAAGCGTTATCTTCTTTCAGTGTTGTTAAAATTACCAAATCTCTGATGGATAGAATTAATATTTTTCATTTCTGGATACTTCTTTTTCAGGATCTAGAATATTTTCTCATGTCATTAAAAACAATCAGGCGTGCTGGTACTAGCTAAACAATCAGGCATCACTAGATTACTTGACCAGTAAAGTTGTGTGGTACATCAGCAAGCATATTTAGAGTACATCTCACTTCTTCCTCCATAGATAACTTCGTTTCAGCGCTTGGTTCTTGGCGAACTCCTTATGGAAGTTGCAATTCTGGTTTCATAACATTTGAATACATGTGCATCTTCCTTTTATCGTAATCGATGGTCTTAGTTTTCTTTTGGGTCTAACACTTCAGTTTAGCTAGTATATATGGTTGCACAACACTAAAACTAAGTACTTAGCATACTTTATTAAAGGGCTAGATGAGTCGATACACCAGCCTAATACTTCTGCCGATTTTTTCACCGCGGTGCCACATGCACTCTCTCGTACAACTACTAACTCTGAAGCATAACCCTACATCACCCTACTGTAAAGCAAAAGTAAGAAATTTTTAAGAAATTCATTGCTGAAGTACCAAGCATCACCCTGCTGCATGCATTTGTTAACTTCCAATTGTTCTATCTGATAGGGATTTTAATTGTATCACCTGGAGATGGACTTCTCAAGGGCCTTCATGGTTCTATGCAACACAATGAACCAGAAGTTTTGAATAAAGATAGCGCTTATACCTTAGCACCATGTCAATTTATGGTAGTTCTGTCGTTTACATGTGGAATGGACATTGTAAAGCTGTTACAAGGTATGTCTTCTTTATGCGTAGCCTGCTCACTTGATTACCTTTTCTTTCAACAGAGCTGAACTGAGATACCAACAATCAATATGGTAAGTGGCAGGCGTGGGTAAGAACCGTTTCCTAACTTATACAAGCTTACTTTGAAAGTGCCTCGTGTAAATTTACTGATAAATTTCCTTTTTTTTCTTTATTTGCAAAAAAAAATACTGATAAATTTCCTTGCTTCCAACTGTTCTAGAAACTGGGAAAGGAAGCTTATGATGTTGCTGCCATCGAAAGTTCTGCCAACCATGCTATGATCACATGCAAATCAAGCAGTTTTAATGACTACTGATATGCCATGTACAACAATTATGTCCATCCAGCACCCAAGCAAACTAAGTTAGGAGTATTTAATTAATCTCTAGTTTCTTTCCAATAATTTTTGTTCAGTCAATATTACCATAAGTAGGTTCACCTCTGAAAAGTTCCTTGCAGTAAGCCAGATGCTTGGAAATCGTCAGTGTTTTCTTACATATTAAAGTTAGATGTCAGTGTTGTCTTGCATGTTGCAATGAGCTAGATACTGCTCACGTTTAATTTCTTGCCCTTTCTTCTACGACTCCAGTATTTACTTTAGTATATAGGAAGTTTTTTTAGACCTGTGCTTTTATTCTTGGCTACTAAGCAGCATTTCCTGGATAGATTCTTTCTTTGTATGACATATTTATTTTAAATACTATTAACTGGATACCACTCCAGCATTTTCTAGAAGAATTTTCCATTTTGTGTGCACTTAGATGCCCATTAGATGTGAATGCTCTTGTTTTAACTATTTCCATCCCTTAGGTTGTGTGTCATGTCTATAATACTCCCTCTGGTTCATATTACTATGGACTCAACTTTATCTAGATTCATGTGTATCATGTGTATCTAGTTAAGTGTTTAGACTAGATTCATACTGTAGCTAGATAAAGCGGGAAGAAGGTGGTGGCAAAGGCTACACGCTCTATGCACGAGCCCGGTGTGTATGCAGTGTATGATGACGGGAAAGAGAAGTGGGGAAGGGGTCTTTGCCGTGCGCGCACAGAAAGCACACGGTAAAGACACACTTTGACGTGTCCTTTAGAAGTACACACGAGAAAGACATAATTTGCCATGTGTTTTGCATGTGCCCATGGTAAAGATCTTATGGAAGAAAATGGCGGAAAAATAGACACCCAAGGGAACCTGGGAGTGGACGTGGCCCCGTATCTTTGCCGAGTGTCCGTGAGACACTCGACAGAGACATGCCCTTTTGACGGCTCTGTGAGAAGCGGCCACCGTAGGCATGTGTCTCAGGCTTTACAATGCGGTTAGTCGTGTGTTTGCAAATATCTTTACCGTGTCCAAACTCTTTGCCGCATTTTTTTAGACGGGAGAAGATTCAGTGACAGGTCTACAGCAAGTCACGTCGTAACTAGACCTCCCATCCGCCCCACATTCTCCATCCAACGGCTCAAATCAAGCGATTCTGAAATTGTACCAAATTTGTCTTTTTTGGTGCGACTAAAATACAAAGTATTTTTTATTGAAACTTTTTCGTGCTTACAATATGATTTTTTGGCAATATGTAAATTTTCTATTTTAAATGTGTTGATGATTTTTCAAAAAAATAAAAACAAAAATTCAAAATCATCAAAAAGTTCAAAACTAAAAATGTATATGTTACCAACGAATAATGTTGTAAGTACAAAAAAGTTTCAATCAAAAATACTTTGCATTTTAAGTGCAACAAAAAGGATAAATTTAGCAATATTTTGAAATCGCTTAATTGAAGCCGTTGGATGGAGTCACTGAATCCCAGTCCTGTTTAGACATTGCCGTGTGATATTATTACCGTGCGTTTTTGGTCCGAGCACGGCGGAGTCTGCCGTATTCCGTGGTAGAGGACACACGACAAAGGCAGCCATGCCTTGCATCTGCGCATTTTCCGGTAGTGACTTGACTATCATGATCGAAAGTTTGTCTTACCTCTAGTCTCTTGAGGGGTAACTAGCAAAAGTGACTGCGTTGCACCGGGAGAAGCGAAAACTTGAAAGAGCTTAAATAAATCATCCGTGATGATATTCCTCCTGTGCCATCATCAACAAAGGTGGTCACATTTTCTCCTATTTATGATGAACATGTTTAATCCTAATAAGATGAGCTTACGAGGCTCCCGCTGCTCCGAACTTAAACTTGTTGCATGCTACATTCCACATTGTACTTCTACGAACTTGTTATGATGGTTTGCAACATCCGTGGCCCATCTACCCTTGATATTGCGGAACAAAAGTCACTGGTTAGAAAAGCAGTAGATAAGTTTAAAATTTGGGTTAAAAAAACATCATCACTACTCAAATTTTAGCTCAAAGTCATTTGACCGGCCTAACTGAATTTCCGTATGCTGGCACGAATTTTTATATCTTATATTTTAACCCTCCAACAATAGGGATACACGAAGTCCCAACATAATGGCATCGGGGGCTATGTGTTTTGATTTTTTTTAAATCATCATCTTGTGTCACTTTGTGATCTGCATATTAAAGCATATTTCATAGTGATATTTATCTATAACACAGGTACTAGTTTTGATATTATACAATGAAAAAAGCACAATAATATGTTAAATAGAACGCAGCAATGAAAACATGATATTATTCCCTCAAAAAAAAAACATGATATTATACAATGAAAAAAAGAACAATAATGGATACGACTCTGACTCGATTTGCAACTTGACAGCAAGAATACACATACTGATTAGGTATGTTACTGTAATGGTGTAACCTGATAAGAATGAATTTCAGGTCCAAATTATAATAATACACCCTTTTGAACTCCATGATAGTTTCAGTAAAGTTTCTGGAGGAGGCATGATTTTCCACAAAACTGTCTGCAATTAACAAAGTTTTATATATTTAATCAATCAATCAACGTCCTACCAGATTTTGCATTGACAAAGTCTTGAAGCAGATAATCATGCTTCTGATCAGAGAGATGTCTAGCTGAAAGAAAATCAATATCAGTAACACCCTATGGATATCTCAAGTGTTTGCAAATTAAAAGCCTTTCGGTGCAAGCTGATAGGATTCACGATTGGTTCATAATCTAACTCCTCAAAATCCATGGCGCATCTCTTGTACAAGAATAGAACTTTGCTTAGGCCGGATTTTTTTTTCGCGAAAACGCAAAAGCCTTGCGTTTTCGATGCATTGATAGAAAAGAAGGTTATAATTACAAGTCCTCGAGAGGACACACCCCGCCATACAACTCGACCCAAGAAAGAGAGCCTATCCTAGGGGAGGAGTTGGCGAACACCTCGGGCCCCCGCGTCCGCCCATTGCCGCGCTTCAGAACAAATGTCGTTGAACAGGGATGCCACTGACGGACGTGCGTTGTCAAAGACCGCAACATTCCGGTGCTTCCATATCCAGCACGCCGTGAGCATGATTATCGACGAGGTGCCTTTGCGCAGCTGGCGAGGGGCGGTCCGCACCACCAGCGACCACCACTCCGCGAAGTCTCCCTCAACTGTGGGAGGACCTGAGGTGGATCGAATCCACGAGAGGACCTCATACCAGATCGTCCTGGAGAAGGAGCACCCAGTGAGGAGGTGCCTCATGGTTTCCACCGACTGGTCACAGAGAGGACACCTAGGCGCATGTGGTAAACCACGTCGCGCCAGTCTCTCACCCGTCCAACATTTGTCTAGGCAAGCCAGCCATATGAAGAACTTCACCCGTGGCGGCGCCCAAGACTTCCAATTCAACCTCCAGGAACCTGAGATGATGGCCCCCTGGAAGAGGGTGTCATAACAGGAACGAGAGGTGTATTGACCATCCATCGTCCAGCGCCAAAGCAGCCGATCCTGGTCCGGAGACAGATGTATGTCTCTGAGCTTCCCCCATAGCTGCACGTACTGCCAAAGTGCGAGGGCGCTTGGCGCACCAGCGATATCGGGGATCCAGGCGCGATCCGCAAGCGCTTCCCGTACCGTACGCGCCTTCCTGCGGCGTTTAGGTACTAGCGCGTACACCTCAGGCGCCATCTCCTTGATGGATCTGCCCTCCAGCCATCTGTCCTCCCAGAAGAGGGCGGATTCTCCATTGCCCACCACCATCGAGGTGGAGGCTGTAAAGGCATCCAGCTCCACCTTCGAGAACTGCATATCGAGCCCGCGCCATGGTCGCAAGGGATCTGTACGCATCCTCCAAATCCAACGCACCCTTAGGCTAATCGCAGTGCGCGCTAGATCGGGGATCCCCAACCCCCCAACCGCTGCGGCCGGCACACCCTTGCCCAGTTAACGTGGCAGTGGCCACCATTGGCGTCTGCCCTGCCAGCCCAAAGGAACCCGCGTAGGATCTTGTTAACTTGTTTTAGCGTTTTCTTGTCGAGGCCTAGCACCATCAGCTGGTGCAAAGGGATAGCAGCGAGAACCGCGCGTATTAGCGCCAAGCGCCCTGCCCGCGGCATCATGGATGCCCGCCAGGTCGGAAGCTTGTCAGCTATTCTGTCAGCCGTCAGTCTCCTGATGGAGAGTGGGATACCCAGGTACTTGACCGGGAATTGCGCCAGCTGGCACTCCATGAGCCCAGCGGCGCCAGCGGCCTCTTCATCCGAGCATGCTATGGGGGAGACTAAGCACTTGGCGTAGTTAGTGCGTAGTCAGGATGCCTGTCCAAAGAGCTCTAGAATGCCGCGGACAGCGCGCAGTTCTGTCTCATCTGGGTGGCAGAAGATCACCACATCATCCGCATACAACGACACCGACGTCACCAGGTCCTGCCGTGCCAAGCGTCTCAGGATACCTAACTCAATGGCCTTAGCCAACAACCTATTAAGTGAGTTCATCATCAAGATGAACAGCGATGGCGACAAGGGGTCTCCCTGTCTCAAGCCCCTCCTATGCCAGATGGGGGGGCCTGGCTCGCCATTGAGCATCACCCTAGTGCTTGCCGTGGAGAGCAGGATTGACACAAGCTCGCGGAAACGCGGGCCAAATCCGATCTTCCGGAGGACCTCCATGAGGAACCCCCACGATACGGAGTCAAACGCGCGGGCTATATCCAACTTGAGCATCACCCGTGGCTCCTTCCGACGGTGCAGGAATCTAGCTGTCTGCTGGACCAACATAAAGTTGTCATGGATGCACCGCCTGCGAATGAACGCGCATTGATTACGATCCACCAGCGACTCCATCCTAGGGGCCAGCCGAGAAGCCAACGTCTTAGCCACCAGCTTGGCGAAGATGTGGATAAGACTAATCGGCCTATAGTCACCCAGCGCCATCGCATCCGGGCGCTTAGGCAGCAGGATTAAGAGGGCCTGATTCAGCCCCTGGAATCCGCGCCCACACATCGTGAACAGCTTGTCGAAGGCAGCCATGAAATCGCCCTTGACCACCCCCAACACTTTTGCAGGAACTCGGCCGTGAAACCGTCGGGTCCTGGCGCTTTGCCTGAAGGTAAGCGCCTGATCACCTCCCAGATCTCCTCCTCCGTGAATGCAGCCTCCAGCTCGGAGAGGTCCTCTGAGTGGGTACCCAGGAAGTCCAAGTCCAGCGAGTGCAGCCGGTCCACCGATGTGCCAAGCATAGCCTCAAAGTGAGTAAAGGTCGCTTTAGCCATGGCCGCATGGTCCGAGACGACCCTGCCATTAACCTGCAGGCTATGGATTACATTCTTCTGACGCCTATAAGCCGTGTGCTGGTGAAAGAAGGATGTGTTGGCATCCCCTTCCCTCAGCCAAGCAACCTTTGCCCGCTGGCGGGCCATCGTGCGCTCAAGGGAAGCCAGCCCTAGGTTGGCGTGCTTGAGATGTGCCCGGAGTCGACGTTCATCCGGGGACAACTGTCGTGATCCCATGGCAACATCCAGTCTCAGCACAACCTCCCGCGCCATCATCAGGTGCATCTTGACACATCCAACTTTCTTGTCGCTCCAGCTCATGAGGCTGCGCGCCGTACGTTTAAGCTTTGCGGTGAGCCTCCGGAAAGGGTCCGGGTCTCCCTCAACCACATCCCAGCTATTCTGCACCACCTCATCGAAACCCTCCAGTTTCAGCAAGAATCGTTCGAACTGGAACCGTTTCCGTCCTGTCGATCTAGTGGTACAATCCAGGAGAAGGGGGCAGTGATCCGCTACCACCGTCGCCAAACAGCGCAACGTGCAGCTGTTATACAACTCCTCCCAGGCAACCGTAGCAAACACCCGATCCAGCCGGACGAGGGTGGGCATGTCCCTCTCGTTAGACCACGTGTATCGGCGGCCGTGCAGGTAGATCTCATCTCCTTGAGCTCGCAGTCGTTCAGAAAGCGGCGGAACCTGCCCATCATCCTGCGATTCAGGTTCCCGTTGTTCTTATCCTCATCGCTGTAGATCATGTTCAAATCCCCACATAGGGACCATGGGCCCTGGTGGGTCCTGCGGATGTCACGAAGCTCCGCAAGGAAGGCAACCTTGTCAGCCTCAGCCTGTGGACCATAGACACACGTCAGCCACCACCATGGTTCACCCCCTAAGGGGGCCACCCTAGCAGTGACACTGTTGTCTCCAATGTGGGCGCTGTCTAGCTGCACCAACCGACTCACCCAAGCGACAATCACCCCACCTCTCGTACCAACCGCCGGCAAGCAGAAATAAGCATCAAAATCCGCGCCTAGCGATTCCATAACAATGGCAAGAGTTACATCCGATAGCTTAGTCTCCTGTAGACATACAATAAACGCACCCGTAGTCCCCACTAGACTCCTAACACCCGAACGTCGTGCGCGATCATTGAGGCCCCGCACGTTGGCCACAAAAATCTTAGGCTCGTACAACATTGGAACTGTGCTAGTACACCCGTAGAGCAGCGTTGGGGTCAGGCCTCAATGAGGCGACCACCCGACATCCCCAACAAGGGTGGGGAACAACCTCTGATCTTATCCAGCGTCCACCCGTAGAACTCTGCAATAGCCTCGATCATGTCATCCGTGAGAGGCAACTCGTACATCCTGTGGTAGGCTTCCAGGGCTGCCGCCGACGGCGCCTCGTCCCCCGAGAGAAGGCCAAGCTTGCGCATCAAGTTACGCACCGCCTTCATCTCCGTGCTCAGCCCACCTGGCTATCCTGCGATCCTGGAACTGCGACGCGGCTGGAAGTTAAGCTCCACCAGTCTACGCCTAACAGCTGGCGTTTGCATGAGAGCATTCGAGTGCGATTTCGCGGCTGTGAGAAACTCGTCGAGCGTCCTAGGCCTCGCCGGAGGCACCTGCGGCCTGGAGACCTCAGGATGGCGCGTCCTGTTGAACACCAGTGGTGGTGAGGCAAAGCGGCATACCGTCGGAGACACAGCAGGTGGAGGTGTGATCACATCCTTGTCGCGGTTCACACGCGCCGGGGTTGCAGCAGGTGGTGGCGCGATCGCCGCCTCGTCGCGGTTGTCCCGCGCCGGAGGTGGATCCACCAGAATCTCCTCGTCAACCAAATCACCATCAGGATCCTCGTCGTTGGCCTGACCATGTACCAGCACCATGGATGCAGCGGGCGAGGCCAGCTCCAACACTGGGCTCAAGAAGCCATCGGGCGGACCCTCCTCCTGCACCCCCGCGTCATCAGCGAGCGCAGGGGCTCCAAGACCAAGGCCAAGCACGTCCAGGACATGCACGTCCTGGATTTGCAGGGACGTAGCCGGGGTGGCGTTCTGGCCCAGCACTGGCCCAGGTAAGGGAGGGCCCGCCAGCATGTCTTGCTCCACCTCTTGGCCCGCCACGTCCTGGCTTGCCCACGAAACCCGCGCCTCGCCTTGGACGGAAGGGGGCTCAGACGGCAGCACTCCTTGGCAGGCTACGGGCAGGACCACGAGGGAGCCAACCCGCACCACTGCGCATGCGCCCACTGCGACCGAACCAGCACCTTCCGCTCCGTCACCTAGCGCCCCAGTGCCGGAGCTTTTGACTAGCCCGTCCTCAGCAAAGCCGCTTTCCAGCTCAACTCCTGTCGCCGCGGCCGCACTTTTGACTGCATCTCCTCCTCCCAACGGCTCAGAGCGAGCTGTTCCCTCCTCTTCCTGGCGACCAGCGCTCAGAGCAGCCGCAGCTGTCGCCTTCAGCTGCATGATCTTCCGCCCACCCCGTCCTCTGCGTTTCCTATGAGCTGCATGCGATGTGGACAGGTCGATGGTTCCAACGACGACCCCTGATGAGAGCACCCTCGAACTCCCGTGCCCACCCGCACCAGCCTGGCCATGCGACGGGGCCCCGCCACCGTTCCCACCGTCCGGCAGCACGTCTGGTGCGCCAGGAGTGTAGGAGTACTGGCGCCTAGCAGGCCACGCCATCGTGCGCCCGCCGTCGCCATCATCGTGTCCGCCAGCCTCACCGCGCGGGGTAAGGCGCCGGAAGTCTACCGTCCGTGTCACGTGAATGAGCAGGGGGTAGGCCAGGGTGCTGACATGCGGAGGCACCACCGCTTGCGACGGCGCCGCCATATCCGCCGCCGACAGAGGATCATCCGGCTCGATGACATGGAGGTCAACCGCGCGAGGGAGCGTCGTGGGGTCCAAGCACCAGGCGGTGAGACGGAAGACACCCATGTCGGCGCGGCTGCGGGTCAGGGGATGCAGGCGCTCCACCCAGGCCGTCGGCGCCAGCACTGCCTCCGCCGTGGACAGGCTCCATGCATGCGCTGGTATCCCTTCGATCTCCAGCTCGGTATGGACACAAAGCCCACCGGAGGCAGCATGGGTGCGCCGCGACCATGGCCGGAGGAGAAGCCGGAAGTAGGGAGAGGCCAACACCTCATCTCTGAGCACCAAGTCACGATCTTCTCTTGTCGTGAAAAACAGCAGAAAATCCTCGGGTCGATGGCAGTGGACCGAGAACCTTCCGGGCACTAGGCCATGGACCTCCTCAAGCGCGGTGGCGACCTCCTCCGTGGTGACCGTGCGGCGGACGCCAACAATCACCGCAAGGAGCGCACGCGACAGCGCATCCTCGGCCTCGTTCATCTCCGGCGTGCGTGGGACTACGCAGACCGCACGCTCTGGGCGTCGTGCGAGTTCTCCACCAACCGCCGTCGGGCGCAGGCCGAGAGGGAGGACCTGCTCGTCGTCGGACCGGCGTGACCGCGTCACCTCCGCCGCGCGACGCGTCGCCGACAGCACCGGGGCCACGACACGATCGGCGTCAACTAGAACAGGGGCCACCGCTCGAGCGTTCCCAGGGCCGTGCCCATCCTGGGGCAGCTGGGCTCCAGGGCGCTGCACAACAGCCCTTGGTGGCGCAGTTTCGCGGCGAGGTGTGACGGCATCCCTGGGCGACGCTGCCATCATGGGCGGCGCGTCCACGCTCCGGAACGGCGCCTCGGCACGATGTGGCGCAGGGTCCCGCGCGCGCGGCTCCACCCTCCTTTCGCCATCACGGATCTGCAGTGCAGGAGCGCGTCCACGCGGCTCCGCGGCAGCCTGACGCCGCTCCGGCGCACGCGCACGGGGGGCGTTGGCGCCCTCATCCACCCGACGGGCCTGGCCACCGTCGTTCACTCTCTTCCTCGCGGGCTCGTCGCCGCCGGCCGGTGGGCGAGGGAGAGCGCACTCCCTGGACATGTGTCCCACCTCATCACACCGGAGGCACACTGGCCCCTTGGTGCACTCAGCGGCTCGATGGCCCGGCTCCGTGCACAGCAAGCACAGGCCTTGAAACTCGTCGTAGGCGCCGGCGACACGCCCAGGGCGCGCCGCCCTCGCCGCCACCTTTTTTCCGCCGCGGCGACCACGCGCGCGCTTGCGGGTGACATGGGAGGGCTCCTCCCATGGAGCCTCGTCATCATCTTCCAGCGGGTCGTCCGAGTCGTCAAGGGCGTCGATGGCCGCGCTGGGTTCCTCGCGGCGGACCATCGACCGCACCTCCACCCGGGCTCGCGAGGACTCCGGCATGTCCCTGCGCGCCGCCGCTCGTTCACCGGAGAGCGCGTCGCGGAACGACCGTGGGGTCTCCTCCGAGTCCGAGCCCCGCTCCCCGCGCCACCTGTCAGCGCGGCCGCGTGGGCTCGCCGCCGGGGAAGGGGAGGGGGAAGGGGAAAGGGACTGCGTGGGGGAAGGTGGTGGGGAAGCCATGGTTGCCGTCGGGGAGCGCCGCCGCGGTGGCGGCGGTGGGTTAGGGTTGGGGGACCTCACCTTGCTCACGCTCCGCTCTCTCTCACAGGCCGGAATTTCATTGAGCACATAGTGGAAAAATCATAGTAAAACTTGAAAACAGAGCATCATCTAATCAACTCCTATAGTGAACCAAGCGACTATGATAGCTGTGAGAAGGATACAGTGGAATAGCAATACAGTAATAGAGATTGGATTAACCTGAGCATGGAAGAAGATATCAGCACGTCTCCCTCAGGAAGAAGGAAACAAAACGACGGCTGGTGGCAAGAACATCCCTTAGCCCGGAGGACGGAGGTAACCTGTGCAGGCCGCTGCGCTAGTTAGAAATGGAAACAGGGGATGCTGTCTTCAAGAAACGAATGGCCGCACGTTTAGGTGAACTCGACATCGATCAGTAAGAGGTTGCCCCAGCGCAGCGGTATTGCCAGGATTCTCCTATCTTGCCGATTTGTTTCTCCCTCCCGCCGTTCACCCGCCGCCGCTACCCTCTCCTCATTCCATGGCGCCGCCGACAGCCCCCAAAAAGATTGCCAAGAAAGCGGCCAAGAAGCCGCCGGGCAATGCGACGAAAGGGGCGAAAGCGCCGTTCGTGAAGCCGCGGAAGGCACCGGCTCCGAAGAAGAAGCCGGAAGGATGGACCGAAGATCAATGGCAGCAAGATTGTCTGCGCCGGAGAATGGCGACGGCGGAGCGGAAAGGACGGAGGGCGGCGGAGCAGGAGAAGAAGGCTCTGGCGGCGCGCCAGCACCAGCACATAATGGCCGGGTGTCCCGCCGCCACAAACGCAAGCCCATGGAATACGAACGTGATGGTGTACGTTCCGGGAGTGCTCTCTCCGTCGTCATCCGCCTTCTACCACGACGGCCCCTCCGGCACTCCCGGGTGCGTGACACCTAACTTGTCGCCCCACTACCAGGATGCGCTACCGCATGGCGGTTTCAACCCCAACAACCTCTACTCCCCGGCGTATGCGCAGCGCGAGCCAGGACCCGGTTCAGACGGCGACCCTTTCACTGGCCGCAGGGGGCCGCTCGAATTCGACGACACCGGTGCTGAGGGTGCTGAGGAAGAGGGCGGGGGTGAGGACGAGGAGGACGATGAAGAGGAGGAGGTGGAGGACGACGACGAGGATGAAGAGGTGATACGCGTACAACACGCGTCCGTTGGGAATCCCAAGAGGAAGGTGTGATGCGCACAGCGGCAAGTTTTCCCTCAGTATGAAACCAAGGTTTATCGAACCAGTAGGAGCCAAGAAGCACGTTGAAGGTTGATGGCGGCGGGATGTAGTGCGGCGCAACACCAGAGATTCCGGCGCCAACGTGGAACCTGCACAACACAACCAAAGTACTTTGCCCCAACGAAACAGCGAGGTTGTCAATCTCACCGGCTTGCTGTAACAAAGGATTAGATGTATAGTGTGGATGATGATTGTTTGCAGAAAACAGTAGAACAAAGTATTGCAAGAGATTGTATTTCAGTATAGAGAATTGGACCGGGGTCCACAGTTCACTAGAGGTGTCTCTCCCATAAGATAAACAGCATGTTGGGTGAACAAATTACAGTTGGGCAATTGACAAATAAAGAGGGCATGACCATGCACATACATATTATGATGAGTATAGTGAGATTTAATTGGGCATTACGACAAAGTACATAGACCGCTATCCAGCATGCATCTATGCCTAAAAATTCCACCTTCAGGTTATCATCCGAACCCCCTCCAGTATTAAGTTGCTAACAACAGACAATTGCATTAAGTATTGCGCGTAATGTAATCAGTAACTACATCCTTGAACATAGCACCAATGTTTTATCCCTAGTGGCAACAGCACATCCATAATCTTAGAGATTTGTCACTTCCCTGCATTCACGGAGACATGAACCCACTATCGAGCATAAATACTCCCTCTTGGAGTTACAAGCATCTACTTGGCTAGAGCATCTACTAGTAACGGAGAGCATGCAAGATCATAAACAACACATAGACATAACTTTGATAATCAACATAACAAGTATTCTCTATTCATCGGATCCCAACAAACGCAACATATAGAATTACAGATAGATGATCTTGATCATGTTAGGCAGCTCACAAGATCCGACAATTAAGCACAATGGGGAGAAGACAACCATCTAGCTACTGCTATGGACCCATAGTCCAGGGGTAGACTACTCACACATCACTCCGGAGGCGACCATGGCGGCGTAGAGTCCTCCGGGAGATGATTCCCCTCTCCGGCAGGGTGCCGGAGGCGATCTCCTGAATCCTCCGAGATGGGATTGGCGGTGGCGGCGTCTCTGGAAGGTTTTCCGTATCGTGGCTCTCGGTACTGGGGGTTTCGCGACGGAGGCTTTAAGTAGGCGGAAGGGCAGGTCAGGGGGCCACACGAGGGGCCCAGATGACAGGCCTGCGCGGCCAAGACCTAGGCCGCGCCGCCCTGTAGTCTGGCCGCCTCGTGGCCCCACTTCGTCTCCTCTTCGGTCTTCTGGAAGCTTCGTGGCAAAATAGGACCCTGGGCGTTGATTTCATCCAATTCCGAGAATATTTCTTTACTAGGATTTCTGAAACCAAAAACTGCAGAAAACAAAGAATCGGCACTTCGGCATCTTGTTAATAGGTTAGTTCCAGAAAATGCACGAATATGACATAAAGTGTGCATAAAACATGTAGATAACATCAATAATGTGGCATGGAACACAAGAAATTATCGATACGTCGGAGACGTATCAGCATCCCGAAGCTTAGTTCTGCTCGTCCCGAGCAGGTAAAACGATAACAAAGATAATTTCTGGAGTGACATGCCATCATAACCTTGATCATACTATTTGTAAAGCATATGTAGTGAATGCAGCGATCAAAACAATGTATATGACATGAGTAAACAAGTGAATAATAAAGCAAAGACTTTTCATGAATAGTACTTCAAGACAAGCATCAATAAGTCTTGCATAAGAGTTAACTCATAAAGCAATAATTCAAAGTAAAAGCATTGAAGCAACACAAAGGAAGATTAAGTTTCAGCGGTTGCTTTCAACTTGTAACATGTATATCTCATGGATATTGTCAACATAGAGTAATATAATAAGTGCAATATGCAAGTATGTAGGAATCAATGCACAGTTCACACAAGTGTTTGCTTCTTGAGGTGGAGAGAAATAGGTGAACTGACTCAACAATGAAAGTAAAAGAATGGTCCTCCATAGAGGAAAAGCATCGATTGCTATATTTGTGCTAGAGCTTTGATTTTGAAAACATGAAACAATTTTGTCAACGGTAGTAATAAAGCATATGTATCATGTAAATTATATCTTACAAGTTGCAAGCCTCATGCATAGTATACTAATAGTGCCCGCACCTTGTCCTAATTAGCTTGGACTACCGGATCATCGCAATGCACATGTTTTAACCAAGTGTCACAAAGGGGTACCTCTATGCCGCCTGTACAAAGGTCTAAGGAGAAAGCTCGCATTGGATTTCTCGCTATTGATTATTCTCAACTTAGACATCCATACCGGGACAACATAGACAACAGATAATGGACTCCTCTTTTATGCATAAGCATGTAACAACAATTAATAATTTTCTCATATGAGATTGAGGATATTGTCCAAAAATGAAACTTCCACCATGGATCATGGCTTTAGTTAGCGGCCCAATGTTCTTCTCTAACAATATGCATGCTTAACCATAAGGTGGTAGATCTCTCTTACTTCAGACAAGACGAACATGCATAGCAACTCACATGAAATTCAACAAAGAGTAGTTGATGGCGTCCCCAGTGAACATGGTTATCGCACAACAAGCAACTTAATAAGAGATAAAGTGCATAAGTACATATTCAATACCACAATAGTTTATAAGCTATTTGTCCCATGAGCTATATATTGCAAAGGTGAATGATGGAATTTTAAAGGTAGCACTCAAGCAATTTACTTTGGAATGGCGGAGAAATACCATGTAATAGGTAGGTATGGTGGACACAAATGGCATAGTGGTTGGCTCAAGGATTTTGGATGCATGAGAAGTATTCCCTCTCGATACAAGGTTTAGGCTAGCAAGGCTATTTGAAACAAACACAAGGATGAACCGGTGCAGCAAAACTCACATAAAAGACATATTGAAAACATTATAAGACTCTACACCGTCTTCCTTGTTGTTCAAACTCAATACTAGAAATTATCTAGACCTTAGAGAGACCAAATATGCAAACCAAATTTTAGCATGCTCTATGTATTTCTTCATTAATGGGTGCAAAGTATATGATGCAAGAGCTTAAACATGAGCACAACAATTGCCAAGTATCACATTACCCAAGACATTTTAGCAATTTACTACATGTATCATTTTCCAATTTCAACCATATAACAATTTAACGAAGAAGAAACTTCGCCATGAATACTATGAGTAGAGCCTAAGGACATACTTGTCCATATGCTACAGCGGAGCGTGTCTCTCTCCCATACAGTGAATGCTAGGATCCATTTTATTCAAACAAAACAAAAACAAAAACAAACCGACGCTCCAAGAAAAGCACATAAGATGTGATGGAATAAAAATATAGTTTCAGGGGAGGAACCTGATAATGTTGTCGATGAAGAAGAGGATGCCTTGGGCATCCCCAAGCTTAGACGCTTGAGTCTTCTTAGAATATGCAGGGGTGAACCACCGGGGCATCCCCAAGCTTAGAGCTTTCACTCTCCTTGATCATATTGTATCATCTCCCTCTCTTGATCCTTGAAAACTTCCTCCACACCAAACTTAGAACAACTCATTAGAGGATTAGTGGACAATAAAAATTAACATGTTCAGAGGTGACATAATCATTCTTAACACTTCTGGACATTGCATAAAGCTACTGGACATTCATGGATCAAAGAAATTCATCCATCATAGCAAAAGAGGCAATGCGAAATAAAAGGCAGAATCTGTCAAGACAGAACAGTTCATATTGACGAATTTTATCGAGGCACCAGACTTGCTCAAATGAAAATGCTCAAATTGAATGAAAGTTGCGCACATATCTGAGGATCACTCACGTAAATTGGCATAATTTTCTGAGTTACCTACAGAGAAAACAGCCCAGATTTGTGACAGCAAAGAAATCTATTTCTCCGCAGTAATCCAAATCTAGTATGAACTTTACTATCAACGACTTTACTTGGCACAACAAAACACTAAACTAAGATAAGGAGAGGTTGCTACAGTAGTAAACAACTTCCAAGACACAAAATAAAAACAAAGTACTGTAGTAAAAACCATGGGTTGTCTCCCATAAGCGCTTTTCTTTAACGCCTTTCAGCTAGGCGCAGAAAGTGTGTATCAAGTATTATCAAGAGATGGTGCATCGTTATCATGAGCTCCTCCATCCGTAGTGGTACTAAGGGCTTTGTCAATTTTAGGCCTATAATAATACTTCTTTGGTTTAGGCACTTTAGAGACGTACATAAACTTTTGCTCCTTACCCACATAAGCTTTCTCCTTATATTTAAGAGAAGAAAATGTTGAACCCAATGTTCCCATAGCTTTTTCAAGTTCGCCAATCCTATTGATTTGATCATCATGGACAGCACAAGTTCCTAGGACACTAATTCTTTCATCAATTCCTCCTAAGGATTTATCAAGTTCATCAGTTTTATCAAGTAGCATTTCCAATTTAGCTTCAATACTTGGAAAAATTTTCTCTAAGGTTTCCAATTTTTTCATAACATCTTCAAGAGAGATTTCAGTTTTAACTTCATCAACAGGGGGTATTCCAAATAGACTCTCAATAATGCAGCTAGCTTCTAATGCAGGAGTACTTAGGAAGTTACCTTTTGCGAGACTATCAAGAACATACCTATTCCAGCTAGAGATACCAACATAAAAATTCCTGAGTAAGATAGTGGTGGAGTGTTTCTTGGTGCACCTATTATGGGCATCACTAATTCTATACCAAGCATCTCTTAAACATTCTCCCCCTCGTTGCTTAAACGTACGAACTTCAACTTCAGGATTACTCATTTTAGCAGTAGTAAATAAAGCAAACTAGATTAAGTAAATGCAAGTAACTAATTTTTTTGTGTTTCTGATATAGCAAACAAGATAGCAAATAAAGTAAAACTAGCAACTAATTTTTTTTGTATTTTGATTTAGTGCAGCAAACAAAGTAGTAAATAAAACTAAGCAAGACAAAAACAAAGTAAAGAGATTGGGAAGTGGAGACTCCCCTTGCAGCGTGTCTTGATCTCCCGACAACGGCGCTTAAAAGAGCTTGATACGCGTACAACACGCGTCCGTTGGGAACCCCAAGAGGAAGGTGTGATGCGTACAGCGGCAAGTTTTCCCTCAGTATGAAACCAAGGTTTATCGAACCAGTAGGAGCCAAGAAGCACGTTGAAGGTTGATGGCGGCGGGATGTAGTGCGGCGCAACACCAGAGATTCCGGCGCCAACGTGGAACCTGCACAACACAACCAAAGTACTTTGCCCCAACGAAACAGCGAGGTTGTCAATCTCACCGGCTTGCTGTAACAAAGGATTAGATGTATAGTGTGGATGATGATTGTTTGCAGAAAACAAGAGAACAAGATTGCAAGAGATTGTATTTCAGTATAGAGAATTGGACCGGGGTCCACAGTTCACTAGAGGTGTCTCTCCCATAAGATAAACAGCATGTTGGGTGAACAAATTACAGTTGGGCAATTGACAAATAAAGAGGGCATGACCATGCACATACATATTATGATGAGTATAGTGAGATTTAATTGGGCATTACGACAAAGTACATAGACCGCTATCCAAAGATGCATCTATGCCTAAAAATTCCACCTACAGCTAATCATCCGAACCCCCACCAGTATAAAGATGCTAACAACAGACAATAGCATTAAGTATTGCGCGAAATGTAATCACTAACTACAACCATCAACATAGCACCAATGAATTATCCCTAGTGGCAACAAGACATCCATAATCTTAGAGATTTGTCACTTCCCCAGATTCACGGAGACATGAACCCACTATCGAGCATAAATACTCCCTCTTGGAGTTACAAGCATCTACTTGGCTAGAGCATCTACTAGTAACGGAGAGCATGCAAGATCATAAACAACACATAGACATAACTTTGATAATCAACATAACAAGTATTCTCTATTCATCGGATCCCAACAAACGCAACATATAGAATTACAGATAGATGATCTTGATCATGTTAGGCAGCTCACAAGATCCGACAATTAAGCACAATGGGGAGAAGACAACCATCTAGCTACTGCTATGGACCCATAGTCCAGGGGTAGACTACTCACACATCACTCCGGAGGCGACCATGGCGGCGTAGAGTCCTCCGGGAGATGATTCCCCTCTTCGGCAGGGTGCCGGAGGCGATCTCCTGAATCCTCCGAGATGGGATTGGCGGTGGCGGCGTCTCTGGAAGGTTTTCCGTATCGTGGCTCTCGGTACTGGGGGTTTCGCGACGGAGGCTTTAAGTAGGCGGAAGGGCAGGTCAGGGGGCCACACGAGGGGCCCAGATGATAGGGCCGCGCGGCCAAGACCTAGGCCGCGCCGCCCTGTAGTCTGGCCGCGTCGTGGCCCTACTTCGTCTCCTCTTCGGTCTTCTGGAAGCTTCGTGGCAAAATAGGACCCTGGGCGTTGATTTCGTCCAATTCCGAGAATATTTCTTTACTAGGATTTCTGAAACCAAAAACAGTAGAAAACAAAGAATCGGCACTTCGGCATCTTGTTAATAGGTTAGTTCCAGAAAATGCACGAATATGACATAAAGTGTGCATAAAACATGTAGATAACATCAATAATGTGGCATGGAACACAAGAAATTATCGATACGTCGGAGACGTATCAAGAGGGCGGTGAGGAAGAGGACGAGGAGGGTGCCGGTGACGATGATCTCGTGGAGGTAGATGCGGACGGCGTGAGGACGGAGAAGAAAAAGAAGAAGAAGGCGTCGGGCACACGAGGCCCCAAGTGGACGGTTTTGGAGGATCTTTGTCTATGCGAGTCGTGGGCGATGGTGAGCCACGACTCCATCATCGGTGCCAACCAAAAATACGGGAAGTATTGGGCGAGGATCAAGGCCGAGTTCGATGAGCGCAAGCTCAAGAGCGACTATAACAAAGTGACAATGAAGAGGAGCCAAAAGGCAATGTCGACGCGATGGGCCATCATCCAGGCGTCGGTGAACTTATTCCATGGATACCATCACGACTTAGTGACCAGAGCCGACAGCGGCGCCGACGTCTCCCAACTGGTACGACTCTTTCTTCCATAATCTGTAGCGCCTACATTGTGTTCGATAAAATGATTCCGCTTCCTTTGGTTAGTTTGATAGGGCCATGGAGGTTTACCGGAGGAACTCGGATGGACATAAGTCGTCCACGCTAATGCATTGCTATAGCAAGCTCAAAGGGAACGAGAAATGGCGGTTGACGCGCCTGTCGCTGTCCAAGGGGAAGGACGCCATTGATCTGGACGCGCCGCTGGCAACGTCGGCAGGGCGTCCTACTGGCAACAAGACTGCCAAGGCCGCCTTGGCCGACGCCGCGTCGTGTGAGAAGACGCAGGCGTCGATCACGAAATGCCTCGCCGACGTCTCCTCGACCTTTCTCTCCCGCGACAAAAAGGCCGACGAAAGGTGGACGGAGCTGCTCAAGAGGCAAGAGGAGAAGTTGGAGCTCAAGAAACGCAGGGACGACATGTCCCTGTTGAGAGCGTCGACAGAGGGAATGTCTCCTCGGATGCGGGCGGCGCACAACTTCTTCAAAGGCCAGATCCTCGACGACATCGAAGCCAAAATGGCGGCGACCGAGGCAGCGGCAGCAACCGCGGAGTAAGAGCCGGCTGACGCGTCTTCTACTGCTACACCTGCGTCGGCCTATGCGTCGGCGACGGAGCAGATGGAGCATGCACAGCACCGGGCAGATCGCGACGAGGTCATCGTGATCGATGGCCCTGCGTCCACTCAGGATACGTCGCCCAACCCCTTCTTCTAATTACCATGCACCACCGGTCTGTAATATGATCGCGCGCCCAGTACTTTGATCTCCGCTACTCTAATTACGACGATTCGGCGATGATCTCTTTTGAATGCAACAATTTGAATTTCTGATTGGGGGCAGCGTTTGGAGGACGCGGCTGGGGAGCGACGTCCCCCAAACGCGGAACGAACAAAACACGTCTCCAAACGCTCAACCTGGCGCGGTTTGGGGGACATTTTGGGGGACGCAACTGGAGATGCACTAAGGGAGCCATCTGTTTGGCTATTGAAAAATCATCCGGAGATGGATTTCTGGTGTCCTACTTCTTCTATACGTCGGCTGCCAAGGCCACGTCAACTACCAACACGCACCTGACGCCCGCCGCCGCTGATGCCATGGGGGGCATCACGGACTGCCGGATTTGATTGAGGGACTAAAGTGCAAAAGCATCGACAAATAGATGAAACGGTACGTGGCAACTGTGCAGTACTACGTGGTTTGGGGAGAGGGTAAAATTGTCCAAATAAATATTGGACGAAAATTTTGACAGAAACCTTACCTTCTTTATTATTAGGTATAGATAGGCATAGGATCGTACATGCCTCGTTCATAGTAGTGTGTATATGTACGCATTTATAAGTCTTACCTCTAGTCTCCTGAGGCTAATATGGGTAGGATCGTACATGTCTTGTTCATAGTAGTGTGTATATGTACATGCCTCGCAAAAAAAACTTTATATCTATACTATGTTTCGCAAAAAAATGGTAATAGGGTGCACGTAACACAGCTGCTCAGCAGCGTGTACGCTGCACACTTGACTCCATGCGCATGAAAATTACAAATGTGATTCTTATAGAGAATCAACTTGAGGTTGGGTGGTTAGAACGATGGTTGTACCTTCAGTCCACCAGAGTTCAAACCCCAAGTTTGATATTTGTGTGTTTCATAACGGTGGAATATTTATTTAGTGGGAGGCGACGTTCCCGTCAACAGCGAGAGTGGTGACTTCGTCAACTTCAAGATCCAATCCGCTGGCTCAGTCTTCCGGAGGTGCTCATAGGGGTAAGGTGTGCGTGTGTGGCTTTATAGAGGTGAGCGTCTTTCTAAAAAAATTGTGATTCTTATAAAAATCCTTTGAAATCAAGGATGCCCTAATTAATCCTTAGTTATGGGCGCAAAGGCAAGACGATGGACGTGCTAGGATCAAACCGGAATTGTTGCTGCTCCACTAATCTAATGTTTGGTCGTGCACGAGACTCCTCTTCAGTCTTCACCGGCAAGAGATACGTACGTACCAACGTGGCAGGCAACCATGGTGGGACGCGCGCCATTGTTGCTACGCTAGCAGGTGAGGTAAATCAAGCACGAGAAATCCATTCGGAGACGACAGCGTTCCTCCTCGACCGTGTAACAAGCACACGAAGAGCAGCTGGCTGATCGATCGATGCTCGGCCAGCCGAGCGTGATCGCGCGGCTGATGGGCTTGGAAGACGCGACCGTCGCGGCCACGCCGGCGATCCCGGCGGCGGCGATGGCGATGGTCCAGGCAGGAGAAGAGAGCATGGTCAACCTGCTGAAGCCGTCCGCAAAGCTCAAGCGGTTCAAGTGCAGCCCGCTGCCGTACCACGGCCGGATCAGTGGGGACTACTACAGGTACTGCCTGAACAAGATGAAGCCGCGCCGGAGATCGTCCCGCCGGTCCTCTTCCTCGTCCTCCTCGTCGCGCGGCCATCACCGCCGGGATCATGATCGGCATCCGCAGGAGGAGCTGCTGGAGAAGATCAAGGAGGAGTTCCGGGCGTCCTGGCAGCAGGCTTCCATGACGCCGGAGAATGAGAATGCGGCGGCGAGTTCGGCGTCGGCGTCGGCGTCGGGGAGGATGAGTAGTGCTGATCGGGCCGAGTGGGTGGACGGGCGGTACATCCAGAGGGTCGCGCAGGAGAACCTGCGCCGGGAGAAGATGGCCAGGTTCGGCCATGGCGCCAGCGGCAAGACCAAGGTGGATGATGAAGAGGAAGACGTTGAGACGGTGGTGGCCGCCCCGACGAAAGCTGAAGAGGCAGAGCAGGAGCAGCAGGGTGGTTCAGAAGTTGCACCAGCGAAGGATGCAGAGACTGAAGAAAGGTTCATGGAAGAAGGCACATCATCAGACAGTCACCGTGCAGAGTCAGAAGAATTCTTGGGATCTTTGGGTGCGGTCGTCAATGGTGATCCTGAGCACGATGAAACGAGCAGCGCCTCTGGAAATCCGCGCGGCACACCGACACGGATAGCGATCCTCCGGCCGGTTGGTACTACTCGTGCCGCGGGTGATCATCGTGAGCAGGCGTTCGGCACGCCACCTCCGTCTTGGAAGGCGACGCGGGACGGCGGCATGGAGGAGTTCCTTCGGGCAGTCAAGGAGCGGCTCAACAACGAGATGAAGGCGAAGACCGGAGCAAGCGACGTGGAGCCGCCGCCGACGACGACGAGGAAACTCTGGGGAAGCGACGACCCGGAGCTAGCCGCCCGAGACACGGCGAAGTCGATCAGGGAGGCCGCCGGCATGGCCAAGGAGGACCTCGGGAGGAGGCTTTCTCGGCTGGAGTCGTTCCGCGTCTTCAGAGGCGACCGCAGCCGGCGCGACGCCGCCGCCGTACTATCGCCAGAGCACAGGATGCTGAAGAGGGTGAGAGCAAGGATCGAGGCCATGTCGCCGAAGAAGACCAGGTTAAGCGGCTCCTCTTCGCCGGTGTCAAGCAGAGGAGGAGGGGTCTGGAGCTCACCGCCGACGGATGCAGGTCACGTATCATCCTTGCCTGGCATCGGCTCTGACGACGAGGAGGAGAGCGGCTGCAGGGGTGATCGGCTGCGCCTGCTGACGAGGCTGTGGAAGGCACATGGCGCGGCCCGTATGGACGCCCACACCGGCACCAACGTCATGGTGTCGCCGTTGCCGTCGCCGCGGGCGCTTGTCAGGTCGTTCTCCGCGCCGGCGTCATCGGGGATCTCAAACGTAGCAGAGGCGAAGCTGAGCAAGAGCAGAAGCTTCAGTCTGTTCAGAGGGACGATGGCCAGCGGCATCAGTCTGGGCGGGAAGCTGTTGACGACTGTGATGCATCTTTCCAAGAAAAAGCCATTTACGACGATGGATTGTCCATCGCCTCCTCAGGATTCCGGCCATTTGATCGCCGGTGCACAGGCAAGCGCTACACCAATATCTGTTTCCGGTACAACAGTGATCAGAATTGTGCCATGATCTGTTGTGGATCCTAAGAATTCCATCGTTTTGTTTACTGAAGATATGCATCGCTGATGTTGTTGCTGTCATGGCAGGGTGATTTCCTGGCCGGACTAGCGCCTCCGAGCCCGGTGTCGCCGTTGGAGGTTCATGGCCGCAGCCCCCGCCATTTCGCAGGTACTACTACAACACAACAACAACAGCCCAAGCAAATATTGTAGGAGAGCGGATTTTCTGGCGGAGCCGGCTCCTACCGGTCACCATCCGACCGGTAGGGTGCCTCGTGATTCGTGCTAATTTCTCTTCAATTTCTTACCTATTTTTTCATGATACGGTATATATGCGATATTTTTTAGATATAAATAAAAATGTAACAAAATTTTATTATTTTAACCATATTATACATAAATTCCACACATATTTGAATCATTATAGTTAATTTTCATCTACAGTATTCTAAAACCTGGTTTATATGAAAAAATTATAAGATTTTACAAAAATTTCTTTTAGATTTCAGAGAAGTATCATATAGATATGATATACACTAGATATAGGAAAGAAACCTAGCACGAATCACGAAGTACTGAACGATGGATGTGTGTCCGGTAGGTACCGGTTGCGTTAGAAAAGACTTTCCCAATATTGTAGTACTAGTAACGTTTCAATCCTGTTATATCAGGTAGTACTGATGTTTGTACCGATTTTGCTCTGCTTGTTTGCAGAGTCGAGCCCGAGACGAAGTCCCAAGTGTTCGTCAGAATTCGAGGCATCAGTGGTTGGCGGCGAGTCGCCATGGCGATGGAAGATTGACGCTGCATCAGAGAGCGACGAAGATCCAGACAAAGCGTACGTCAGGGAGCTGCTGATCGCCGCCGGTCTGTTCGACGACAACGAGGACGGGGTCGGCAGACCATGGGAGGACACTGCAGCTGTTAGTACGGACTCGATGGCGGGGCCGATGATCATGTCCGACGACGTGTTCGACGAGGTCGAGGACACGTACTACTACCGCCGCCGTGTGGACGAGGACTGCTCCAGGGAAGAAGAGGACGAATGGCTGGGCCGTCGCAGGCTGCTGTTCGACATGGCGAACGAGGCGCTGCAGGCCCTGCAAGCGGGCCCGTCCTCGTCGTCGTTGTCGCTGTGCCGGTGGATCGTCGAAAGCAGCAGCGGCGTATCGTCGACGCGCTTGTGGTTGCGGGGGAGCGAGCTCGAAGAACACGTGTGGCGGCGGGTGGCGAGGGCAATGACGGGGGATGAAGACGCTCCGGCGCCGGCGACGATGGTGGACGGCATAGTGGAGCGCGAGGTCGGGAGGTTGCCTTGGATGGCGCTGCGCGAGGACGTGTGCGCCGTCGGGAGGAAGGTCGAGCGCGCCATCTTCGACGAGCTGGTCGGCGAGGTGCTCCGTCAGGTGTTCGTCCGAACCTGATCGGCAGCTCAGGTTTATTGATTCAATATTTTGTACTGACAAGGAACGCATTTTTTGTGTACAAGAAACGGCTTTATTGATTCAACATTTGGTGCGACAAAACTCGTCGACTTTTATATTTTGGAAAAGGAAGGTCATGTCCTAACCTCTACATCCGTCGATGCATACATAATTTTTATTAATTTATTCAGTAAAAATCTGTTAAAATCTTAGGCGGGAGATCCAAACAGGACACCTTTTGTGTTCAATTTTGTCCGTTTGGGTGACCGCCTGGATGTTAAAGGACACACCAGCATACGAGTGCCCGTTTGGGTGGCACACTGCACCCAACGCCAGTGACCCAATTCATTGTTGGTCCTCTTTTTTTCCTCTCTATTATTGCTACTACTAGTTTACTGCACCGGTGCTGCCTGGACACCGCATCGGCGTGTTGTCGTCGTGCTCTCACACTCCACCCTCGACTTCCGCCACCGTCGGACGGACCGTGCACTCCTATCATTATTATCTTTATTTTCACAATAACTTTCAGCCGTAACCAATGTACTATTCATAGTACTTCTTCCATCTCGGTTTAACAGGCACACACGTTGTAAAATTAGTTTGACCATTATTTTGGTCAATTAAATATGAAATCTATGTTTAAAAAGTTATAGTATTCGAAACCTTTTTTGAATACGAATATAATGATATCGATTTTGTAGACATATAATTTATATTCTGTTGACCAAATTAATGGTCAAGTTTTGTCTTAAACTACGTGCACGCTTGTTAAACCGAGACGGAGGGTGTATTACTAATGACTTTGCAGGATAGATAAACTCTCATAAGATAACTAGTTAGAAAAAGAGAATAGTTGTCGTTGCCTAATCGACGGTACCTCGGAGGAGGGATCCTCACGAGGGGGAGAAGAAGTAGGGGCCATAGGGCGGAGTGCACACGGGACGGTGGTACGCGAGTTACCCAGCTTCGGAACACCTGCACGATGACAGGGCCTACTGCTGCTTGTCTGGAATTATCTGGGCGCTTTCGCGTTGTTACAATGAGTTGTGGTTGTGCCTCTAGGGCTCCCGGGATCCGGCTTATAAAGGCGCACGGATCTAGGGTTTACATGGAGAGTCCTAGCCGGATTACAGATAGCCTAGCTACGGTACAATATCTTGCCGTGCACGCCACGGATCCGCCTCCCATACACGTCGTACTGGATCCGGGTTCCTCGTGGACCTCCATGGATCCGGGTTACTCCTATGTCGGTACGGATCCGGCCTGCTGATCCTGGGCTGGACTTCTTCCTTCATGATCAACAAGAATCGGGCCGCCCGATGGGCCACATGCCTCATCACCGTCATGGGCCACCCGGCTTGCCGGATCTAGGCACCTTGTCGATGGTACACCCATGAAGTATACCCACAACAAGAGTCCCAGAGTTCTCCGAGTTTCACCTGCAGTTTCCGCCATGCTTGTTCCTTAAGTTTCCGGCATCGTCGGCAACGCGGAGAAACTTGAAGAGCTCCAACTTTGCATTTTCTTCTTTTTCCAACTTACAGCCGGAAAATGCTCTCATCCTGCGGGACTTCACCCATCGACGTTCCAAAGAACATTTCCGGGTTACTCCCTGCGCGCGAACGAGAGCCAACTTATCTTCACGCACTTTCCCGGAATCTTAAAAGACTCAAACGGTTCCGCCAATTCTGGCGCCATTTTTGCGCGATTCGTGCGGTAACTTATCTCTAGCCATTTTTACCGCTAGGGTTTGGGACACGTGTCACGCATCCAACGGCGCGACGCTTGCGTTCCGACCACAGGATGCGGAACACGAATCTTATCCCCTCAGCCTATAAATATCAGCCGTCGACCCCTTTACCCCATTCACCCCCCTATTCATCTTCTCGCCGAGCGCCGCCATGAGCCCTTCCTTCGCCGCGCCGGAACCTGCCGGAAAGTCACCGGAGCATCGCCGGAACGAGCCCTCCGCCGCAGTGTTCTTCGTGTTCTTAACTCCGGCGAGCCACCGCACGGAAAACTCGCCGCCGATCAGCTCCGTCCACCGCACGCACCATTACGGTAACCTTCGAGCTTTACTTTCGCGCCGTAGTTGGTAGGGATGAACTTGGGGAAGACAACGTGGGATCCGACTAAGAAAAGTTTCCGCCAACCTTTTTCTTCAGATGTCTTCAACGACTCCGCCTCCGAGCTCGGAACCAATCATGGCGACGCCAATCTCCTCTGCCCCTCCTCCCTTTGTCCCAATCAGGCTGGATCCTTCAAAGGATTCCGGCAAGGAGACTGAGGGGACCTCCGCTCACCCGGAGAAAACCTCCGGGGCGGGCGCCGGAGCAGCAAACGAAGAAGCTGCCAAGAAATCGAAAGCTCGGAAGCGCGACTCCGAAGCTAAGGGAAAATGGTGGCCATCCAACACCACCGAGATGGAATTGAAGAATCTCGAGTCGGAGGGCTTCCTGCAACCCGGAAGCTGGAGGTCAGTTCCAAATGAACCTGCTCCGGCTCCAAGGGACGACGAGATGGTGCTGACGAAGGCACTGGTGGAGCGCGGATTTTCATTTCCGCCTTCGGATTTCTTCCGGGAGATTCTGAAGACGTATGGACTCCAACCCCACAACATATCTCCGAACAGCGTGCTCGCCATCAGCAACCACGTCGCTCTCTGCGAAGGCCACCTCCGGGTAACTCCAGAGCTTTCCCTCTTCCAATACTATTTCTCTGTCAAGAAGGAGAAGATCCGCCAAACTTCCGAGTTGGCGACTTGCGGATCTGTCACCTTCATCATCCGCCCGGGCCGCGTCTACCCCCCCACCGACCGCCACGAATCCGCGAGATACTGGTCTGGGGGTTTCTTCTATCTGAAGGACGTCTCCGACCCCGCGAGCGACAAGAAGCTACCACCTTTCAAGAACTGCCCCGCCACCGAGCTTCCGTCATGGACGCACTGCCCCCACTTCTCCGACTCGCCTCAGCTGACCCGCGCTGTCAGGCGGATCTGCAAGCTCACGGAGGAGGGGCTGACAGGGAAAGACCTAACCCTCTCCTGGTTCACGAAGCGGATCCAGCCGCTGCAACATAGAGACCGCCTGATGTTTGAATACACAGGGCGCGACGATCCGATGCGCGCCACCAAGGATAATCTCTCCGCCGACGCCATCGACAAGAGGATCCGGGTCCTCATCAAAATCCCACGTGAACTCCACGTTCACGTATGCAACAAAGACATCCACACGGAGGGATCCGGAACTGCGGTACGTCGTCTTGACTTTGGTTTATCGTTTTTCTTCAAACTTTTGGCTAAGTGTAACTTTGAACTAGCTCGAGGCGCTTGAGGAAAATGAGCTCGGAACTCTCCTCCGAGTCCCATCCACCGGCCACGCGGATCCGGAAGCCACGTCAGAGGCGGAAGCTCCTGAAGCTCCACGTCCCGCGAAGAGGAAGAAACCAGCCCCTTCCAGCCCTTACGCGAAACGCCCCCGCGAAACGCTCAGCATCGCGGCTACCCGGAAAGCTGAGGCGGAAAAGAAGCGCCTCGCGCTGATTAATACCAGCAACAAAGGGCAGCCTGCCATCTAGCACTTTTTCAAGCCTTCCGGGTAAGCGTCTTCTTCCGAGACCCAAGTTCTGGTTTAACACTCGCTCTTATATTTGTATGGTTTTCCTGAAGTTTCGGAAGCCAGCCTCCCAAGGCCCCAAGGGTCATCAAGAAGAAGGCCAAACCATCTCCGGCTTCTTTCCCTATCACTCCTGAGGTGGAAGTTCCGCCCAAGGCTTCTTCTCGCCAAAGAAGCCGGATCCGAAGGACATCATTGACCTTGAAGACCTTCCTGAAGACCCTGCTCACCATGGCGACTCCGCCCAGGGGACTTCCTCACCCATTCCTCCACCAGATCAACCAAGTTCCGCTTTCGCGGGGCCTACTGATGAAGAGCAAGAGCAAAAGGTCAAGCTTCTCCAAGTTACCAATGCGACCCGAGTCAGCCTCGAGCCAACTCCGTCCCTCCAAAAACTTACCCTCGCAGAGCGTCACGCGGAAGTTTCCGCCATGCTGAACAAGGTATGGGGGAAGCCGGAGGAGGAGGTGGGTTATCTCGCCGAGCCGGAAGACAACTGAAGGAATTTTTCGCCAAGCACAAGGAAGTGCTGCAGGTAATACTAGCCCCCAAGCATTGGGTGATATAGTTCCGTGTAACATGTATTAGCCAATGCTTTCTCAAAATGTACTGTTAGGCGGAAATTTGAAATTTTTATCCAAGTCTTTGAAATCTTCGCCACCCCCGCATTTTAATATCCGACTAACTCTCTCGTCGCTTCTCACCCACGCGGAATCGCACGAAGATTTGCGCATACACGTGCCGGAGCAAATCACGGAGATCGAGGGCTGCGCCAACACTCGGAAAATAGCCGAAAGGCTATCCAGCTTCTTGAGACCCTTTTTCAAGGTACGAGATACGGATATTCACTTTTTTGTAATGAAATTTGTTAAGGGTGAATAATATGTTCAACTCGCTTTCGTAAGAAACCGCCAAGCATTCCTCGCTTGATGAACTATCGCCAAGGTCAAGGTGCTTGAGGCGGAGAACGAGTCCCTCGTAAACTTCATGAAAGAATCCTCAAGCAAAGAGACTGAGGCGAGGAAGGAGCTCTCCGAGAAGCATGCCCGTGAGCAGGCGGAGCTGATTGACAAGCTGGAGAAAAGCCAGGGCCGCGTGATCTCCACAATTGCCAAGAACAAAGCCCTGGAAGCGGAGGCGGAAGCCATTGACAAGCTTATCTTCCGTAAGCATTTTTCCGCGTTGTTGCTCCGACCACCTTGCATGTTTTCTCTGACGGAACTGAACCTCTTTCTTTCACAGCAAGCCTTGGCTTTGAGTGGACAAAAGATTCAAACCTGACGAGGACGGAGGCGTACGATGAAGCGCGGATGTCAATTGATGCGCTGTTTGAAGCTCTGTCGCGGAATCGCCACGGCTCGTCGCTAAAGAAGGCCAAAACCACAGTCATCGATACGATGACCAAACTTATGCGACAGGTGCCGGAGTTCATCAAGGACTGGCAGAAGTCTTCAGCGCGCGGAGCCGCCTCCTTAGTCCTGGCCACCTGCAAGGCTTTCTTCCCCTCACTCAACCTGGCGCAAGTTGCACGCGGAGCCCCCGAGAGTTCCGACATGAGCGCCCTCCTCGCGGAAACTGAAGGCTATGAAGAGCTGTTTGTCAGGCGAGTGGATCACTCGTTCTGGTACAACAAGCACAATCTTCCCGAAGGTTTTTCCGATGCAGAGGAGGAAGCAGGCGAGCCAGAGTATTATGGGGAAGGATCCGGGTCCAAAGAGCGAGCACTCCGGAGAAAATTCTGGAGACGACTCTGAAGCCGGATCTGGTGGCAGCGACAACGGCTCCAGCTACCAGCAATCTGAAGAGGAGGACTCCGAGTAGAGTTCCTGTTTGAAACAATGAAACAAGTTGCATCATTTTGGCCCCAGCGAGGGTTTGTAATAAGACTTTAAATTCTTAAGTAGCTAGGAACGAAACGATTATGCATGGGGCGGAAACACTTATCCTGCTATCCGTTAAATATTATGTGCATGTTTCGTTTTATGTCGGAAAGCAAGTGCTGACTTCGTTATTTTCTGGCTTGCCCGCTTGACCTTCCACGAGCCGGAAAACCTTAGCCGGAAACGCTCGCCAGCGGCGACGAAGCCCAATGGCAGTCCGTCCATAACCGCGGAAACAAGCCCCCAGGCATAGGTGCCGGAAATCGCTACTAGGAATCCACGAGTTCGCAACAGATAACAACTTAATCAGAAAACTTAAGCTTACGTCCTAAAGGACGATTTTGAAAATCCCAACTTTCATACACGCCTAGGCGGAAATATCCAGCTCTGCGGTTTTAGTCGGAAAAAACATACACGATCTAAAATGAACAAGTAAAGGAGGTAAAAGACTCAGAGTGAACCATAAGCTTTATTTCATTGATCATGTATAACTATTACAGAGTTTAGAACTCGGAAAATATATGCTAAGTGTAGAAAGGACGTAGCTGTGCAATGTTCCAAGGGCGATCTGTTTCATCGTAGATGTCATCCGGATCCTCGCGCTTGCGTTTCCGGTGCCGCTAGCAGGTCTATCCCTTAGCTCACGGAAATCAACAAGGTAGTACGACCCGTTATGGAGCACTTTGCTAACGACGAAGGGTCCTTCCCATGGAGATTGCAGCTTATGGTCTTTCACCTGTCGAAGGCGGAGGACCAGGTCTCCTGCCATGAAGGAGCATTTCCGAACTCGACGACTGTGATAACGTCGGAGCTTTTGCTGGTAGATGGCGGATCTCTGGTCTGCTAAGTTCCGAGCTTCCTCGATCAGGTCCACAGATAGCTGTCTGGCCTCGTCAGCTGTTTCTTCATTGTAGGCGGAAACTCGCGGTGAATCGTGGATGATGTCGGAGGGAAGCACGGCTTCGGATCCGTATACCAGGAAAAAAGGGGTAAACCCTGTCGATCTGTTAGGGGTAGTTCGTAAACTCCACAGAACAGCTTCCAACTCATCAGCCCAAGCTCCAGCTGCTCGTCGCAGCGGTCCTTCAAGGCGTGGTTTAATTCCTGATAATATTAGGCCGTTAGCCCTTTCAACCTGACCATTGGACTGTGGGTGAGCCACGGATGCGAGGTCCGATCGTATCCCCATTGTTTCACAATAATCCCTCAATTCTCCTTGAGCGAAGTTCGTGCCATTATCTCGTGATTATGCCGTGTGGGATGCCGAATCTCATCACGAGGCTGCAGACGAATTTTAGTGCCGTAGCACCATCGGCTTTTCTCACCGGCTTAGCCTCGATCCATTTGCTGAACTTGTCAACAAATGACCGGGAGGTACTCAAAACCGCCAGAGATGATCTTTTTAACTTACCAACCATATCGAGCCCCTGCACCGCAAATGGCCAGGTGATAGGTATGGTCTTCAGCTCTTGGGCTGGAGCGTTTGGTTGAGTAGCGTAGTACCGACAACCTCGGCAGGTCTTGACTATTTTATCGGCGTCTTCTTTAGGCTGTAAGCCAATAGAAACCTAACCGAAAAGCTTTTTGCAACGAGTGATCCGGGGAGCAGCGTGATGCCCGCAATCCCTGCGTGGATCTCTCTCGAGGATTTCAATGCCATCTTGATTGGAGACGCATTTAAGAAATACCCCCGTCGCACTTCGTTTGTAGAGCTGTCCATCAACTATTGTGTAGGTTCTTGCTCGTCGACGATGCGTCGTGCGAGGACCTCGTCCTCCGGCAACTTCGATCGATGAGGTAGTCCAGAAAGGCTGTGTCCAAGCCGGAATGATAGCCATCACTTCCCTAGCCGAAGATACCGCCACCTCTCGGGTTTTCCGGGTTAGCGCCCTTAATCGAGGGTATCCGGAGATGCTCCAGGAAAATGCCAGGCGGAATTGGTTTCCTGCCGGATCCGAGCTTGGATAGCATGTCCGCCGCCGTGTTATCGTCTCTCCGACGTACTTGACTTCGTATCCGAGGAAGCTCTTGGCGATCTCGTCAACTTCGTCTCTGTAGGCCGCCATGACGGAATTTCTGGCGTTCCAGGTTCCGGCTACTTGTTGTGCCACCAGGTCGGAATCTCCACAGCATATGATGTGCTTGATCCCAAGTTCCTTAGCGATGCGCAGACCGTGTAATAGAGCCTCATATTCCGCCATGTTGTTAGTAGCTTCGAAGTGGATCTCGCGTAACATACTGCAGCTTCTTCTCCGGTAGGGGACTTCAGGGTGACTCCGGCTCCCGAGCCTTGATGCTGCTTGGATCCGTCGAAGTGCATGACCCATGTCTCTCGGTTCCGGCTCCAGACTTGCATCCGGAGCTTCGTCCAATCTGCAACGAAATCTGCCGTAACTCAGGATTTTACCGCAGTCCTTGGCTTGTAAGCGATGTCGAAGGCGGATAATTCGATGCCCCATTTAGCCGTACGTCCCGTTGCGTCGGCGTTGTTGAGAATTGTTGACAGCGGAGCCTTGCTCACGATCATTCATGGATGCTCTTGGAAATAATGCCTCGGCTTCCGGCTGCCTAGGAACACGCCATAAGCTAGTTTCGAAAGTGAGGATATCTCTGTTTTGATTCCGTCGGCACCTCGCTAATGTAGTAGATAGGTCTCGGACGTCATATTCATGACCTTCTTCCTTTCGCTCCACCACGATGACGAGGCCGACGACTTTGTTGGTAGCTGCCGGATAAAGGAGCATTGGCTCGACTCTACCGGAGCTGCCAAGATAGGAGGGGAGGTAAGTATTTCCTTCAACCCTCGAAGAGCTGCGTCGGCTGCGTCATCCCAGACAAATTTGTCTGTTTTCTTCAGCAGCTTGTACAGAGGTAATGCCTTCTCGCCAAGACGGCTAACAAACCTACTGATTGCTGCGACACACCCAGGTAGGCGTTGCACATCTTAGAGACAAGTTGGCCTTTTGATACACGTAATTGCCTTGATCTTTTCCGGGTTAACCTCAATGCCCCTGTGAGAGACTATGAAGCCAAGGAGTTTTCCGGCTGGCACGCCAAAGACGCACTTCAGCGGATTCAACATCATCTTGTACCTGCGGAGGTTGTCGAAGGTTTCCGTGAGATCGCTGATCAAGTCGGATCCTTTCCGGGTCATGACCGCGATGTCGTCGACGTAAGCGTGCACGTTCCGGCCAATTTGGTCCTTCAGGCACCGATGCATCGTACGTTGGTAGGTAGCACCTGCATTTTTCAAACCAAAGGGCATAGTAACATAGCAGTAAGTACCGAACGGGGTAATGAATGAAGTCGCCTTTTGGTCGGATTCCTTCATCCGGATCTGATGATACCGGAATACGCATCAAGAAAACACGAAGTTCCGCCCGCCGTCGAATCGATGACTTGGTCAATGCGCGGCAAGGGGAACGGATCCTTCGGGCAATGTTTGTTCAAGCCGAGTAATCGATGCACATTCTTAGTATTTCAGTGTTCTTTTTGGGTACAAGGACGGGATTCGCGACCCAATCGGTATGGATAACTTCTATTACAAAACCTGCTTCTAGTAACTTTGCTAGTTCCATTCCTATGGCGCGGCGCTTCTTATCTCCAAAGCGTCGCATAGCTTGCTTCACTGGTTTGGCTCCCGGATTTATGTTGAGGTAGTGCTCGGCGAGTTCCCTAGGTACTCCGGACATGTCAGAAGGTTGCCATGCGAAGATATCCATGTTAGCGCGGAGGAACTCGACGAGCGCGCTTTCCTATTTGGGGTCCAAGTTGGCTCCGACTGAAACCTGCTTGGAAGAGTCACCTGGGATGAGGTCATGCTTCTTGGTTTCTATCGCGGGCTTGAAGGAGGTTTTCTGCTCGGAGATTTGCTTCTTGGTGGTCTGCATCTCAGTCGGATCCACCGCGGCTCTGTAGCCTTTCAGCTCTTCTCCGGATATCACAGACTCTGCGAAGGCGGCTTCACCTAATTCGCACTCATGAGCCTTTTTGTAGTCTCCGGATACGGTAATCATACCTTTAGGACCCGGAATCTTGAGCTTGTTGTAGATGTAGCACGCTCTTGCGTGGAACTTGTGGTAGGTGGGCCTGCCGAAGATGACGTGATAGGAGCTCTTGAAGGGCACAACTTCAAACGTGATCTTCTCTTCGCGGAAATTATGAACATCGCCAAAAGCCACGGGAAGTGTGATGCTGCCGAGGGAGTTCGCCTTCTTACCCGGAACCACGCCATGAAACTCAGTGTTGCTGTGTTTGAGCTGTTCCTTGGTGAGGTTCATCCGCTCTAGAGTCTCCAGGTACATGATGTTCAAGCTGGCTCCGCCATCCATGAGGCACTTGGAGAAGTCATACCCGTCTATGCGGGGACTTACAACCAAGGCGTAGCATTCTTTTGGCACAATTGCGGGGTGATCCTTCCTGTCAAATGTGCACGGGATTTCCGACCACCTGACGTACTGCGGCACAGCCGGAACTATGGCGTTCAGGATCCGGGTAGCTGACTTGGAGGCGCGTACTGTTGGGGTTCCGAGGAAAGTGTGGTAAGCCCCCACGCTCTTTTTGTCGAATGGATTGGATTTACCTGCGGCTCCTGCCTTGGGATCCGGTGAGTTATCATCCTCATCCATCGCCTCGGAACTATCGTCCTCCTTGTCTTTGTTCTTGCCCTTGCCACCTTTTCCGCGAGGGCGGTGCTTCCGGGCGCGCTTGTATCCGGCCTCCGGGTCGTTCTTTAGATCATTGACCCACTTGCAGTTGCGGTTGGTATGAGTGGACTTCCCTGTAACCGGATCCAGATGGGCCAGCAGGGCATGTCTCGTATTCCTCATAGGTTTGCGGGCGCGGGATCCGGCAGCGGTGACCTCGGAGGTATGCTGCCGACCCTGCCGCTCCGCCTCCGCGTCCGCGTCCTCTTCCGCCTCCTGGACCTCCGCGTTGAAACGCCATGGCGACCATCTCGGATCCGCCACTCTTCTGGTCATCAGGGTTCTTGCGCTTATGGCTGCTGCTGCCGCTGTTGTCACGGTTCTTCTTTTGTTGATGCAGGGGGAGTGTCTTTAGTCGCGAGATCACCGCCTGCGTCGTCATCGGCGGCAGTGTGATCGCTAGCGATGGTGATCATGTCATCCAACGTCAGTTTATTTGCATTGACCAAGCAGGTTAGCTTGTGTCGCAGCAATCCTCCTCGCTGCAAGCCCCCAATGAAGGCGTGCATTGCTGTGCGGTTGTCAACGTTCTCGCACTCGTTTCGTCATGCCAACCATCGGGTGAGGAAATTCCTCGATGTTTCGCCCTTCTTCTGGATGCAAGCCTGTAGGTCGCTTGTTGTGGCAGGTCTCTTGTAGGTACCCCTGAAGTGTTTCTCAAAAGCGTTCTTCAGGTCGAACCAGCAAAAGATGGAGTTCTTCTCGAGGTCGCTGAGCCAGATCCGGGCTGGACCTACAAGGTACAACTGGAGCATGCGGCAGGCGATGTTAGGGGTTCCTCCAGCGAAGGTTACAGCATTGTAGTAATCCTCGATCCAGGTATCCGGCCTTTCGGTGCCATCATAATGCTTCAGATTTCCGGGTAGCTTGAGGTTCATCCTTGGCTTTGGTTCCTCTCGAATCATCCTGCCAAAGCACTTCGGGCCAATGTAGTCGGTTACGTACTCGTTAAGGCGGTCCCGCGCGTCGCGCGAGCCGTGGCGAGGAGACTTTGAGCGAGAGCGAGATCTCCGGCCATTGCCTCCGCCTCCACCTCCGCCGCCACCGCTAGGTGGTGGTGAGGGAGACCTGCGAGGTGGGCGGTCTGACTTCTTGCTTCCGCCATCTGAATCTCCTCGGCCTTCCTGGTGCTGACTCCGGCTCCTGTGGCTGCCTTCGCCTTGGCGCTGGCTGCCCTGGTCGTTCCGGCGAGGCTCCGGGTCACGGCTCCGACGAGGCTCTGGGTCCCGGCTCGGGCGAGGTTCTGGGTCGCGGCTCCGACGAGGTTCTGGATCACGGTTCCGGCGAGGCTCTGGACCGCGGTCTTCATTCCGACTCCTGGGCTCGGGCTCATGAACATTGTTCTGATTCCGGCGAGGTTCCGGCGAGCGCTCCCTGTTTGTTTCTTGGCAGCACGTTGTCGCGGATAACAAGCGCACCATGCCCTATGGGCCTGGTGTTTCCGGCTGGACTACGGCGGCGAGGGGGTCGCGGGTAACCGTTGGGCGGAGGAGAGGGGTTGCGGTATTTGTCTCTTCCGGAGTACATCGCATCCTTTCCCTTTCTTGGATCCGACGGAGGCGTCTGTGACGGAACGGGGATCGGATTTGGGTGCTCCCTGGCCCTTTTTCTGCGCTCCGAGGATCCGGTGTGCGATTCATCGTCCTTCTGCGCGGTAGATACACAGTTATCCGGATTGGATTCCAACCTGCGCGAAGTATACGCCTTGCTCTTTCTTTGCATTGCTGAAGCGACAAGTGTGCGGAGATAGTTGATGTCAACTTCTTCGTCCTTCTTCTTCAGCAATTCCGCTGCTTTCTGCATGTTGTCCTTTGGAGTTTCCAGCGGCTGGTGATCTGCGGGCGTATTGAAGGGTATCCTGCGAGGCGGAATTGCTTCTCTAACAATACGATCGGCCTCCGCCTGCGCATAGATCATCTTTCCTTCCCACTCAGCCCTCATGTTCTTGACCTGCTCGAGTGTGGCAGTGATCTCGCGGTCCTGTCTGTCGAAGTTCTCCGGCCCAGTGCATGATCTGCCCTTCCTACCTTTAACGCAGCTTCGGTATGGGCGAGACTCTTGGCTGAAGCCAGCATTTCCTTTCTGGCGGTCTCTAGAACCTCCAGAACTGCGGAGAAGCCCGCGGTTATCGGTGTGTTAAGAACTGCACGCGCGGCCACCTCCTCTCGCGACAGGATTTCCTCCGAGGAAGGATCCCCGTGGGGTCGCACCCGAGACATTGGAGATCCTTGTTGGGATGGTTGAGGGTCAGATTGGCTGGTTGGCTCTTCGGATCCGGTTGTCCCTGCGCTGCTATGTTTGCGAGAAGTTGGTTGGGGTGGGGGGAGTCGACTTGGGGCTGATCATCGTATCCGTATTCCCTTATCTTGCGAACGAAATCATCAGACTCCATGGAGGAGGTATCTCCGGAAATTGGGCTCAGATTGCCCAAAATCGACTCTTCAACCGGAGCTTCGCTTTTTCCGACAGGCTGAGCCTGATCCGGATCTGCGCCGTTTTCCGGTGCCTCTACCTGCTCAGGACCAGCTCCGGCTTCTTGAGGGGCGGTTCCGGCGGTATGGGCCAAGAAGTGTACGAAGTGGCACCTCTGCTTTCTAACACACAGGAGACCCAGGCGGATCTGCATTGGTCTTCCACCGTTGTTTCCTGCTCAGGGGCGGATTGGGTGGGCTTTGAAATTTCCAGATCTAAGACGGAGTCTTCCTTGGGGAGCTCCTGCATCTCAGATCGGATCTTCGCGACAGCGTCCAGCTCTGCGGCGGTCGCGTCTGCGTTACTTACCAGTGGGTTTCCGTCGGAATCGACGGTTTCCCCGATGAAGATGTGTATGCCGCCTATAGGGACGATGGAGAGCTTGACGGGGTTTGTCCTAGCCGGAATCCAGCACTCATCCGGAGGGACGATCGGCAGATTCCCGGCGTAAAGGACGCGCCCCACAGCGATGGTGTCGTCGTAGCTTCCCATGGCGGAACCCTCCCGGTTCCGGCCTCCAGACGCCACAGGCCCCACGGTGGGCGCCAACTGTCGTTGCCTAATCGACGGTACCTCGGAGGAGGGATCCTCACGAGGGGGAGAAGAAGTAGGGGCCATAGGGCGGAGTGCACACGGGACGGTGGTACGCGAGTTACCCAGCTTCGGAACACCTGCACGATGACAGGGCCTACTGCTGCTTGTCTGGAATTATCTGGGCGCTTTCGCGTTGTTACAATGAGTTGTGGTTGTGCCTCTAGGGCTCCCGGGATCCGGCTTATAAAGGCGCACGGATCTAGGGTTTACATGGAGAGTCCTAGCCGGATTACAGATAGCCTAGCTACGGTACAATATCTTGCCGTGCACGCCACGGATCCGCCTCCCATACACGTCGTACTGGATCCGGGTTCCTCGTGGACCTCCATGGATCCGGGTTACTCCTATGTCGGTACGGATCCGGCCTGCTGATCCTGGGCTGGACTTCTTCCTTCATGATCAACAGCAACTGGGCCGCCCGATGGGCCACATGCCTCATCACCGTCTGTGGGCCACCCGGGCTTGCCGGATCTAGGCACTGTCGATGGTACACCCATGAAGTATACCCACAACAATAGTTATAATAAGATAGACATGAAATTCAACTGTGTTGAACACTTTCACCACTTGTGTGGTTTCTGTTAACGGTCTTGTTCTTAATATTCCTAGCATAGACCTTATTTATCGATCTTACAAATTTCAACCTTTAACTTTCATTTTTCATAGGTAACCGAACCTTCGACCTTTACATTAACTTTCCATTAGAGCATATGTATTTAAATATTTATAACCCTCAGTTTACCCTTTGGTTACTATGCATAAGTGCATAACACAAGTATCTCATGTTGCCTCTTAACACCTCTTCCTATCTTTTTATCCTAGAAAAACACATCCATTCTCCAAATTCCAAATTTAAAATTCATCAAAGCATAACTTTCTTTGAGACTTTCACCGGTTCTACCTTTAGTGGTTGTGCCCTCAAGTTTGTGGTCACTCCACAACTAACTTATGTGTGACAACCATAATTATAAGCAATATAATTTGAAAACTAAATAAAACCCACACATGAGAAATATATTTGGAATAGCATTAGCGCTACACAGGTAGACAATGCTGGAATAACTTAGTTAAAGAGACTTGGACGCACAAGCCTTTGCTTTTTTTCCTTTTTTAAGGGGCTAGCAATAGGGAGAAAGTTGATAATCTATAACATGCAAAAGTGTCCATAGTTCTAATCATTTATTATTAAACAAAGTAAGTTAAAGTTAATCATCTACTCATGTGAATAAAATGTAGTACTAAATAATGCACTTGCAAATTATTACTCGTTAAAACATATGAAACAAACAAGAAAATCCATAACTTATAATGCAACTTTTATTTCACTTTTCCCTTTCTTTAATAGATTCCAACTTTATTTTTATTTTTATTCTTACAGAAATTTTACTGATAATGTTCTTGGCAACATGAATCAAATATAAACTTAACATAAAACTAAGGTACAGACGCTCCAAGTTTATGGGAAAATCTTATGTTGCTTAAAAACAAAGTTTAGAGGTGTGCAAACCGTGAGTGTAATAGGTCAAGTGGGGTGACTTGGATCCCCAAGCTTATGGTATTCTCCATTATTGGATAGCTCAGGGTGTGGTGTTCTTCATTCCCTGTCAAGACACTTCAACACAAAACTTTCTCCCATCTATTTTCTATGGGGTGAAATTAGTGGTGCAATGATATATTGCATACTGCCATGGAGTCCTTAAACAACATTTTATTTGAGTTATTCATTAGGTATATTATGTTTTATAAATTCCTAAAATCTTAAAATACCCAAAATTAAGCAATTTGGAACTTAAAATAATGCATACGACAATAAGAGACTGTCCAGAAAAACAGCAGTTGCAAAACATAATTCTTTCGACTACTTAAACATGTTAGGAAATTTAGCCATTTTTTCATATAGAGGACGAAAATTTGATACTACAGTATTAATATGAGCGCAATATGAACTACATAAAATTTAGAGAATTATTCGTGAACCGTGTTCTGCAGGATACTGCATCTCCGTATGTTTCATCAACTTTTAAACATCCAAATAGGTAAAACTTGGTACTTTATTCTTGGAATATGTAGATGTAATCTAAACACCCTATTATAACAGAGAATGAAGTTCATAAACTAAAAAGATAAAGGAAAACATGGTCTCCACAAACATTCAAGATAGAACATGAGGATAAAACTAAAACATGAGTTTGAAATAATATTACTTGAAATTACTTGAAAGAAGATGGGGATGCATGGGCATCCCCAAGCTTGTGGTTTTGCTAGATCTTATCCTCTTCTCCTTTCTCACCATATCATGTTTAATTTCAAATAAAGAACTATTTTCATCTCCATGATACTTTAGTGCCTACAAAATGGTTAGTTCTCCATACAAATGATATAATAGTTTCAACCAAGATGCAAACTATCGTAATTATTGGGAAACCATTCAAAAATAAAATATATATATAAATCACTCTTTTTGTTTTGGTTTGTTGTATGATTTTTTTAATTATATAGACTTTGTAATGGTTCCATTGGCATGAACAACACATGGTCAAGGTCGACCCCAACTTCACCATTGCTCATCCTTCTCATTTACTTTCCCAAGTTTTATTTTTGTTCAAACTTATAAACTAATTATTAGGTAACAATATCTAAACTTATTTTACATGTTATAATGATGCAAAGGTGTGCTCAAACTGAATAATATATGAAAGCATAAGGAGCACACCACAAAACATACAACAATTAGCTTTTAAGTCTAACTATATCCCTATGCATTGATATTTTATATATGAATAAATAGTAGGCTAGCAGCAAATTTGTGATATCCAATGCATAATGATCAGTAGCTTCCATTTTAAATAAGGGGGTAACATAAAGAGAGCACTTATATCTTCATCTTTCATAGAATTTGCAAGCATCAAGAGCAAACTTAACCACATAATTTTGAATAGAATCACCACATAAAGACCAATCATCTAATGAGGTTATGGCATCATATATTTGTTTTGTATCACTTTCATCCTCCCATATATTAGATACAATTGTTCCACATGGAGGAGTACTAAGTAATGAAGGATCATCATTACTTGAAATAGTACAAGAAGATGTGTTCATGGAAATTTGTGTGTTATCATTGTTGGGAGTAGGAGATGGTTAGCTACTCTATTCTTCCTCCTCTTGTTCTTCTATATCCTCCTTTTTTCCTTACTTGGCACTCTCAACATGATTTCTTGCATTCAAAGCATTAGTATCAAGAGGAATATTCTAGCTTTTAACATATCTAAAAAATAATCCTTCGATATCATTGGAGACCATTTTATTTATTTTTATCTCTCCAATTTTTATGTGTTTTATATTTTATAAAGTAAAGCTAAACGCAAAGCCTAGCACTACGCTCCTCGGCAACATCGTCAGAAAAGTATCTTGATAATCTTCAAGTGCAGGGAACCACCGTAGTACAATTCGGTACATATTTCAGTGTCAAACCCACGAGAAGTTGAAGGTAAACTATCTGTTCTCTAAGGCTCTATAAACCACTTATATGGACTTTCGTGCAAAGCAATGGACTAGAGTGTGTAAGGTATGTTTTACTTCTGTCTAGGAAACGATGAAAGAAAATACTACAAGTAAACTAGCTAGTGCAAGTATCAAGTGAAGTGAAACGACTAACTCAAGTGAGTCAGTGTTTATGAAAAATTGTTATTTTATTTGTTTGGTTGTCACACTTAGTGAAACACATGGATGGTACTTTTATTGTTTCTTCTAGAGAGGAGTCATAGATAGGTGCAGCCATAAAAATGAGAAATTACACCCCTTCTTATTGATCCCAAGACTGTTTCCGAGAAAAGTAGGGAGATATTAAGACATAAAGTCCAACCACCGTTGTAATCTTTATCCCTCGTTAATTAACCATGAATTAATATAGCATGCATATTTAAGACATAAGACACGATTTCTGTGAAGCTCTGGTTATCCCTCCTCCTATCATCGTGCAATGGTGACAACCTTATGCATCCCCCAATATTTGTGTGCACACATATATCAGTACGTAATATCATCATAGAAGATAACATATATAATTGTATGCAACCAACAACAAACTATTTCACAATTTCCATAAACAAGTCACTACTCAAACATAGACATAATAGATCATGGGAAAGCAATAGATTGCATCACACATCATGTTTGCGAAGAGATTACAAGAGGTAGATGGAGGATGTTGCTGAAGGTGTTGACGAAGATGTTGATGATGAACACAGAGGGGGTGGAGTCCACCGGAGGCGATTCTGGCAGCGGTCCCCCCTTCGAACTCCTTACGGCGGTAGCCTTCTGGCTTTGTGTTTCTTATTTTCGATCTCCGCCTCTCTATGTTCCGAGGTCGCGCCGGGGAACCTTTTTATAAAAGGTTTTAGGTCAAGACGAAGAGGATGGTGATGGAATCGACGACATCTGAGCAACGAGGAGGAAAAGAGGGTAGGTGGCGCGACCTAGGTGGGGGCACACACCACCCCCTCTCTTTCCCAGCATGTTGACCTCCTGCTAACCCACCTTATCTCATTTTGTTCTTCTCGAAAATTCTGAAGCGTGCTCTATGATCTTGGCCTTTTTCAAGTCTCGTAGCTCATGAAAAGTCCAAAATACTAACATAAGAGATATAGTTAGAACTAGAGGAGAGGGGACTGTTTAAAAAATTCCTCAAATCATTAAGAATATTGATAATAACTAATAATATGATGCAAATATGTGGAAATATGTGACAACAAACTACAAAGTTCATGTATGCATTTTACATGCATTAGTTCCATCCCTAGAGAGGGGTGATATATGAGGGGGCTCAAGATCATGTTCTTACTCTGTAGTAGCAAGTCCGTGTTGAAGTCACAACTGTGGTGGATGCTACACTCGGTGCAGGTGATGGTTGATGACCCACAAGTATAGCGGATCACAACAGTCTTCCAGGGAAGTAAAACCCAAATTTATTGATTCGACACAAGGGGAGGTAAATAATACTTATAAGCCTTAACAACGGAGTTGTCAGTTCAGCTGCACGTAGAAAAGCCTTAGTAACAAGGGTGATGTGAAAGCGGCAGTAATATGAGAGCAATGGCAATAGTAACACAGCAACAATAGCAGTAACACATAGGAGATGGCACCGGAAAATGTTCTAGTGCGGACTTGACTGTAGAGCAATGATGATGACAGAAGGACCGGGGTTTCCAGCTATCTACACTAGTGGTAACTCTCCAAATAACATGTGTTGGGTGAACAAATTACAGTTGGGCAATTGATAACTGTGAGGGCATGAGAATACATGCTATGATAAAATAAAGGTTACTGTAGTATTTAATTGGGCATTACAACATAATACATAGACCGTAATCCAACTACGTCTATGACTAATAATCCACCTTCATGTTATCATCCGAACCCCTTCCAGTATTAAGTTGCAAGCAACAAATTATCGCATTAAGCAATGTGTGTAAACTAAACAATAGAATTATCCTTAGACAAAACATTGTTGTTTTCTCCCCAGTAGCACCAGCACATCTACAATCTTAGAAGTTATTGTCACTCTTCCAGAAAACTAGAGGCATAAACCCACTATCGAGCATAAATACTCCCTCTTGGAGATACATGAAACTACTTGATCAGGATAACTACAAGTACCAGAGAGCATGCAAGATCTTTTATAACAGTAGTATGATAATATGATGAACAATCTGATCACAATTTCACAATTTATCGGATCCCAACAAACACAACACCGATTACATCATATGGCCATGTAAGGCATCTCATGAGATCATTGTATTGAAGTACATGGGAGAGAGAGTACCAACTAGCTACAGCTGAGAACACGTAGTCTAGGGGGAACTAATCACGAACCATCATGGAGTCGAAGTGGAGGCGGTGGAGTCGATGGAGATGGCTCCGGGGGTCAATCTCCATCCCGACAGGGTGCCAGAACAGGATCTTCTGAAAACTTGTATGGACGATGGCGGCGCCGACGGAACTTTTCGTGGACGGAGGGTGGATGTTTTAGGGTTTTTGCGTCGAAGGAAATTTATAGGCGGAAGGGCGAGGTCGGTGGAGGCCAGGGTGGCCCACATGGTCTAGCCGTCCTATGGCCCCTCTTCGTCTCTACTCCGGATTTCGTCTTCGTTACGGTAAAATATTGACTTACTTTTGTTTTGTCCAATTCCGAGAATATTTCCTGTACAACTTTTCTGAAATACAAAACAGCAGAAAACAAGGAACTGACACTGTGGCATCTTGGTAATAGGTTAGTGCCAGAAAATGTATAAAAGTGCAACGAAGTGTAAACAAAACATATAGAAATTGGTGTAAAACAAGCATGGAGCATAAAAAATTATAGATACATTTGAGACGTATCAAACGTCCCCAAGCTTAACTCCTGCTTATCCTCGAGTAGGTAAGTGATAACAAAAATAATTTTTGAGGTGACATGAAGCCAACACAATCTTGATCAAGTTATTGTAAAGCATTCTAAGCTGGGATCAAAGTACTCTAAACATATACATGATAGATATAATTCTAACAATAGAGCTTAGCAACTATGTTATAGCAAGAGAAGTAACTCAAACAAAAGATCATGAATAATAATGCACTGAAAGCAACTGTTTGTTTTTTGGCATAGAAAAAACATAGCAAAGTGTTATTCACCTTGTCCTTTATGAAGTAGCAAAACATAAATGATAGAACACCTTTAAACTTTAGAAGGTGACTAGATACAAATAATTTGAGAACAAGCAGTAATCACAATCATGAATCAATCAATAATAAATTTTTGGATTGTGCACATTATATTCAGAATGACAACTATGCTCTCCTAGTGATGCATAAAGCAAGAAGATGAAGACTCAACATAAAAGAAAAGGAAAGGCCTTGCGCAGAGGGAAGCAAGGTTACTCATGTGCTAGAGCTTTTTATTTTGGAAGCAATAGAAGTGTTGAAAATATATATTTTGAGAGGTATGCATGTCTATGTGAACGAATGGCATCAAACAATCTATCATCATTTCATATAGTGACCTCAAGAGAGGCTCCCATGTAGTTCTCCAATGCACACCATTATTTAGGATCTCTCTAGTACATAATTAATGTGCGGAGCATTATTTATTTATTTGTTTATTTTATATTTTATTTGGGATGAGCACCCAGTTGCCTTGATCTTTTTTGCAATATTAAGGACTTCGGCACATTATTCATGCTTAGTAAAGGTGTGAATTCATGAAAAGACAATAAACCATTCAATACTTTCTCATGAGCTAAAACAAAACACAAAATATGTAGTAATTTTGAAGGTTTAAAGGTAGCACACAAGCAATTTACTTTGGAGTGGCGGTGAAATACCACATATACGTAGGTATGGTGGAAACAATTGGCAAACTTTGGTTTTTGGTAGTTGGATGCACGAGTAGAGCTCATACTCAGTACATGCGAAGGCTAGAAAAAATGGGAGCGACCAACTAAGAGAGCAATAATAGCCATAATCATGCATAGCGACAAAACATTATTAATCAAAGCATAAAGTGAGATTACAAGTCAAAAACTAAATGATCATAGAGGCTTTAGGTGACTGATTTGTAGTCGTAACATGGTGTAAGTGATGGCGTGTATTTCACACGTTCGTTGGGCAACCCCAAGAGGAAGGTATGATGCGCACAGCAGCAAGTTTTCCCTCAGAAAGAAACCAAGGTTTATCGAACCAGGAGGAGCCAAGAAGCACGTTGAAGGTTGATGGCGGCGGGATGTAGTGCGGCGCAACACCAGAGATTCCGGCGCCAACGTGGAACCTGCACAACACAACCAAAGTACTTTGCCCCAACGAAACAGTGAGGTTGTCAATCTCACCGGCTTGCTGTAACAAAGGATTTAACCGTATTGTGTGGAAGATGATTGTTTGCAGAAAACAGTAGAACAGTATTGCAGTAGATTGTATTTCAGTAAAGAGAATTGGACCGGGGTCCACAGTTCACTAGAGGTGTCTCTCCCATAAGACGAACAGCATGTTGGGTGAACAAATTACAGTTGGGCAATTGACAAATAAAGAGAGCATGACCATGCACATACATATCATGATGAGTATAGTGAGATTTAATTGGGCATTACGACAAAGTACATAGACCGTCATCCAACTGCATCTATGCCTAAAAAGTCCACCTTCAGGTTATCATCCGAACCCCCTCCAAACATTAAGTTGCTAACAACAGACAATTGCATTAAGTATTGCGCGTAATGTAACTAGTGACTACATCCTTGAACATAGCACTAATGTTTTATCCCTAGTGGCAACAGCACATCCATAACCTTAGTGGTTCTTGTCACTCCTCCAGATTCACAGAGGCATGAACCCACTATCGAGCATAAATACTCCCTCTTGGAGTTACTAGCATCAACTTGGCCAGAGCATCTACTAATAACGGAGAGCATGCAAGATCATAAACAACACATAAGCATAGCTTTGATAATCAACATAACAAGTATTCTCTATTCATCGGATCCCAACAAACGCAACATATAGAATTACAGATAGATGATCTTGATCATGTTAGGCAGCTCACAAGATCCGACAATGATAGCACAATGGGGAGAAGACAACCATCTAGCTACTACTATGGACCCATAGTCCAGGGGTAGACTACTCACACATCACACCGGAGGCGACCATGGCGGCGTAGAGTCCTCCGGGAGATGATTCCCCTCTCGGCAGGGTGCCGGAGGCGATCTCTGGATCCCCCGAGATGGGATCGGCGGCGGCGGCATCTCCGGGAAGGTTTTCCGTATCGTGGTTCTCGATGCGGGGGTTTCGTCACGGAGACTTTTTATAGGCGAAAGGGCAGGTCAAGAGGCGGCACGGGGCCCCACACCACAGGGCCGCGCGGCCAAGGGGGGGGCCGCGCCGCCTAGGGTGTGGCCCCTCCGTGGCCCCTCTTCGTCTCTCCTTCGGACTTCGGAAGCTTCGTGAGAAAATAGGCCCCCGGGCTTTGATTTCGTCCAATTCCGAGAATATTTCCTTACTAGGATTTCTGAAACCAAAAACAGCAGAAACAAAGAATCGGCACTTCGGCATCTTGTTAATAGGTTAGTTCCAGAAAATGCACGAATATGACATAAAGTGTGCATAAAACATGTAGATAACATCAATAATGTGGCATGGAACATAAGAAATTATCGATACGTCGGAGACGTATCAGCATCCCCAAGCTTAGTTCTGCTCGTCCCGAGCAGGTAAAACGATAACACGAGATAATTTCTGGAGTGACATGCCATCATAATCTTGATCATACTATTTGTAAAGCATATGTAGTGAATGCAGCGATCAAAACAATGTATATGACATGAGTAAACAAGTGAATCATAAAGCAAAGACTTTTCATGAATAGCACTTCAAGACAAGCATCAATAAGTCTTGCATAAGAGTTAACTCATAAAGCAATAATTCAAAGTAAAGGTATTGAAACAACACAAAAGAAGATTAAGTTTCAGCGGTTGCTTTCAACTTGTAACATGTATATCTCATGGATATTGTCAACATAGAGTAATATAATAAGTGCAATAAGCAAGTATGTAGGAATCAATGCACAGTTCACACAAGTGTTTGCTTCTTGAGGTGGAGAGAAATAGGTGAACTGACTCAACATTGAAAGTAAAAGAATGGTCCTCCATAGAGGAAAAGCATCGATTGCTATATTTGTGCTAGAGCTTTGATCTTGAAAACATGAAACAATTTTGTCAACGGTAGTAATAAAGCATATGTATCATGTAAATTATATCTTACAAGTTGCAAGCCTCATGCATAGTATACTAATAGTGCCCGCACCTTGTCCTAATTAGCTTGGACTACCGGATCATCACAATGCATTGTTTTTACCAAGTGTCACAAAGGGGTACCTCTATGCCGCCTGTACAAAGGTCTAAGGAGAAAGCTCGCATTGGATTTCTCGCTATTGATTATTCTTCAACTTAGACATCCATACCGGGACAACATAGACAACAGATAATGGACTCCTCTTTTATGCATAAGCATATAACAGCAATTAATAATTTTCTCATTTGAGATTTGAGGATTGTTGTCCAAAACTGAAACTTCCACCATGGAACATGGCTTTAGTTAGCGGCCCAATGTTCTTCTCTAACATATGCATGCTTAACCCTATGGTGGTAGATCTCTCTTACTTCAGACAAGACGAACATGCATAGCAACTCACATGAAATTCAACAAAGAGTAGTTGATGGCGTCCCCAGTAAACATGGTTATCGCACAACAAGCAACTTAATAAGAGATAAAGTGCATAATTACATATTCAATACCACAATAGTTTAAAGCTATTTGTCCCATGAGCTATATATTGCAAAGGTGAATGATGGAATTTTAAAGGTAGCACTCAAGAAATTTACTTTGGAATGGCGGAAAATACCATGTAGTAGGTAGGTATGGTGGACACAAATGGCATAGTGGTTGGCTCAAGTATTTTGGATGCATGAGAAGTATTCCCTCTCGATACAAGGTTTAGGCTAGCAAGGCTTATTTGAAACAAACACAAGGATGAACCGGTGCAGCAAAACTCACATAAAAGACATTGAAAACATTATAAGACTCTACACCGTCTTCCTTGTTGTTCAAACTCAATACTAGAAATTATCTAGACCTTAGAGAAACCAAATATGCAAACCAAATTTCAGCATGCTCTATGTATTTCTTCATTAATGGGTGCAAAGCATATGATGCAAGAGCTTAATCATGAGCACAACAATTGCCAAGTATCACATTACCCAAGACATTTATAGCAATTACTACATGTATCATTTTCCAATTCCAACCATATAACAATTTAACGAAGGAGAAACTTCGCCATGAATACTATGAGTAGAAACCAAGGACATACTTGTCCATATGCTACAGCGGAGCGTGTCTCTCTCCCATAAAGTGAATGCTAGGATCCATTTTATTCAAACAAAACAAAAAACAAAACAAACCGACGCTCCAAGAAAAAGCACATAAGATGTGATGGAATAAAAATATAGTTTCAGGGGAGGAACCTGATAATGTTGTCGATGAAGAAGGGGATGCCTTGGGCATCCCCAAGCTTAGACGCTTGAGTCTTCTTGATATATGCAGGGGTGAACCACCGGGTGCATCCCCAAGCTTAGAGCTTTCACTCTCCTTGATCATGTTGCATCATACTCCTCTCTTGATCCTTGAAAACTTCCTCCACACCAAACTCGAAACAACTCATTAGAGGGTTAGTGCACATTATAAATTGACATATTCAGAGGTGACACAATCATTCTTAACACTTCTGGACATTGCATAATGCTACTGGACATTAGTGGATCAAAGAAATTCATCCAACATAGCGAAAGAGGCAATGCGAAATAAAAGGCAGAATCTGTCAAAACAGAACAGTTCGTATTGACGAATTTTAAAATGGCACCAGACTTGCTCAAATGAAAATTCTCAAATTGAATGAAAGTTGCATACATATCTGAGGATCATGCACGTAAATTGGCTTAATTTTCTGAGTTACCTACAGGGAGGTGGACCCAGATTCGTGACAGCAAAGAAATCTGGAACTGTGCAGTAATCCAAATCTAGTACTTACTTTTCTATCAACGGCTTAACTTGGCACAACAAAACACAAAACTAAGATAAGGAGAGGTTGCTACAGTAGTAAACAACTTCCAAGACACAAAATAAAAACAAAGTACTGTAGGTAAAAACATGGGTTGTCTCCCATAAGCGCTTTTCTTTAACGCCTTTCAGCTAGGCGCAGAAAGTGTGTATCAAGTATTATCGAAGGGTGATGCATTCTCAGCGGGGTGTGGAGTTTTCTCAACTAGGCATAGTATATTGGATACATAAGTTTCAGCATCTCCCTTTTCATTAGTCTTAGGCGTGCTACTCTCATCAAACAAATTTTCAGGAACTAGCCAAGCATAGTTATTTTCTAATGCATCATTCATAGCTAAGAGCTTACATGGTATTGGTGCTTTTATCTCCCTCCATCATCAATATTATTAGTGTATCTTATTCTATCCATATCCATCTTTTCAAGGAGACTAACAAAATTAGTAGGAGAACCAAGCATATTAAACTTAGCAAACACCTTTCTAGCTTCTCTTGCTAGACCACCAAATTCTCTAAGAAGGGTTTCTAGTACAAAATCTTTCTTTTCCCCTTCTTCCATATCGCCAAGTGTGAAGAACATGTGTTGGATTATAGGATTAAGATTAACAAATTTAGTTTCCAACAGGCGAACTAAATGTGCAGCAGCAATTTCATAAGTAGGCGCAAGGTCTACCAAGTGTCTATCTTCAAAATTTTCAATAGTACTAACATGATTGAAAAATTCTTCTATATTATTTCTCCCAACTATAGACCCACGTCCTACCGGTATGTCTTTTGTGGTAAAATTAAAAGGAAACATGATGAAATAAGTAAAGTAAATGCAAGTAAACTAATTTTTTTGTGTTTTTGATATAGCAAACAAGATAGCAAGTAAAGTAAAACTAGCAACTAATTTTTTTGTATTTTGATTTAGTGCAGCAAACAGAGTAGTAAATAAAACTAAGCAAGACAAAAACAAAGTAAAGAGATTGAGAAGTGGAGACTCCCCTTGCAGCGTGTCTTGATCTCCCAAACAACGGCGCGAGAAAATATGCTTGATGGCGTGTATGTCACACGTTCGTTGGGCAACCCCAAGAGGAAGGTATGATGCGCACAGCAGCAAGTTTTCCCTCTGAAAGAAACCAAGGTTTATCGAACCAGGAGGAGCCAAGAAGCACGTTGAAGGTTGATGGCGGCGGGATGTAGTGCGGCGCAACACCGTAGATTCCGGCGCCAACGTGGAACCTGCACAACACAACCAAAGTACTTTGCCCCAACGAAATGCTGAGGTTGTCAATCTCACCGGCTTGCTGTAACAAAGGATTTAACCGTATTGTGTGGAAGATGATTGTTTGCGAGAAAACAAGAGAACAAAGATTGCAAGAGATTGTATTTCAAGAAAGAGAATTGGACCGGGGTCCACAGTTCACTAGAGGTGTCTCTCCCATAAGACGAACAACATGTTGGGTGAACAAATTACAGTTGGGCAATTGACAAATAAAGAGAGCATGACCATGCACATACATATCATGATGAGTATAGTGAGATTTAATTGGGCATTACGACAAAGTACATAGACCGTCATCCAACTGCATCTATGCCTAAAAAGTCCACCTTCGGGTTATCATCCGAACCCCTCCGGTATTAAGTTGCTAACAACAGACAATTGCATTAAGTATTGCGCGTAATGTAACTAGTGACTACATCCTTGAACATAGCACTAATGTTTTATCCCTAGTGGCAACAGCACATCCATAACCTTAGTGGTTCTTGTCACTCCTCCGCATTCACAGAGGCATGAACCCACTATCGAGCATAAATACTCCCTCTTGGAGTTACTAGCATCAACTTGGCCAGAGCATCTACTAATAACGGAGAGCATGCAAGATCATAAACAACACATAAGCATAGCTTTGATAATCAACATAACAAGTATTCTCTATTCATCGGATCCCAACAAACGCAACATATAGAATTACAGATAGATGATCTTGATCATGTTAGGCAGCTCACAAGATCCGACAATGATAGCACAATGGGGAGAAGACAACCATCTAGCTACTGCTATGGACCCATAGTCCAGGGGTAGACTACTCACACATCACACCGGAGGCGACCATGGCGGCGTAGAGTCCTCCGGGAGATGATTCCCCTCTCCGGCAGGGTGCCGGAGGCGATCTCCTGGATCCCCCGAGATGGGATCGGCGGCGGCGGCGTCTCTGGAAGGTTTTCCGTATCGTGGTTCTCGATCGGGGGTTTCGTCACGGAGACTTTTTATAGGCGAAAGGGCAGGTCAAGAGGCGGCACGGGGCCCCACACCACGGGGCCGCGCGGCCAAGGGGGGCCGCGCCGCCCTAGGGTGTGGCCCTCCGTGGCCCCTCTTCGTCTCTCCTTCGGACTTCGGAAGCTTCGTGAGAAAATAGGCCCCTGGGCTTTGATTTCGTCCAATTCCGAGAATATTTCCTTACTAGGATTTCTGAAACCAAAAACAGCAAGAAAACAGAATCGGCACTTCGGCATCTTGTTAATAGGTTAGTTCCAGAAAATGCACGAATATGACATAAAGTGTGCATAAAACATGTAGATAACATCAATAATGTGGCATTGAACATAAGAAATTATCGATACGTCGGAGACGTATCAGTAAGCATGTGCCAAGTCGACCCAATAACAACATCAAAGGAGAATACCACAATACTATGCTTTTGTATGATGGAAACAACACATGATTCTTTCAGTGGCGCATTAAACACTCTCAGATATTTGAGAACAAACATGCTACAACAATAACTACTAAGCATATAATAAGAATAACATCCACATGACATGCCAAAGTCTATGTCACTGTCTAGACAGGCTTCCTTTTGCATCACTATACACATGAAATATTTTACTCGCCTCTAACACCAATCAACTTATTTGAAACAACTCTCATAGATAAAAATAAATAAATACCAGAGAGCTAATCATACCTTAATAAAGAAAACTAACAAGCTCTGAACAAAATACGAATGGAAAACCAAAGCTAAACACAGTACTAGCAAAAGAGAACACTCGCATAACAATAAGAGTAAAAACTAGAGTGTTCTATGCAATGAAAACAGAGTGAGTCTCTCTCGAAAACAAATATGTTAGGGTCCAACCATATGCTACAAAAAACAAAACAAAACTAAACTAAAAAAAACAATAAAGACGCTCAAGAACAACACATATCATATGAAGCAATAAAAATATAGCGTCTTGAAAGATGACCTGATATTTTTGTTGATGAAGAAGGGGATGCCTTGGGCGTCCCCAAGCTTTGACGCTTTTACCTCTTGGATATTTCATGGGTGATATGTACATCCCCAAGATTGAGCTTTTTTCCATCATTCATCTCATTACATCATTCTTCTCTCCTTACACTTGAAAACTTACTTCATACAAAACTTCACACAATTCGTATTAGCAGCATTAGTGCAATCAAAATAACAAATCCACTTGGGTTCAGGTTCTAACATACATTAAACATCCATTAAGGCATTAGATACTGTAGCAACCTCTTCAAAAATCCCTTTTCTCAAAAGAACTAAAAAGAAAGAGATTAAGAAGCAAATACAAATAGTGGCAGAAATCTATCAAAACGGAACAACATGTTAAGATCAATTTTTTTTAAGAAAATCTTATGTTGCTCATATTGAAAAGTGTTCAACTAACGAAAGTTAGATAATAACCTGGGGCATATGCAAAAAAAATTGCTCAAAATTACGTTCTGGCTGGGAATATGAAGTTTTATGCTGACAACACATAATCTGTTTCAGGACAGCAACTTCCCCAAATCTTACTTTCTTCCTATTAGAGGCTATTATTGTTGGAGATATGCCCAAGAGGCAATAATAAAATAGTTATTATAATATATCTTTGTGTTTATGATAATATTTACATACCATGCTATAATTGTATTAACCGAAACATTGATACATGTGTGTTATGTGAACAACAAGGAGTCCCTAGTAAGCCTCTTGTATAACTAGCTTGTTGATTAATAGATGATCATGGTTTCGTGATCATGAACATTGGATGTTATTAATAACAAGGTTATGTCATTATATGAATGATGTAATGGACACACCCAATTAAGCGTAGCATAAGATCACGTCATTAAGTTATTTGCTATAAGCTTTCGATACATAGTTACCTAGTCCTTATGACCATGAGATCATGTAAATCACTTATACCGGAAAGGTACTTTGATTACATCAAACGCCACTGCGTAAATGGGTGGCTATAAAGGTGGGATTAAGTATCCGGAAAGTATGAGTTGAGGCATATGGATCAACAGTGGGATTTGTCCATCCCGATGACGGATAGATATACTCTGGGCCCTCTCGGTGGAATGTCGTCTAATGTCTTGCAAGCATATGAATGAGTTCATAAGAGACCACATACCACGGTACGAGTAAAGAGTACTTGTCAGGAGACGAGGTTGAACAAGGTATAGAGTGATACCGAAGATCAAACCTCGGACAAGTAAAATATCGCGTGACAAAGGGAATTGGTATTGTATGTGAATGGTTCATTCGATCACTAAAGTCATCGTTGAATATGTGGGAGCCATTATGGATCTCCAGATCCCGCTATTGGTTATTGGTCGGAGTGAGTACTCAACCATGTCCGCATAGTTCACGAACCGTAGGGTGACACACTTAAAGTTGGATGTTGAAATGGTAGAACTTGAATATGGAATGGAGTTCGAATATTTGTTCGGAGTCGCGGATGAGATCCCGGACATCACGAGGAGTTAGGAATGGTCCGGAGAATAAGATTCATATATAGGATGTCATTTTATGTGAATTAAATTGACGCGGAAGGTTCTATGGAAGGTTCTAGAAGGTTCTAGAAAAGTCCGGAAGAAACCACCAAGGAAGGTGGAGTCCACATGGGACTCCACCTCCATGGCCGGCCAACCCTAGTGGGGGAGGAGTCCCAAGTGGACTCCCCCTTAGGGGGCCGGCCACCCCCCCATATGGGAGGTGGAACTCCCACCTCTAGTGGGAGTCCTAGCTTGGCTAGGTTTCCCCACCATATGGAAGGTTTTTGGTTCGGGTCTTATTCGAAGACTTGGAGACCAACTCTTGGGGCTTCCACCTATATAATGAGGGGCCAAGGGGAGGGGGCCGGCCACCCCAAGACCACAAGCTGGCCGCCCCCTTTAGAGTGGCCGGCCACCCCCTCCCAAACCCTAGCCGCCCCGCTCCTCCAATTCCCGCACGCTTAGCGAAGCTCCGCCGGATTTCTCCACCACCACCAACACCACGCCGTCGTGCTGTCGGATTCAAGAGGAGCTACTACTTCCGCTGCCCGCTGGAACGGGGAGGTGGACGTCGTCTTCATCAACAACCGAACGTGTGACCGAGTACGGAGGTGCTGCCCGTTCGTGGCGCCGGAACCGATCGTGATCAAGATCTTCTACGCGCTTTTGCAAGCGGCAAGTGAACGTCTACCGCAGCAATAAGAGCCTCATCTTGTAGGCTTTGGAATCTCTTCAAGGGTGAGACTCGATACCCCCTCGTTGCTACCGTCTTCTAGATTGCATCTTGGCTTGGATTGCGTGTTCGCGGTAGGAAAATTTTTGTTTTCTATGCAACGTTATCCTACAGTGGTATCAGAGCCGTATCTATGCATAGATGGTTGCACGAGTAGAACACAATGGTTTTGTGGGCGTTGATGCTCTTGTTATCTTTAGTTCGAGTACTTTGCATCTTTGTGGCATAGTGGGATGAAGCGGCTCGGACTAACTTTACATGACCGCGTTCATGAGACTTGTTCCTCGTTCGACATGCAACTTGTATTGCATAAGAGGCTTTGCGGGTGTCTGTCTCTCATACTATAGTGAAGATTCAATTTATTCTTCTATTGACAACATTAGTATCAACGTTGTGGTCCATGTTCGTAGGTAGATTAGATCTCTCTCGAAAACCCTAAACCACGTAAAATTTGCAAACCAAATTAGAGACGTCTAACTTGTTTTTGCAGGGTTTGGTGATGTGATATGGCCATAATGTGATGATGAATATGTATGAGATGATCATTATTGTATTGTGGCAACCGGCAGGAGCCTTATGGTTGTCTTTAATTTTCATGTTGAGTAGTATTTCAAAGTAGTTGTAATAGTTGCTACATGAGGTGAACAACCATGAAGCCGGCGCCATGAACCTTGACGCTACGCCAACGATGATGGAGATCATGCCCGTTGATGCTGGAGATCATGTCCGTGCTTTAGAGATGAAGATCGAAGGCGCAAAGACAAAAGGGCCATATCATATCACATATGAACTGCATGTGATGTTAATCCTTTTATGCATCTTATTTTGCTTAGATCGCGACGGTAGCATTATAAGATGATCCCTCACATTAATATCAAGATAATAAAGTGTTCTCCCCTCGTATGCACTGTTGTAACAGTTCATTGCGTTTGAAGCATCTCGTGATGATCGGATGTGATAGATTCAACGATTCACATACAACGGGTGTAAGCCATGTTGCACACGCGGAATACTTGGGTTTGCTTGACGAGCCTAGCATGTACAGACATGGCCTCGGGACAATGGAAACCGAAAGGTTGAACACGAGTCATATGGATGATATGATCAACATGTTGATGTTCACCATTGAAGCTACATCATCTCACGTGATGATCGGTTTTTGGTGTAGTGAATTTGGATCGTGTACCACTTAACAACTATGAGGGATGTTGTATTAAGTGGGAGTTCATTAGTAATTAGATTAAAACATGAACTAATTATCATAAACATAGTCTGAGTAGTATTTTGAATTAATTTTGTAGTATTGGCATCCGTTTACTACTATGCGCTAGTCTTATAATTGAGATAGAAATACTGTTAAAATCTGACAAGAAACTTTACGGATTGGTACCGTACTGTTAAAGAATCAAGAATTGATTAAGTCCTATTGCAAACTTTTAGTAAACCTCACATTGTTGATTCAAAGAGCTATGGTTTCAATTAGTACCTAAAGTTATCTTGTCTCCGTGAAACTTAAAGTTCAAATCTGTTTGAAAAGTAAGGAGCTGGAAATTTAGTTTTCAGAAATAATCAAGGTATGAGATATATGTGATATCTAAGACCTTATTGCAAGATGATAGAATATAATTTGGTGAGACTACATGAACTCATAAGTTTTATGGGAATGTACGAAGGTTGAAGACGCAAGGCGTCACAATCCTCCAACTATTGGAGCACTAACGATATTCGAATATCCATGAAGTGACCATCCTTAATATGCACCGTTACTAAAAATCGTCGTTTCGAAGCATCATGTGATGATCGGGTGTGATAGATTCTACGTGTGCATACAACGGGTGCAAGCTAGATTTGCACATGCAAATACCAAGGTTAAAACTTTACGAGCCTAGCATGTACAGACATGGTCTCGGAAAGTCGTCATGATATGATGGATAAAATTATGAGTGAAATTGTTCATCATATTACAAAGTTACTAATAGTGAAATCTGGAACACTTGTCATATGATGATCAACTTCAAAGTAAGAACCTCAAGGTTATTGGTATTTGACCAACAAACCTAAAAGTTATTAATGTTGAAGTGTTTTTCTGAATAATGAGGAAAGCTAAAAGAGAAACTGCAAAAGATATTTTGGCAAAAAGAAAAGAAAAGACTAGAAAGTCTAGCTCAGGTGTATATAAATGATATACATGTTATGGTTGTATTCCTGGTTAAGTCACACAATGAAATTCTTGGGTATTAGTACCATATTGGTTGGTATGAAGTGTCATACAAAACAACGCAATACAAGAATACAATGGCCTAAGTGACTGACAAGGAATATGATAGGAATGCACGTCAGAAACAAAAATAAAGTGTTATTATGTTCGTCGTTGGCATTCTATCTAGCCCTTAGAATTTATAATAAAGAGCTTAATAAATTGTTATTTTGCTCTGGTCAATCTAAAACAATGAGTTGTTCAAATTATGACATTACTCCATGTACGATGGATAAGTTATTATAAATCTTAATGGTGAAACACACATACATAACACTGACGCTAAAATGCCATAAGGCAAATGATTTGAATTCCACTTATTTGTGGAACCGCCATTTAGGTCATGTTTGAAAGGAACGCATGAAGGAACTCCATGCAAATGGATTTTTGGAGTCATTTCATTTTTGAATCATTTGGCGCTTGCAAATCTTTTCTAAAGAGAATGATTAAAATACCGTTCATAGGCCAAGAGTTGAACGGGCAACAAACTTAGTGAAAAATACATGATGATGTATGTGGTTCACTAGGCATAGTTGTGTGCGGGAGATTCTTCTACTTCATGAAAACTTCAAACAATGAATTGAGTATATATATGTGGATATATTCGATAAGGAAGAAGTTTGAAACATTTGAATAGATTCAAATAAATTCAGCATGAAGTGGAAATCATCGTAATAGAAAAGTCAAATATCTATGATTGGATCATGGTGGAAATATTTGAATTACGAGTTTTAGCGAACATCAAAGAGAGTCATGAAATTGTTCTACAACTCACATTTCTTGAAGTATCATAATGATGATATAGTATCCGAGAGATGTATCCAAATCTTGTTGGATTAATGATGAGATAAAATATTATGATGCCATTATATTTTTGTGTGGATTATGCTTTAGTGACTACCGCTTTTACACTGAATAGAGCATCATCATGATCCATTGAAATGAAACCATACGAGTTATGGCATGGGTGTAAACCCTAATAGTCCTTTCTTTAAATTTTGGTCTAAGAGTATACAACCAAAATCGGATGAATGTCTTTGTTGGTTATCCCAGAGATTTAATTGGGAATTCTTCCCACGAGACAAAGACAAAAGTGTTTGTCAATGTTTCTTATTTCCGAGAAATTGTTTCTAGTGAAGTATTTGAGTGGGAGGACAATATAATTTGATAAGGTTTATGAACCTGAGCATAATGATCAGAGTAGCGCAGCATCGGAATTGGTTTCGGAAGCGGCCACAACGATCATGGCTCCCATGACTACAAAGTGTTTTAGCCATAGAGATCGAAGTACATATTGAACCTTGTAGGTATGGTTTACTTTGTGATCAAATAAATGATTTGTGGACAAAGGATTGATTTTGAACAATGATAAACCAACTACAAACAAAGAAGTTATGATGGGCCCTGACTCCGTTAAAATGGCCATGCGCCATGAAATCCATAATAGATGAATACTTTTTGAAAGTAAATGGACTTGGATGAAATATCCTTGAAGAAGCTCGACTTGTCGAAAAATTGTTTACGACAAAGTTCAAAGAGTTGACTACGATAAGATTAGATCTTCCGTAGAAATGCTTATAGTCTATATGGATTATTCTAGTAGGATGGCAAAATACATTACTTATCAGAAGTATGTATTAAAGGTGTATACAAGATACAACCAAGAGTTTTGCTGGTCCGTGGAATATTAGATAGATATACAAACTTCAATTTGATGAAGTGAGTATCGCGGAGTTTGAATCTTCACCAGATGAAATAGTCAAAGAGTTTTTGATTTCATCAGAGACGATGAAGAGGCTTGCATTTGCAAGAAATTAAGTGGGAGCGCTAAGACATATTTATAATACTTTATGTAGGTGACATATAGTTGGTTATAAATAATGTAATTATATACTTGATTAAAAAGGTTTCATTGAGAAATTAACTTCAATGAAAAGATATGGACTGAAACAAATTTAGTGTCAAGATCTATAAAGATAGATTGAAACACAAAATAAGTTTAAGTCAAAGTACATAGAATGGATATTGAAATAGTTCAATATAGAAATATTAAGAAGATGTTCTTGTCATGTGAAGTTTTAACAAGACTTGAGTGTATCTGACACTCAATGAGTAAAAACACATGAGTGATTATAGATCACAAATAATATGTACACAATCAGATATCCTATGCTCTAAGAGTGTTATGAGCATGATTCATGTGATGATCACTGAAAAACAGTAAGAATATTCTTGAGTACTTAAGAAGAACCAAGTATATATATATAGTTTTATATGGAGAAATGACAAAACAAATCGCTGTAAGGTATTGTATCGATACTAATTTTGTCACATATGAAAATAAAATTTCAAATCTCAAATTAGACTAAGTGTTGTTTAAAAGGTAGCACAATGAGCTAGAAGTTGTCTATGCTAGATTTAGAAGAGTTCTAAATATTGTGACGGATTCTACAAAAGAAGGCAGAGTATGTCATTGTTTTAACAATGACAGAGGATGTTAAGTCAAGAAGTTCTTTGAGAACTTGGTGTAGTTCCGATAGTGTCCGAACTTTGAAGCTATATTGTGTGTGACAATATTAGTGACATATTTCAGACAGCGGAATTAAGGTTCCACCAGAAGACCAAACATATTTAATGCCGACTCATTTGGAAATGAGTGATGCGTTGAGACGCAAATGAATTGCAAAATACATACGTTTCTGAACGTGTCAGATCCGTTGACTAAAACCTCTCCCGTGAGCAAAACATGATAAAGCACCGGAAGGCCAAGGTGTTATATCTTTACAAATGTAAACTAGATTATTGACTCTAGTGCAAGTGGGAGACTGTTGGAGATATGTCCAAGATGCAATAATAAAACGGTTATTATAATATATCTTTGTGTTTATGATAATATTTACATACCATGCTATAATTGTATTAACCGAAACATTGATACATGTGTGTTATGTGAACAACAAGGAGTCCCTAGTAAGCCTCTTGTATAACTAGCTTGTTGATTAATAGATGATCATGGTTTCGTGATCATGAACATTGGATGTTATTAATAACAAGGTTATGTCATTATATGAATGATGTAATGGACACACCCAATTAAGCGTAGCATAAGATCACGTCATTAAGTTATTTGCTATAAGCTTTCGATACATAGTTACCTAGTCCTTATGACCATGAGATCATGTAAATCACTTATACCGGAAAGGTACTTTGATTACATCAAACGCCACTGCGTAAATGGGTGGCTATAAAGGTGGGATTAAGTATCCGGAAAGTATGAGTTGAGGCATATGGATCAACAGTGGGATTTGTCCATCCCGATGACGGATAGATATACTCTGGGCCCTCTCGGTGGAATGTCGTCTAATGTCTTGCAAGCATATGAATGAGTTCATAAGAGACCACATACCACGGTACGAGTAAAGAGTACTTGTCAGGAGACGAGGTTGAACAAGGTATAGAGTGATACCGAAGATCAAACCTCGGACAAGTAAAATATCGCGTGACAAAGGGAATTGGTATTGTATGTGAATGGTTCATTCGATCACTAAAGTCATCGTTGAATATGTGGGAGCCATTATGGATCTCCAGATCCCGCTATTGGTTATTGGTCGGAGTGAGTACTCAACCATGTCCGCATAGTTCACGAACCGTAGGGTGACACACTTAAAGTTGGATGTTGAAATGGTAGAACTTGAATATGGAATGGAGTTCGAATATTTGTTCGGAGTCCCGGATGAGATCCCGGACATCACGAGGAGTTCCGGAATGGTCCGGAGAATAAGATTCATATATAGGATGTCATTTTATGTGAATTAAATTGACGCGGAAGGTTCTATGGAAGGTTCTAGAAGGTTCTAGAAAAGTCCGGAAGAAACCACCAAGGAAGGTGGAGTCCACATGGGACTCCACCTCCATGGCCGGCCAACCCTAGTGGGGGAGGAGTCCCAAGTGGACTCCCCCTTAGGGGGCCGGCCACCCCCCATATGGGAGGTGGAACTCCCACCTCTAGTGGGAGTCCTAGCTTGGCTAGGTTTCCCCACCATATGGAAGGTTTTTGGTTCGGGTCTTATTCGAAGACTTGGAGACCAACTCTTGGGGCTTCCACCTATATAATAAGGGGCCAAGGGGAGGGGGCCGGCCACCCCAAGACCACAAGCTGGCCGCCCCCTTTAGAGTGGCCGGCCACCCCCTCCCAAACCCTAGCCGCCCCGCTCCTCCAATTCCCGCACGCTTAGCGAAGCTCCGCCGGATTTCTCCACCACCACCAACACCACGCCGTCGTGCTGTCGGATTCAAGAGGAGCTACTACTTCCGCTGCCCGCTGGAACGGGGAGGTGGACGTCGTCTTCATCAACAACCGAACGTGTGACCGAGTACGGAGGTGCTGCCCGTTCGTGGCGCCGGAACCGATCGTGATCAAGATCTTCTACGCGCTTTTGCAAGCGGCAAGTGAACGTCTACCGCAGCAATAAGAGCCTCATCTTGTAGGCTTTGGAATCTCTTCAAGGGTGAGACTCGATACCCCCTCATTGCTACCGTCTTCTAGATTCCATCTTGGCTTGGATTGCGTGTTCGCGGTAGGAAAATTTTTGTTTTCTATGCAACGTTATCCTACAATTATTGACACAAAAACGAAATAAAAATGATAAGAAGAGGTTATTACAGAGGTAATAACTTCCAAGACTCAACAAGAAGAAAAATTACAGAAATAAAACAATGGGTTGTCTCCCATAAGCGTTTTTCTTTAATGCCTTTTAGATAGTTTTAATGATGCTCACATAAGAAATATGAATTGAAATAAAATAGAGCATCAAGAAGCAAATTAAAAACACATTTAAATCTAACTCACTTCCTATGCATAGGAATCTTGTACACAAATAAATTCATAAAGTACAAAGTGATAAGCATAGGAAGATAAAACAAGAGTAACTTCAAAACTTTCAGCATATATAGAGGTGTTTTAGTACCATGAAAACTTCTACAACCATATTTTCCTCTATCATAATAATTTTCAGTAGCATCATGAATAAACTCAACAATATAACTATCACATAAAGCATGCTTTTCATGATCTACAAACACATAATTTTTATCAAGCTAAAAAATAGTGGGATTAAACCATTCAAACCCACTTTTAACAATTTTATAACAAGGGTTGATCATTCTCAAGAGGTATAGGGATCCAAGATAAATTCAAGACCCCTCCGATCTCATTTTCAATAATAGTACAATTAATATTATCAACCAATATAGGACCATCATCTAGAGCTTTATCATAAACATTTTCTAACCAAAACTCTTTAGTACCATGCATTTCGAAGTTAGGCACAAATAAATGATTATAATAATATTTATCAAAATAGCATGGAGTATAATATATAACAGGAGTATAATTATTATCACAAGTTTTACTCATAGTAAATATTTCAAGATCCACAGGAACATAACATTCATCCTCCTTTGGTAAGCATGGGGGACAATCATATAGTGTAAGGGATAAAGAGTTACTCTCGTTAGAAGGTAGACATGGATCCATTCTTCCTCCTTTTGTTCATCACTCTCCTCCTCTTTTTCATCTAACGAGTTTTCAAGTTCAGCAATTTCTTCTTCCACAGGTTACTGCAAATTGTGGATACATTCTTGTGTATGACTGAGTCTCTCTTTATAATCAATGATATAAAAATTAATGCTGAAATTTTCTATGAAATAATCAAGGATAGAAGAGACCATATCTTTAAGGTATTTACAAGCAACGTAGGTTTCATAATTTTTAGACATGAATGATTCTATTTCAGAAGCTCCCATAAATAAGACAAATTGTTCTACTTCTTCAAATCCAAGATGAATATAGTTATTCCAATGATAGTTTATAATTAAAACTTCTTCACTAAAGCCACATTAGAATTTAAGATGTTTAGTATCCTGTTCAGAGCAACAATTTATATCATGGTGTTTAAGCAAAATTTTAGCAATTAGATCAAACTTTTGTAGCATGCCTTTTATGACTTTACCCTTATATGATTCTCTATACTTTATAAATTGCTCCATAGAGATTCTAGCATGTTCTTCCATAACAACAATATTTTAGATTTTCGGTTTTTCAAAATTTTATGGATTTTCAGGTATATAAGAAAAATAAAACAAGACAAAAGTAAACAAGACAAAAGTAAACTAAATAAAACACAACTAAACAGAAATAAACTAAGCACAAATAAACTAGACAAGACAAAATAAAATAAAATAAAAACAGAGAGACAGGTAAAGTGTACTGCCCAGGTGAACTTATGAGTAGAGCTATGCCTCCCCGGCAACAACGCCAGAAAATAGTCTTGATGACCCACAAGTATAGGGGATCGCAATAGTCTTCGAGGGAAGTAGAACCCAAATTTATTGATTCGACATAAGGGGAGGTAAAGAATACTTATAAGCCTTAACAACGGAGTTGTCAATTCAACTGCACCTGGAAAAGCACTAGTAACAAGGGTGATGTGAAAGCGGTAGTAATACGAGAGTAATGGCAATAGTAACACAGTAGCAGTAGCAGTAACATAGAGGAGATGGCACCGGAAAATGTTCTAGTGCGGAGTTGATTGTAGAGCAATGATGATGACAGAAGGACCGGGGTTCCCAACTATCTACACTAGTGGTAACTCTCCAAATAATATATGTTGGGTGAACAAATTACAGTTGGGCAATTGATAATTGTGAGGGCATGACAATGCATGCTATGATAAGATAAAGGTTACTGTAGTATTTAATTGGGCATTATAACATAATACATAGACCGTAACCCAACTGCATCTATGACTAATAATCCACCTTCAGGTTATCATCCGAACCCCTTCCAGTATTAAGTTGCAAGCAACAGATTATCGCATTAAGCAATGTGTGTAAAGTAAACAATAGAATTATCCTTAGAAAAAACATTGTTGTTTTCTCCCTAGTAGCAATAACAAATCTACAATCTTAGAAGTTATTGTCACTCTTCCAGAAAACTAGAGGCATGAACCCACTATCGAGCATAAATACTCCCTCTTGTAGATACATGCGACTATTTGATCAGGGTAACTACAAGTACCGGAGAGCATGCAAGATCTTTTATAACAGTAGTATGATAATATGATGAATAATCTAATCACAATTCCACAATTTATCGGATCCCAAACAAAACAACACCGATTATATCATATGAATCTCAATCATGTAAGGCAGCTCATGAGATCATTGTATTGAAGTACATGGGAGAGAGGATACCAACTAGCTACAATCGAGAACCCGTAGTCCAGGGGGAACTACTCATGAACCATCATGGTACCCACGAACCATCATGGAGTCAAAGTGGAGCGGTGGAGTCGATGGAGATGACTCCGGGGGTCAATCCCCGTCCCGGCAGGGTGCCGGAACAGGAACTTCTGACCCCCGAAACTTGTCTAGACGATGGCGGCGCCGACTGAACTTTTCGTGGACGGAGGCTGGATGTTTTAGGGTTTTTCCTTCAAAAGGAATTTATAGGCGGAAGGGCGAGGTCGGTGGAGGCCAGGGTGGCCCACACCACCCCTTGGCGCGACCAGAGGCCAGGCCGCGCCAAGGCATGGTCTGGCCGCCCTGTGGCCCCTCTTCGTCTCTCCTCCGGACTTCGTCTTCGTTACGGTAAAATATTGACTTCGGCTTTTGTTTAGTCCAATTTCGAGAATATTTACTGTACAACTTTTTTGAAATACAAAACAGCCGAAAACAGGAAACGGAAAATTTATAAAAGTGCAACGAAATGTAAAAAAAACATATAGAAATTGGTGTAAAACAAACATGGAGCATCAAAAACTATAGATGCTTTGGCTATGTCGAGTGGGCGCAGTTGACTGGGCGCTGTTGACGGAGGTGCTACCGACGACGGCGGTGTGGCTTGAGCGTGCCTTGTTCATCATGGTGGTGGATGATTGGGTGAGTATGGTGTTTTGCACGTATTTTTGGATCTCGTGAACAATGTTGTCAAACAATGTCTCATTATCACATTTACGGTCATATTGTTATGTTTACAGTTTTGGTTTAAAGTTTGCAACATCGACCAAAACCCGTAAACCGAAACTATAAAATATAACATTTGGCCGCAACCCTTGTGAGTGCAAAAATCGTGTTTTCCGCAACTTGTACTCGCGTTTTTCGAGACCGCGGTTTACAGGATCTACTAGAGTTGTTCTAACAACAAGAGGAATTATTTTCTTTATCCTTGTATTGTCCCGGTCATGGGTGAAGATCCCAAAAATTAGCGCTATGTCTTGCAAAAGATGTTGTATTAGCCGCTTGACCTTTCTTCTATGAAATATGATATGCATTCTACTAGAATTTAGACGTGGAATTTTTTCATGGAAGGAATTTCACCATGGTGAAAAACCAAGAAATGATGAATCCAATTTCGCCGGAGCAGGTATAAAAACCGAAAGTGCATCTGACAGGAGACCCATCTCTCCTCTTCTCCTGGGTTTTGGTCCTGCTCGCTCTTCTTCCTCCTCACAAGTCACAGCACGGGCGCCGGCCTCCTCATACCACACAAATTCCTCAACAATTCCGCACCGATCTCCGCCCAATCTGCCGAGGTAGGGTTTCTCTTCTGAGCGCCAATTGCACGAGCACTGGATCCGATTCGGCGACAGCTTCCGGTGTCTCTGACGATGCTAAAGGGACGATTTTTTTTTTGTTTTGTTTTGTTTCTCGCTAGGGCCAGCCGGTGTCCCCGGGATGCGGCGAGGATTCATCGGCTCGCTGTAGTGATCTTCGCGCCGCGGCGGCTGGCTAGATGATCTGCGCAGGCGGAATCCTGATCTAGGAATGGAGCCGTCGGATCTGAACACGCACCTGCCGCCCCGGAAGCGGCTGCTCGCCGGGTTCAGGACGGCGGCCGCGGCTTCATCCGATGCCTCCGAGCAGTCTCCGCCGCCCCCGTCCCCTCTCATCCTCCCCGACGATCTCGCCGCCCGCCTCCGTGGAATGATGGGTCCCCCGGCCAGCACCCCGCCCTCGCCTGAAGAGATCATCCAGGCCGCCCGGCACGCCGCCTCCGCAGCTGCCGATGCTGCCGCGGCAGCCCGGGCAGTCGCCGCGGACAAGGCGGCCGTGGCCGCCAAGGCTAGGGCTGCTGCTAGGGCAGCCATGGAGCTCCTCGATTCCATCTCCATCGCCAGGTCCAGAAATGGGATCCAGCTCAAGGCCAAGTCGAGGAAGAAGCATGTCCAGGTCAAGCTCTTGTACAGGCCGCCTGGCGATGGCTGGGCGAGCGAGGCGGGGAAAGAAACCGTGGGCGATGATGATGATGATGCTCCTCCCAGGCTTCGGAGGCACAGGGAGAGCGATGAGGAGGTCGCTCGCAAGCTGCACCGCGTGATGAACAGCTCGCCGCGGATATCTTTCACTGGACCAAAGAGGCCCCGTGGCATTGACGCTGGCAATGATGAATGCCATGGTGAGGGTGGTGGGGGTGATGCTTGCAATGGATCTTCGATGCACACGTCGCCAACTGAGGTTGGCGGGTTGGTTAATGGATGTTCTGCTGGGAAATCTGGCGAGAGAACTGTTCACTTTACCAAGATTAGGGCTCCAGATGGTGATGGTGAGGAGTCTTCTTGGAACGCTGCACAGAGTAGGCACATTGCTGATAATGGAGTTGGAATTGGAAACTCAAGTGCTGGTCGCAAAGTGAAGATCAAGAGGAAGCAACTGTTTTTGAATCACCATGACAGTAAAGAGAGAGAAGAGCGTACAGATCCATCCATAGATTCTATAGTGTACGATGAATTGAAGTCAAATGGTGCAGAAAAGAGATCGAGTTTCGCAGATGCAAGGGCACCACGGGGGGATGATCCTGTGCCGATGAAGATTTCCTCCGTGTGGAAGTTCAAGAAGTTCAAGCCATCGTCGCACTGCTCTTCCTCCGACAGCAAGATGTTGCACAATGTGTGTTCCTCAGCTGAAGCCTCTGCTTCGGTGAAAGCTGATTGAGTGAGGTACCTTAGCTTATAGTTGGCAGATGCTTGTTGTGAGATTTTGTATGTTGAAATATTACTATTCGGACAAACAGCGAGGGGAGGTAATCTCTCTCGGTAGATTCCCACCTTTCATTTGATTTTTATACAAATGTGCCAGCTTTATGTTATAGAAGTTACTGGGTATTGCTACCAAATTATTTCTGTTTTGTACTTCCCATTTTGTACCAGTAATGATAGAAACTTTGAAAAATTTGTGGAGTTACTAGTTATACATATAGTGAATGCCAAATGCTCTTTAAATATGTAGCTACTGTTGTCCTGTGAGTAATACAATGTCTTTGCCTCTCTTACATTGTAATTTTGTCTTGTTCTTAAACTTGGGGTCTGAAATAAATAATAGCTAGTACAACCTACTTAGATGTGCTTTGCTATTAACTACTAACTAAAGACTGAGTGCTGCTATGGTGGAATTACTGAATTAGGGATAGCGATTATTGATAGGCCCTATACATGATTGCTCTTTCAGCGAGTGTGTTTTTGTTGCTTCGATCTAATTTCAGTAAGAACGATTTTAGAGCATAGAATGAACTATTGTAGTTAAACTGACCATCAGTCTATCTGGAATGCATCACTTAAATAGCGACTATCATATGTACTACTCCTGCCGTCCCAAAATAACTTGCTCAACTTTTTCTAGATACGGAAGTATATAGACACATTTTAGTTATAGATACATCTGTATCTAGAAAAAGTTGAGCAAGTTATTTTGGGACTTCAAAACTCAGATAAGTTAGATGCACACTTTGGGGACAACTAGCAGTCTACCTGAAATGGACCACTTAAATTCTCCACTGTGCAATCTGAAAAAACTTCACTATATTCATGGGCACTGATATTAACATTGTTTCTTTCCGAAATCGTAGCCATTTGCGTGTACTTATTCTGTATTTCTCATTTTGTACCAGTAATGATAGAAACTTGGACGAATTTGTCGAGTTAATAGCTATACACGTTGTAGTGAATGACAAGTACTTGTAGCTATTGTTTTCCCTTGAGTAAAACAATGTCTTTGTCTCTCTTACGTTATAGTTTTGTTTTCTTCTTAAAAGACTTTCAACTGACTTAGATGTGCTTTGCTATTAATGACTAACTAAAGACTGACTACTTCCGTGGTAGAATTACTGAATTAGGGTTAGCGATTATTGGAGGGCTCTATGTATGATTGCTCTTTGATTGTGTTCTAGTTGCTTCGATCTAATTTCAACAAGGATGAGTTTAGAACATGACTGAACTAATGTAGTTAAACTCTGACCATCAGTCTATCCGAATGCATCCACTTAATTTCTTCATCCTGCAATCTGATTTGTTTTTTCACGGCATTAATGTAGGCTTTTTCAAATAGTTTGTGCAGTATTATCAATGTTTATTTGCAAACGTGTGGCCATTTACGAGTGTTTATTCTGTATGACTACTGATAAAATGCTGAGAAAATAATATTGCCATGGCCATGGCACAACAGTGAAAGCATGGCAGTGTATTATAAGCCTGTCAGTTCCATTTTCTGAATGTTGATAGATCTATGTCTTGGCAGTGCCTGTTTTTCTAGTGAAGCCCTAGAGTAAGGAGATATATGGCAATTTGATCTGCTCATAACGTTGTCTCTCTTGTTGACTTGTTGTTTATCTTGCCATGTTATAGAAGCACACATTGTTTGCTGCTATGCTGTTGGCATGCTCGACAGTCTGGCTCCGAAAATAGCATTTAGCACAGTATGGTGCAAAAATGCGAGTACCCATCTCTGGCCTTGCAGCGATAGGCTAGCCCAGCACGCGAATGCAGTAAGTAGTAGGAGAGTAATGCATTTGGTCCAGCTTAGTGCCTGCTTGGTGCATATCTCCCTGAAAAACAGCAAGTGTTTGACAACTCTGCTTTTTTTTGCCTGAATCTGTGTCTCCTCAGCTCATTCAGAGTTGGCATGCTATTGATATCAGATGGCTCGAGCTTGTATTGGTTGGCCTGGGTTTTGACTGATGTTTCGAGCTTCATATCTAGGAAGTTTGATTGAGCTCAGACAGCAGCAGCAGCAGGTCTTTGTATGATCAGCTGTTAGTACATGGGCAAAGAATGCCTGCTTGCTTGGTGAACATTGACTCCCAAGATCCTGTCTTGGAGCAGGACATACTGTGAAGCAAAGGTGGCGGCTACTTGTCCGACGTGATATGCTAACCATCTGAATCTCGTGATTGACATACTCTACGATAGCGCCTCAGGAGTATGCCTGATGCCTTTCTCTTTTCTTTAGGTTGCGGTGGCCTGATCTGGTTGCAGGAAAAGAAGGGACATTGTTCAGATGTGGAATGAGCTTAAGCTGGAGACTCAAATCTGCACTGATGCAATGTTCAGATCAGATATTGTGCCAAATTGATTGGTATATTAAGGTATAAGCAGCCAGGCTGGCTGGTAAGGTGATGCTGCACCAAACCAACAAGTATGTATCATGTATGTACGTGGGCTGCTCATTCCAGTGTGCACGATCCATTAATAGTCAATCAATTAGTTAGTTAGCGCCAACTCTTCTCCAAAATATCTTCTGATTGCTATTAAAAAGCTACACCATCCGATCCAAATTACTTGAACCTAGGTATATTTTAGATAACATTTTTCCTAAATCTGCGACAACTAATTTGGATCAGGAGTACTATCATTGGTACTGGCTTGATTGAATTTCTTTGGTTCATATGCCTCCAATCATCAAGTTTAAGGTGGATGGTTAGATACATGCATTGGTGTTGCTTATTATTGGAAGGTCTACTATTTACCCGGGTGAAAAAATGAGCCTGCAATTTGTGCAAATCTTGCTGTTTGCATTTTTATGCAACCAAGATACAGTCTCTCCTTGTGTTAGTGTTACAACAAGCATTAGTCTTTGTTAGGTCAATTTTTGTTTCTTCCTCATTTACCACGCGTGCGTGTTCCGTTGTTTCCATGAACTTTTGATCACCACTTTTGACTAGTGACTTTTTGGATTTTACCAACACTTAACAATGAACTTTCTTTTTGTTGATTTGTTATTCCACATTCATACCTATGCAAATATCATTTAGGCGTTTGTATGTGTTTTCGTGTGAGTAACCTCTTGCAAATTTTGAATTTGCTCTTTATCGTATTTATACTTAATGCTCTCTAATTCTAGCGGAATTCCCATACGAATTTTTTAGGAATAAATTCTTTGAACTGATTGATCAATAGCCTTAGGGGAGAGTCCCTTTTTAACTCTGTACCCTTAATTTCACTATGATTATTGATCAATAGTAGAATAATTCCTTCATAGAAATAGGAGACATAATTTAGATAAATATAGTAAGTCTCGCTCGGGTTGCTTTAATGATAGTCTTTACATTCTCTCTTTCACTAGTAGTATGGGCAGGAGTGGACTCTAGGGGTACTACTAATTGATTGAGTAATTGAATAGTTGTATAAACTATTTTCTTTAATTAATCATTTTGCATGGTTTTGAATACTTGTTCCGATACTATTGACCCTAGGGCTACCTACCCAAGGTGGGATCAAAGGGTAGTTTACTTTCACTAATATTTCCACCATATATTCTTTACTTTTACAGGAAAGAATATGCGTGGATCGCATCTGACCGAAGGCGACCAAGACTCCTCGCCTCCTGCCGGCGCCGCCGCTGATCTGCCCCGTCTCTGTGGCCTTCGGGCCATGGGGGTGCGGTGGATCGCGGCCCTCGTCGGTGGGAGGGCTTCACCCTTTGTCTTGTGAGATCCTTTCTCCGTTTGTAGGGTCAAAGTTTGTAGGAGCGGCGCTCAGGTGGTGGTGCCACCGCCTCGTGCAATAAGGTCTCTCCGGCTTCAACCCCATCTTGGCGGTAACGTCGAGAGGCTTGTGGGAGTGGTGTCGTCTTCGAGGTTTTCGTATGGTTGTGGGATCTTCGGATCATCAAGGAGCTTCAACGGCACTTCATCCTTCTTCTTCGTCTTCGGAACGGATGTGGTCTTCTTGACTTATTCGGCGACTTCCCATCCGCTACCAACAACGTCATGCCGACTCAGGGAGGAGCGGCAGCGGCGGCGCGCCGTCGACACGGTCTGGAGGTTGTAGTTGAAGGGCTTCTCAAGGATCACGTTGTAATTTTCGTTTTTATTGGGGTGCTTTGTACTGTTCGTTGTTTCATTTAATGCCAATGTCCTAATCGCAAAAAAATATTTCCACCATATAGCTTTGTTTCGTGACCATTCTAGGGAAGGAGATCCTCAATGACAACGAATGGTTCACACGCAACGCAATCTTGGGGTCCGATGTGAAACGATCAATGCGCAACTAGAACGACTTGAGACCCACATTAATGAAAAATATGATGACATCGTCAACAACTATACATTTGTCAACCGCAGCATTCCCCATCTTCGAGAGTCCGCCGACAACAAAGATCGGCACATGGTAGTAAACGACACCAACATGGGTCGCCGCATGGGGCTGCTTGAGCGTGCCATCGCCAACATTGGCCATCGTCATCAACACCACTAAAGATCTTCAAGTTCATTCGCCAACATTGGCCATCGTCATCAACACCACTAAAGGTCTTTAAGTTCATTCGTTGTAATCCAAGACCCTCAAGGCCACAAGCAAGCTCGTCATTGCCACCATGAGCGTCTGGAGCAACATCAACAACATTGTCCACAACATGGCAACTCCAATGAGTAACATCATGTCGTTGACAGGGTTGAACAACCTCCAGATTGTGAAGCAAATGTTGATGATCAAGAACAAGATCATGATGAAGATCAACAAAGGCATGATTTTGGGCATTGCCCAAGGCATAACCATCGAGCAAGAAGGGAACCGAATCATGACCCAGGTTTCCACGATGGTGATGATCCACATGACATCCTGGAGGACCACCACAACCTCACCAAGACTGACCAAAACATCACCGCCGTGCACCAAGTGAATGAACCGTACAACCAGGCCGACAACCCATCAATGACAATGTTTGTCATGGAAGACCTACTCCCATCGCCATAATGAGAGAGGTAATATTGAAAGCCACTGATAATGTTTACTAGTGACGGGCATTTCTAACGTTGGGGGTACGATGCAGCGCTGACGATAAAGTCAAATTTAGACCATCTCTGGTAGTTGCTCATATGGCGATCGGGGCACATCAGCGACATTCCAATGGCGATCAAAAATATGTTCTTTACGTCAACAATGCTCCAGATCTGGCGGATCTACAAGGTGCTTATGCGTAACCCTTGATGGGTTCTACACCGTCGCTTGTTAAGAAGTGACAAACAAATGCATAGCCGACCGTCGCCGGTTGTTCATTCAGTTGAGGAGAGAAGATAGCAATTTCTAGAGACGTACACCTTCATGCGGACATCATCATTAATAAACATCAAGTGACGAGCAGTTTTAAGGACCAGACTCTCATTAGAAAGGTAGCACTATCATTTTGTTTCATGTTGTCATTGGTAGTTGTACAGTCACGCATTTATATGTACAAAGCGATGACATTCTAATTTTTCAGCCCGTCCCTAGTTATATTTTTAGGATAAAAAAATTGTCGGCTTAATAAAATGTAGGCTGACATTTGTATAAATGCACACATAGAAAATAACAATATAGCCATTAAATCCATAAAAATATCGGTATTCAGATGTTGACAACTCATCAAGCAAAATAGAACCAAGAATCCTCGTCTTCACGTTCCTGATAACCTGATGATCCGCATCTTCCTATAGTGTCACTGTTGCAAGCAAAATAGAACAAAATTATGGTAGGGAAAATTATCTGGTTGCCTTGAAAGATGCTGGCAATGAGCCTATTTACATATGTATTAGGCTTTGACTCCATGTCGGTTTCTTCATGGACCTTCGCATGTTCCTTCCTGGACTTTGCACGAGAGATGGTAATACGGAGTACCTGATACGGTATACCCATGTCAATGTTTATTTATATGAACATTCCAGTAAGGTAATTCAAGGTAATACCACTAAAGTTGGTAGACCTATTATATCATGTGTTATTGGAACTTCATGCTATCATGGTATTTGTGATAGTGGAGCAAGTATAAGTGTTATACCATATTCTCTATATCTTTAAATCAAGCCTGACATTGATCCCACACACATGGAAGAGACATGTATAACTATTCAAGTTGATAATAAAGATTTTATTGTCCTCTTGGTATGGTTATACATAGTTGAAGTATTAGTAGGAAAGATTAAGCACCCCGCTGATTTTATTGTACTTGGTTGCTCCCAATTTGCATTTTGTCCTATTATATTTGGTAGAACTTTCTTACATAATATAGGTGCTGAAATTAGTTTACCAAAAGAGAAAGTATTCATTAATTGTGCTGGTGAAAAACTAGAATTTGACTTTTAGAAATTTACTGATAAGCATTTACAAAAACAAAATCTGAAAAAGATATAGTTGAAACTCTTGCTTCTATGTTAGTCGCTTCATCGGACGCGGTGGAACGATATGGAGTCATTTAGTAATGAAGAAAGAGAATCATTAGAACAAATATTATCTCAATAAACACCACAACTACAATTGCATATTCCACCTGATAATCTAGGAGAATTACCACCACCAAAATAAGATCCTAGCTTTGAATTGAAACCTTTGCCTGAAGATATGAAATATGCATCCGTTGATGAGAAGAAAATATATCTTGTTATTATTAGTGCTAATCTTTGAAGAGAAGAAGAAAAAAAATTACTTGAGGTGATGAGTGCTCATAGGCCAGCAATTAGCTATTCACTTGATAATTTAAAAGGTATAAGTCCCGCTTTGTGCATGCATAAGATTAATAAGAAATACGATGCAAATCCCGTTGCTGATTACCAACGCCGTCTTCATCCAAAAATGGAAAATGTGGTAAGAAAAGAGGTAATTAAACTCATTGAAGCAGGTATTATTTATCCTATAGTTGATAGTAAATAGGTAAGTCATGTTCATTGTGTACCTAAGAAAGGTGGAATTACTATGATTCCAAATAATGAAAATAAACTTGTAGCTCAGCGTACTATCAGCTAAACTAATAACACAGTAAATAAAACTTTAAAACTAAAAATAAAATGACTAACAAGGTCTCTAGTAACCTTACCAGAATAGCGAAATTGTTTGTTGTTGTGGGAATTGTTGTGATCGTAGCTTGATTAAGATACCTAGAAGTTGTTGTGGGAATTGTTGTGATCCTAGCTTGATTAAGATGTGGATGTGAGATGCTCTTTCCACTCCTCGGCAACGGCGCCATAAAATGTCTTGATGGCGTTGGGACTCCAAGTGCAGAGTGTTCTGTCAGCAGAGTATTTTCCCCACAAGGGTGACTCGAGGGTTTATATTGAAATCTCGGGGAATGGCGTAAATACTTATCTCTCCCTCTCTTATTCTAGCAATCCTACAAAATAAAATAAATCCTTGTGTCCCCAATTCTACCGTGTGGTTATCCAGCACAAGTTTTTGTGTAGTAAAAGTAAATAAGGTAGTAACTAAAGTAAATTAAACTAAACAACTGAAATAAACTAAGTAAAAGCAGTAAAGATTTGTTTGTTTTGGGGTTTTGAGTGAAAAATAAGAAATACAAGTATCTTCGTATTTTCAGATTAAAATAATGCTGCAAATAAAAAGTATAATAAAAGTGATAAAAGGTGATTTTATGATTAAAATTGGACCAGGGTTCACTTGACTATTCTCTCTTTTAAGTTGTAGTGGACAATAACAATTCATCAATGAGATCTGAAGACAATAAATTTAACATGTATAAGATAAACATTCATATGGGAATCACGTCCAAACATAGAGATAATGCAACACATCTATCTTACACTTCATAATGTAGGAATAAACTTTAAGAAATCTTGTATTAAGAATTAACAGAGCATAGCTATAAGAACTTTAATATGATGTTTAAATAAAAAATATGCTACCTTAAACAAACAAGATCATTACTTTTGTCACGTAATAAATATAGCACATGCATTATCCCTAGTGTGATAGCAAAATAAAAGGCAAAGCCATAATAGATCATGAATTTATTGTCACTATTCAATCACTAAACACTACAAGAAAAGTTGTCATGGCCGATGAATTGAAAGTCTCGCCGTGGTTGCTGATGCATCATGCCTGACGATTTTTTGCTATTTCCGTGGTGCATGTCAAAACTTTTTTCTCGTTTTTGAGGCCATCTAGCCTGACGTAAACATGGAAAACGTCGCATATGGTGGCCCGGGACGTGGTGCATGATGAATTCTCGGGTGCGCCGGCCAAGTCAACGCAAATCCGCATCGCCCAGGGATGTAGGGCCCATATGGCACATCTCTAGCGATGTTTTTTTTGTCTCGATCGCGTCATCTCGTTCACGTTCTTCGATCGAGCCGTTTGCACTGCAGGATCATGTGTCCCGCATGTCATCCTCTCTGAACGATAAATGTTTTTTTCTTGGATTTTTTTGACCCCCTGTTTTTTTGGCTACTTACTTTTTCTCTCGATCCCGTGCCACCTTAGAAACGTTGAGACCGCTGCTGCAAAATGGGACCCGCATGCCATCCTCTATGTACAATCAAGTTTCTTTTCTTGGACTTATTTTTTGCACCTGATATTTGGTCACTTGGCTTTTTCTTTCAATCCCGTGCTGCCTTGAAAACGTTGAGACCGCTGCTGCAAAATGGGACCCGCATGTCATCCTCTCTTTACAATCAAGTTTCTTTTCTTGGAGTTATTTTTGGCACCTGATATTTTGTCACTTGCCTTTTTATTTAGATCATGTGCCGCCTTCGAAACGTTGAGACCTCTGCTACAAAATGGGACCCACATGTCATCCTCTATGAATAATAAATCTTTCCTTTCTTGGAGTTATTTTTGGCACCTGATATTTAGTCACTTGTCTTTTTCTTTCGATCATGTGCCACCTTTGAAACATTGATACCGCTGCTTCAAATTGGGACCTGCATGTCATCCTCTATGTACAATAAACATTTCCTTTCTTGCAGTTATTTTTTGGCTCATGATATTAGGTCACTTGCCTTTTTCTTTCGATCTCATGCCGCCTCTGAAATGTTGAGTAAGTTGCTGCAAAATGGGACCATATGTCATCCTCTATGTACAATAAAAGTTTCTTTTCTTGGATTATTTTTGGCTCCTGATATTTGGCCACTTGCTTTTTTCTTCCGACCTCATGCCGCCTTTGAAACGTTGAGGTACCTGCTGGCTCATGTGACCCGCATGTCATCCTCTATGTACAATAAAAGTGTCTTTTCTTGGATTTTTTCGCACTCTCATTTTTGGCTATTTCCTTTTTCGTTTGATCCCCAACTCCATTGGAAACGTTGAGGATGTTGCTGCCTCATGGGTCCCACATGTGATCCTCTCTAAACGATAAATGTTTCTTTTCTTGGATTTTTTTGACCCCCTGATTTTTGGCTAATTATTTTTTCTTTCGATCTCGTGCCGCCTCAGAAACGGTGAGACCACTTCTGGAAAATGGGACCCATATGATATCCTCTATGTACAATTAAAGTTTCCTTTCTTGGAGTTATTTTTTACCCCTAATTTCTGGCTATTTCTTTTTTTTTCTTTCGATCTCATGCCGCCTTTGAAACGTTGAGAACACAGCTGACTCATGGGTCCCATTTGTGTGGGCCTACCATCTACCATGAAGTTTTAGCCGGTTAACAGCGTCTGACATGTGTCAGTTTGCATGATGTCAGCGGTCAACGGCCTCCCGAAAATTCTTTTGCAATGGTCCGATTTTCCGTGGCCAAAGAGCGCTCAAACACGACGCACCAAAAAATATGTGGTAGGCCCTTACCTGACGCAGTATGCACCACAGAACTCATATCGTCGGGTTAGGCCCATATGCGACGAAAAAGGGCCTATACCTGACGAACATTTGACTTTGTAGATGAAAACTTTTCTTGTAGTGAAAACCATGCTACTCCATCTAACACACATATCACCACACACACGTTCTTGCATACAAGTTGGATCGGAACCAATACTTAAGAACGGGATACATAATATGCATCTTGATGTCTACTGATGGCGTGTAGCACACGTCCGTTGGGAACCCCAAGAGGAAGGTGTGATGCGTACAGCGGCAAGTTTTCCCTCAGTATGAAACCAAGGTTTATCGAACCAGTAGGAGCCAAGAAGCACGTTGAAGGTTGATGGCGGCGAGATGTAGTGCGGCGCAACACCAGGGATTCCGGCGCCAACGTGGAACCTGCACAACACAAACCAAGTACTTTGCCCCAACGTAACAGCGAGGTTGTCAATCTCACCGGCTTGCTGTAACAAAGGATTAGATGTATAGTGTGGATGATGATTGTTTGCAGAAAACAGTAGAACAAGTATTGCAGTAGATTGTATTTCAGTATAGAGAATTGGACCGGGGTCCACAGTTCACTAGAGGTGTCTCTCCCATAAGATAAACAACATGTTGGGTGAACAAATTACAGTTGGGCAATTGACAAATAAAGAGGGCATGACCATGCACATACATATTATGATGAGTATTGTGAGATTTAATTGGGCATTACGACAAAGTACATAGACCGCTATCCAGCATGCATCTATGCCTAAAAAGTCCACCTTCAGGTTATCGTCCGAACCCCCTCCAGTATTAAGTTGCTAACAACAGACAATTGCATTAAGTATTGCGCGTAATGTAATCAGTAACTACATCCTCGAACATAGCACCAATATTTTATCCCTAGTGGCAACAGCACATCCATAATCTTAGAGATTTCTGTCACTTCCCCAGATTCACGGAGACATGAACCCACTATCGAGCATAAATACTCCCTCTTGGAGTTACAAGCATCTACTTGGCCAGAGCATCTACTAGTAACGGAGAGCATGCAAGATCATAAACAACATATAGATATAAATTGATAATCAACATAACATAGTATTCTCTATTCATCGGATCCCAACAAACACAACATATAGAATTACAGATAGATGATCTTGATCATGTTCGGCAGCTCACAAGACCCGTCAATTAAGCACAATGGGGAGAAGACAACCATCTAGCTACTGCTATGGACCCATAGTCCAGGGGTAGACTACTCACACATCACTCCGGAGGCGACCATGGCGGCGTAGAGTCCTCCGGGAGATGATTCCCCTCTCCGGCAGGGTGCCGGAGGCGATCTCCTGAATCCCCCGAGATGGGATTGGCGGCGGCGGCGTCTTTGGAAGGTTTTCCGTATCGTGGCTCCCGGTACTGGGGGTTTCGCGACGAAGGCTTTAAGTAGGCGGAAGGGTAGGTCAGGGGGCGACACGAGGGGCCCAGGAGACAGGGCGGCGCGGCCAAGGGTGGGGCCGCGCCGCCTGCCCTCCTGGCCAAATCGTGGCCCCACTCCGTTGACTCTTCGGTCTTCTGGAAGCTTCGTGGCAAAATAGGACCCTGGGCGTTGATTTCGTCCAATTCCAAGAATATTTCCTTACTAGGATTTCTGAAACCAAAAATAGCAGAACAAAGACAGCGGCACTTCGGCATCTTGTTAATAGGTTAGTTCCAGAAAATGCACGAATATGACATAAAGTGTGCATAAAACATGTAGATATCATCAATAATGTGGCATGGAACATAAGAAATTATCGATACGTCGGAGACGTATCAGCATCCCCAAGCTTAGTTCCTGCTCGTCCCGAGCAGGTAAACGATAAACAAAGATAATTTCTGGAGTGACATGCCATCATAACCTTGATCATACTATTGTAAGCATATGTAGTGAATGCAGCGATCAAAACAATGTATATGACATGAGTAAACAAATGAATTATATAGCAAAGACTTTTCATGAATAGTACTTCAAGACAAGCATCAATAAGTCTTGCATAAGAGTTAACTCATAAAGCAATGATTCAAAGTAAAGGCATTGAAGCAACACAAAGGAAGATTAAGTTTCAGCGGTTGCTTTCAACTTATAACATGTATATCTCATGGATATTGTCAACATAGAGTAATATAACAAATGCAATATGCAAGTATGTAGGAATCAATGCACAGTTCACACAAGTGTTTGCTTCTTGAGGTGGAGAGAGATAGGTGAACTGACTCAACAATAAAAGTAAAAGAATGGTCCTTCAAAGAGGAAAGCATCGATTGCTATATTTTGTGCTAGAGCTTTGATTTTGAAAACAAGAAACAATTTTGTCAACGGTAGTAATAAAGCATATGTATCATGTAAATTATATCTTACAAGTTGCAAGCCTCATGCATAGTATACTAATAGTGCCCGCACCTTGTCCTAATTAGCTTGGATTACCGGGATTATCGCAATGCACATGTTTTAACCAAGTGTCACAAAGGGGTACCTCTATGCCGCCTGTACAAAGGTCTAAGGAGAAAGCTCGCATTGGATTTCTCGCTATTGATTATTCTCAACTTAGACATCCATACCGGGACAACATAGACAACAGATAATGGACTCCTCTTTTATGCATAAGCATGTAGCAACAATTAATTTTCTCATATGAGATTGAGGATATATGTACAAAACTGAAACTTCCACCATGGATCATGGCTTTAGTTAGCGGCCCAATGTTCTTCTCTAACAATATGCACGCTCTAACCATAAGGTGGTAGATCGCCCTTACTTCAGACAAGACGAACATGCATAGCAACTCACATGATATTCAACAAAGAGTAGTTGATGGCGTCCCCAGGAACATGGTTATCGCACAACGAGCAACTTAATCAGAGATAAAGTGCATAAGTACATATTCAATACCACAATAGTTTTTAGGCTATTTGTCCCATGAGCTATATATTGTAAAGGTGGAGGAATATAAATTCAAAGGTAGCACTCAAGCAATTTACTTTGGAATGGCGGAGAAATACCATGTAGTAGGTAGGTATGGTGGACACAAATGGCATAGTGGTTGGCTCAAGTATTTTGGATGCATGAGAAGTATTCCCTCTCGATACAAGGTTTAGGCTAGCAAGGCTATTTGAAACAAACACGAGGATGAAGCGGTGCAGCAAAACTCACATAAAAGATATATTGAAAACATTATAAGACTCTACACCGTCTTCCTTGTTGTTCAAACTCAATACTAGAAATTATCTAGACTTTAGAGAGACCAAATATGCAAACCAAATTTTAGCATGCTCTATGTATTTCTTCATTAATAGGTGCAAAGTATATGATGCAAGAGCTTAAACATGAGCACAACAATTGCCAAGTATCACATTATCCAAGACATTTTAGCAAATTACTACATGTATCATTTTCCAATTCCAACCATATAACAATTTAACGAAGAAGAAACTTCGCCATGAATATTATGAGTAGAGCCTAAGGACATATTTGTCCATATGCTACAGCGGAGCGTGTCTCTCTCCCACACAAAGAATGCTAGGATCCATTTTATTCAAACAAAACAAAAACAAAAACAAACCGACGCTCCAAGCAAAGTACATAAGATGTGATGGAATAAAAATATAGTTTCAGGGGAGGAACCTGATAATGTTGTCGATGAAGAAGGGGATGCCTTGGGCATCCCCAAGCTTAGACGCTTGAGTCTTCTTGATATATGCAGGGTTGAACCACCGGGGCATCCCCAAGCTTAGAGCTTTCACTCTCCTTGATCATGTTGTATCATCTCCCTCTCTTGATCCTTGAAAACTTCCTCCACACCAAACTTAGAACAACTCATTAGAGGGTTAGTGCACAATCAAAATATACATGTTCAGAGGTGACATAATCATTCTTAACACTTCTGGACATTGCACAAAGCTACTGAAAGTCAATGGAATCGAAATATCCATCGAACATAACAAAACAGGCAATGCGAAATAAAAGGCAGAATCTGTCAAAACAGAACAGTTCGTATTGACGAATTTTATTGAGGCACCATACTTGCTCAAATGAAAATTCTCAAATCGAATGAAAGTTGCGTACATATCTGAGGATCGCTCACGTAAATTGGCATAATTTTCTGAGTTACCTACAGAGAATTTTGCCCAGATTCGTGACAGCAAAGAAATCTGTTTCTGCGCAGTAATCCAAATCTAGTATGAACTTTACTATCAATGACTTTACTTAGCACAACAAAACACTAAACTAAGATAAGGAGAGGTTGCTACAGTAGTAAACAACTTCCAAGACACAAAATAAAAACAAAGTACTGTAGTAAAAACATGGGTTGTCTCCCATAAGCGCTTTTCTTTAACGCCTTTCAGCTAGGCGCAGAAAGTGTGTATCAAGTATTATCAAGAGACGAAGTGTCAACATCATAATTTGTTCTAATAATAGAATCAAAAGGTAACTTCATTCTCTTTCTAGGGAAGTGTTCCATACCTTTCTTGAGAGGAAATTGATATTTAATATTACCTTCCTTCATATCAATGATAGCACCAACAGTTCGAAGAAAAGGTCTTCCCAATATAATGGGACAAGATGCATTGCATTCAATATCCAAGACAACAAAATCAACGGGGACAAGGTTATTGTTAACGGTAATGCAAACATTATCAACTTTCCCCAAAGGTTTCTTTGTAGAATGATCAGCGAGATTAACATCCAAATAACAATTTTTTAGCGGTGGCAAGTTAAGCATATTATAAATTTTCTTTGGCATAACAGAAATACTTGCACCAAGATCACATAAAGCATTACAATCAAAATCATTGACCTTCATCTTAATGATGGGCTCCCAACCATCCTCTAGCTTTCTAGGAATAGAGGCTTCGCGCTCTAGTTTCTCTTCTCTAGCTTTTATGGGAGCATTTGTAATATGTTGCGTGAAAGCCAAATTTATAGCACTAGCATTAGGACTCTTAGCAAGTTTTTGTAAGAACTTTATAACTTCAGAGATGTGGCAATTATCAAAATTCAAACCATTATAATCTAAAGCAATGGGATCATCATCCCCAATGTTGGAAAAAATTTCAGCAGTTTTATCACAGGCGGTTTCAGCAGTTTTAGCAGTTTCAGGCAGTTTCTCGCGCTTTGCATTTGAAGTGGAAACATTGCTAGCACCAATTCTTTTATTATTAATAGTGGGAGGTGCAGCAACATGTGTAGCATTAGCATTACTAGTGGTGGTAATAGTCCAAACTTTAGCTATATTATCTTCTTTTCCATTTTCTTCTCTTTCCCACCTAGCATGCAATTCGGCCATCAATCTTATATTCTCATTAATTCTAACTTGGATGGCATTTTCTGTAGTAACAATTTTATTATGATGATTTTCATTAGGCATAACTTTTGATTTCAAAAGATCAACATCAGCAGCAAGACTATCGACTTTAGAAGCAAGTATATCAATTTTCCCAAGCTTTTCTTCAACAGATTTGTTAAAAGCAGTTTGTGTACTAATAAATTCTTTAAGCATGGCTTCAAGTCCAGGGGGTGAATTCCTATTATTGTTGTAAGAATTCCCATAAGAATTACCATAGCCGTTGCCATTATTATAAGGATATGGCCTATAGTTGTTACTAGAATTGTTCCGGTAAGCATTGTTGTTGAAATTATTATTTTTAATGAAGTTTACATCAACATGTTCTTCTTGAGCAACCAATGAAGCTAATGGAACATTATTAGGATCAATATTAGACCTATCATTCACAAGCATAGACATAATAGCATCAATCTTATCACTCAAGGAAGAGGTTTCTTCGACAGAATTTACCTTCTTACCTTGTGGAGCTCTTTCCGTGTGCCATTCAGAGTAATTGATCATCATATTATCAAGAAGCTTTGTTGCCTCGCCAAGAGTGATGGACATAAAGGTACCTCCAGCAGCTGAATCCAATAGGTTCCGCGAAGAAAAATTCAGTCCTGCATAAAAGGTTTGGATGATCATCCAAGTAGTCAGTCCATGGGTTGGGAATTTTTTTACCAAAGATTTCATTCTTTCCCATGCTTGTGCAACATGTTCAATATCTAATTGTTTAAAATTCATTATGCTACTCCTCAAAGATATAATTTTAGCAGGGGGATAATATCTACCAATAAAAGCATCCTTGCATTTAGTCCATGAATCAATACTATTCTTAGGCAGAGATAGCAACCAATCTTTAGCTCTTCCTCTTAATGAGAAAGGGAACAATTTTAATTTTATAATGTCACCATCTATATCTTTATATTTTTGCATTTCACACAATTCAACAAAATTATTGAGATGGGCAGCAGCATCATCAGAACTAACACCAGAAAATTGCTCTCGCATAACAAGATTCAGTAAAGCAGGTTTAATTTCAAAGAATTCTGCTGTAGTAGCAGGTGGAGCAATAGGTGTGCATAAGAAATCATTATTATTTGTGGTTGTGAAGTCACACAACTTAGTATTTTCAGGAGTACCCATTTTAGCAACAGTAAATAAAGCAAACTAGATAAAGTAAATGCAAGTAACTAATTTTTTTGTGTTTTTGATATAGAGTGCAAGATAGTAAATAGAGTAAAACTAGCAACTAATTTTTTTGTATTTTGATTTAGTGCAGCAAACAAAGTAGTAAATAAACTAAGCAAGACAAAAACAAAGTAAAAGAGATTGAGATGTGGAGACTCCCCTCGCAGCGTGTCTTGATCTCCCCGGCAACGGCGCCAGAAAAATTGCTTGATCTCCCCGGCAACGGCGCCAGAAAAATTGCTTGATGGCGTGTAGCACACGTCCGTTGGGAACCCCAAGAGGAAGGTGTGATGCGTACAGCGGCAAGTTTTCCCTCAGTATGAAACCAAGGTTTATCGAACCAGTAGGAGCCAAGAAGCACGTTGAAGGTTGATGGCGGCGAGATGTAGTGCGGCGCAACACCAGGGATTCCGGCGCCAACGTGGAACCTGCACAACACAAACCAAGTACTTTGCCCCAACGTAACAGCGAGGTTGTCAATCTCACCGGCTTGCTGTAACAAAGGATTAGATGTATAGTGTGGATGATGATTGTTTGCAGAAAACAGTAGAACAAGTATTGCAGTAGATTGTATTTCAGTATAGAGAATTGGACCGGGGTCCACAGTTCACTAGAGGTGTCTCTCCCATAAGATAAACAACATGTTGGGTGAACAAATTACAGTTGGGCAATTGACAAATAAAGAGGGCATGACCATGCACATACATATTATGATGAGTATTGTGAGATTTAATTGGGCATTACGACAAAGTACATAGACCGCTATCTAGCATGCATCTATGCCTAAAAAGTCCACCTTCAGGTTATCGTCCGAACCCCCTCCAGTATTAAGTTGATAACAACAGACAATTGCATTAAGTATTGCGTGTAATGTAATCAGTAACTACATCCTCGAACATAGCACCAATGTTTTATCCCTAGTGGCAACAGCACATCCATAATCTTAGAGATTTCTGTCACTTCCCCAGATTCACGGAGACATGAACCCACTATCGAGCATAAATACTCCCTCTTGGAGTTACAAGCATCTACTTGGCCAGAGCATCTACTAGTAACGGAGAGCATGCAAGATCATAAACAACACATAGATATAAATTGATAATCAACATAACATAGTATTCTCTATTCATCGGATCCCAACAAACACAACATATAGAATTACAGATAGATGATCTTGATCATGTTCGGCAGCTCACAAGACCCGTCAATTAAGCACAATGGGGAGAAGACAACCATCTAGCTACTGCTATGGACCCATAGTCCAGGGGTAGACTACTCACACATCACTCCGGAGGTGACCATGGCGGCGTAGAGTCCTCCGGGAGATGATTCCCCTCTCCGGCAGGGTGCCGGAGGCGATCTCCTGAATCCCCCGAGATGGGATTGGCGGCGGCGGCGTCTCTGGAAGGTTTTCCGTATCGTGGCTCCCGGTACTGGGGGTTTCGCGACGAAGGCTTTAAGTAGGCGGAAGGGTAGGTCAGGGGGCGACACGAGGGGCCCAGGAGACAGGGCGGCGCGGCCAAGGGTGGGGCCGCGCCGCCTGCCCTCCTGGCCACCTCGTGGCCCCACTCCGTTGACTCTTCGGTCTTCTGGAAGCTTCGTGGCAAAATAGGACCCTGGGCGTTGATTTCGTCCAATTCCGAGAATATTTCCTTACTAGGATTTCTGAAACCAAAAATAGCGAAACAGCAAGAATCGCACTTCGGCATCTTGTTAATAGGTTAGTTCCAGAAAATGCACGAATATGACATAAAGTGTGCATAAAACATGTAGATATCATCAATAATGTGGCATGGAACATAAGAAATTATCGATACGTCGGAGACGTATCATCTACGCACGCTTCTATTCTGTAGACAGTGTTGGGCCTTGATAACCCACAAGTATAGGGGATCGCAACAGTCTTCGAGGGAAGTAAAACCCAAATTTATTGATTCGACACAAGGGGAGGTAAAGAATACTTATAAGTCTTAACAACTGAGTTGTCAATTCAGCTGCACCTGGAAAAGCACTAGTAACAGGGGTGATGTGAAAGCAGCAGTAATATGAGAGCAATAGTAACAGTAACACAGCAGCAGTAGCAGTAACACAGGAGCAATGGCACCAGAAAATAGTTGATACTACTTCCAATGACATATAGAATGAGTATATGATGATGAGAGATGGACCGGGGTTCCCAGCGATCTACACTAGTGGTAACTCTCCAATAACAAGTGACAAGTGTTGGGTGAACAAATTACAGTTGGGCAATTGATAGGATTGAAATAGCATTAAGACAGAACATCAAGATTATTAATCATGTAGGCATGTTTTCCATATATAGTCGTACGTGCTCGCAATGAGAAACTTGTACAACATCTTTTGTCCTACCAGCCGGTGGCAGCCGGGCCTCAAGGGAATCTACTGGCTATTAAGGTACTCCTTTTAATAGAGCACCGGAGCAAAGTATTAACACTTGGTGAAAACATGTGATCATCATATCTACGCCTTCCCCTCCAGTTGTCCCAATTTCTTTCACTTTGGGGCCTTTGGTTCTGGACATAGACATGTGCATACAACTTGTAAATACAATCTAAGCAATAAGTATAGAGCTTAAATCTAAGATCATGCCACTCGGGCCCTAGTGACAAGCATTAAGCATAACAAGATTGCTGCAACAATAACTTCACAAACTTTATAGATAGACTAATCATAATGTATTATCCATCGGATCCCAACAAACACAACACCGATTACATCAGATGAATCTCAATCATGTAAGGCAGCTCATGAGATCATTGTATTGAAGTACATTGGAGAGAGTACCAACTAGCTACTGCTAGAACCCGTAGTCCATGGGGGAACTACTCACGGAGCATGATGGAGGCGGTGGCGTCGATGGAGATGGCTTCTGGGGGCACTTCCCCGTCCCGGCAGGGTGCTGGAACAGAGACTTCTATCCCCCGAATTGGAGTTTCGCGATGGCGGCGGCGCCCCTGGAGTCTTTCTGGAGTTTTGTCAATTCGTATCGGGTTTTTAGGTCAAAAGGGGTCTTATAGGCGAAGAGGCAGCGCAGGAGGGGCACCAGGGCGCCCTCCCCATAGGCCGGCGCGGCCAGGGGCCTGCCCGCGCGGCCCTGTGGTGTGGGGGCCCTGGGCCTCCTCTCCGTCTCCCCTTCGGTGTTCTGGTCCGTCTCGCTGAATTATGATGTTTGGTCTTCGTTTCGTCGAATTCCGAGAATATTGCCCGAACAGCCTTTCTGGAACCAAAAACAGCAGAAAACAGGAACTGTCACTTCGGCATCTTGTTAATAGGTTAGTTCCGGAAAACGCATAAAAACATTATAAAGTGTGAGCAAAACATGTAGGTATTGTCATAAAACAAGCATGGAACATCAGAAATTATAGATACGTTGGAGACGTATCAGCATCCCCAAGCTTAGTTCCTACTCGTCCTCGAGTAGGTAAACGATAACAAAGATAATTTCTGAAGTGACATGCTACCAACATAATCTTGATCCAATAATGATGTAAAGCATATGAACTGAGATCAAATCACTCAAAGAAAATGTCTATATTGATATAAGAGATGATAATGCAAGAGTTAAACAAGCTAGAAGTTTTCATGAACTATTGCTTTAAAGACATGAAACCGTACAAAGTTCATTAAAGATGTGTTAAGTATTCAGCGTAGAAGTTCTATCCTTCATTCCAAGCATCAAGTAAATTTTCACAACATAAGAAGGATTCAGTCAAGTAAACATAAACATGAACGTCATGAATCCACTGTTTCGAAGTCTACTCAACCGGTGAGCGCAAGCATTTGGTATTAGCACCAGGATGTTATGGCATGAAGAACGTTAATGGGGGTTTGGAAGGACAAATGGAAGAAAGGCTTGCAAAGCTATAAGTGACCATTAGACAAGAGGAAGTCTTATGATCGAAGCTATGCAAGGAGTAGTGATTGCCATGCAACGGATGCACATAGAGCTATATGTGTATGAAAGCTCTCCAATGGAACTAGTGGGGGTGCATCCAAATTGGTTGCTCATGAAGACCTAGAGCACTTTTGAGGAGGCTCATCATTGGAATATACAACCCAAGTTCTATAGTGTAAATTCCCCACATAGTTATACTAGTAAAACATGAAAACTCTCTCATATGAAGTGTAGGTGCTAAACATGAGCACAAATGATGACTATGAATATGCAGGTGCTAAAACATGAGCACAAGTGTGGATAAAAGATAGTAATGTTGCCCCTTTTTCTTTATTCTTTTTTTTTCTTTTTCTTTTTCTTTTCTATTTTTTTTCTTTCTTTTCTTTTTCTCTTTTTGATGGCCTCCATGGCTCTTTTCACTTTTAGGGGCAACATCCTAATATGACAACACACTTTTTGGTACAAATAACTCATAATGAATAAAACATGACGTATAAAACTGTATGCCTCTGCCAGTGTAGCAGGACGTGCAATGATCTAGCGTAACATGGGTAAACCACACATCAGCTGTATATGATCACGCAAAGCAATATATAAATAATGAATGACAACATGGCATGTAATGTAAGATGGAAGTTGCATGGCAATATATCTCGGAACAGCTATGGAAATGTTGTGGTAGGTAGGTATGGTGGCTGTTTTGAGGAGATGTATGGGCTTATGTGTAGGAGAACAAGAGAAAGTCCTCCCACGTGTTTGGATGTACTGGCAAAGTATGCACAATTCTCAATGTGAGCAAAAGGCAATGCACAGCACCGAAGAGGCTAGCAAATTTGGATGGTGGAAGTGCCAAAAACCGTAGCTTAACATTCAAAAAGAACTCACAAGCTTATTGCAAACAACTAGCAGGTTCAACATTAAGAGCATGATTAAAATTTACTCCAAGGAGGGCCGTTCACGGTGCCACAAGTACCCCGCTAGCTCCCTCGACCTTCAGCACAACTTAGTTATTCCGATGAACTCTCAGACATGGAAAGCTATCAAGTCCAACTACACCTTCAACTATTTAAATAGAGTTTGTAGTACGGCACAAGCTTAAAGACAACAATACACTACTAATTTTAATTTATTTATCCAGCAAGGCTTACCATCTAAATACCTCAAAACATTTGCAAAGAATCAAGTTATCAAAGCTCAATGATCTACAGGATTATGCAAGTGTTTCATTATACCACTACCACATGTAGCATTTTCTGTTTCCAACCTTCGCCATGAATATTAAAAGTAAAGCTAAGAACACTAGTGTTCATACGAACAAGCGGAGCGTGTATCTCTCCCACACAAGGATTGCTAGGATCCGAATTTATTCAAACACAAACAAAAATAAAACATACAGACGCTCCAAGTAAAGCACATAAGATGTGACCGAATAAAAATATAGTTTCAATAGAAGAAACCTGATAAATTGTTGATGAAGAAGGGGATGCCTTGGGCATCCCCAAGATTAGACGCTTGAGTCTTCTTAAAATATGCAGGGATGAACCACGGGGGCATCCCCAAGCTTATACTTTTCACTCTTCTTGATCATATATCATCCTCCTCTCTTGACCCTTGAAAACTTCCTTCACACCAAACTTCTCATAAACTTCATTAGAGGGGTTAGTACTCAAAAAAACTTTAATTCACCTTAGTCATGTAGTGACACATTGCAAGAACTCAATAAAACATTAGCTACAGCTCTCCACGTCTAGAAAGCCTCAGTTAAAGTCCACAAGAGACAATGCAAAAAACAGAGACAGAATCTGCCAAAACAGAACAACCAGTAAAGACGAAATTTAAGAGGTACTTCCGTTGCTCAAATCAGAAAACTCAAAACTAATGAAAGTTGCGTACATATCTGAGGAACACGCACGTAAATTGGCAGATTTTTCTGAGTTACCTACAGAGAATCTGACCCAAATTCGTGACAGATAGAAATCTGTTTCTGCGCAGAAATCCAAATCTAGCATCAACCTTCTATTAGAGACTTCACTTGGCAGAACATTGCAATAAAATAAAGATAAGGAGAGGTTGCTACAGTAGTAACAACTTACAAAACACAACAAAACAGTAGCAAAGTAAACACATGGGTTATCTCCCAAGAAGTTCTTTCTTTATAGCCATTAAGATGGGCTCAGCAATTTTAATGATGCTCACATAAGAAATAAGAGTTGAAGCAAAAGAGAGCATCAAGAAGCAAATTCAAAACACATTTAAGTCTAACCCACTTCCTATGCATAGGAATCTTGTACACAAATAAATTTATGAAGATCAAAGTATCAAGCATAAGAAGATAAAACAAGAGTAATTTCAAGATTTTCAGCATATAGAGAGGTGTTTTAGTACCATGAAAATTTCTACCACCATATTTTCCTCTCTCATAATAATTTTCAGTAGCTTCATGGACAAACTCAACAATATAACTATCACATGCAGCACGTTTTTCAATATACACAAACATATAGTTTTTATCAAGCTCAAAAACAGTGGGATTAAAACTCTCAAACACACTTTTATCAATAATATAACATGATGATTGATCAATCTCAAGAGATATGGGACTCCTAGATAAAGTCAAGAACTCTCCAATCCCATTTTCATTAGTAGTACAATTAATATTATCAAGAAACATAGGACCATCATCTAGAGCTTTATCATAAACATTTGCCAAGCAAAATTCCTTAGTACCATGCATTTCGACATCATGCACAAACAAAGCATTATCATAAGATTTATCAAAATAGCATGGATTATCATAGATAACAGTAGCATAATTATTCTCACAAGTTTTACTCATAGGTACTATTTCAAGAGAATCCACAGGAACATAACATTCAACCTCCTTTGGTAAGCATGGGGGACAATCAAATAGTGTAAGAGATAAAGAGTTACTCTCATTAGAAGGTTGGCATGGGTAGCTAATCCATTCTTCCTCCTTTTGTTCATCACTCTCCTCTTATTTTTCATCCAATGAGCTTTCAGGTTCATCAACTGCTTCTTCCACATGTTCCTGCAAATTGTGAGTGCATTATTGTGCATTAATGAGTCTCTCTTTATAATCAATGATATACAGATTATCGATGTAACTTTCTACGCAAAAATTAAGGATGGAAGAGACATAATCTTTAAGGTCCTTACAAACAACACAAGTTTCATAATTCTTAACCATGAAGGATTCGATCTCAGAGGCTCCCATAAATAAAACAAATTGTTCTACCTCTTCGAACCCAAGATGAATATAGTTATTCCAATTATAGTTCTTAATTAAAACTTCTTCACTAAAGCCACATTGGAATTTCAGATGTTTAGTATCCTGTTGAGAGCAACAGTTTATATCATGGTGTTTAAGCAAGATTTTAGCAATTGTATTCAATTTTTCTATCACAGCACTCATCACTTCACCCGCTCTTGATTTTCTATAATTATTATATAATTCTATAAGCTCCAACATGGTTATGCGTTCTTCCATAACAACAGTTTTTAATTTTTCAATTTTTCAAATTTTTATGGATTTTTGGGTATATGAGAAAAATAAAACAAAACAAAAACAAAGTAGACAAAAGTAAACTAAGCAAAATAATACTAAATAGAAATAAACTAAGCACAAATAAACTAGACAAAAGTAAACTAAGCAAAACAAAATAAAATAAAACAGAGAGAGGTAGAGTGTACTCCCCAGGTGAACTTATGAGTAGAGCTATGCCTCCCCGGCAACGGCGCCAGAAAATAGTCTTGATAACCCACAAGTATAGGGGATCGTAACAGTCTTTGAGGGAAGTAAAACCCAAATTTATTGATTCGACACAAGGGGAGGTAAAGAATACTTGTAAGCCTTAACAACTGAGTTGTCAATTCAGCTGCACCTGGAAAAGCACTAGTAACAGGGGTGATGTGAAAGCAGCAGTAATATGAGAGCAATAATGCTGATAACACAGACGTAGCAGTAACACAGGAGCAATGGCACCAGAAAATAGTTGATACTACTTCCAATGACATATAGAACGAGTATATGATGATGAGAGATGGACCGGGGTTCCCAGCGATCTACACTAGTGGTAACTCTCCAATAACAAGTGACAAGTGTTGGGTGAACAAATTACAGTTGGGGAATTGATAGGATTGAAATAGCATTAAGACAGAACATCAAGATTATTAATCATGTAGGCATGTTTTCCATATATAGTCGTACGTGCTCGCAATGAGAAACTTGTACAACATCTTTTGTCCTACCAGCCGGTGGCAGCCGGGCCTCAAGGGAATCTACTGGCTATTAAGGTACTCCTTTTAATAGAGCACCGGAGCAAAGCATTAACACTTGGTGAAAACATGTGATCCTCATATCTACGCCTTCCCCTCCAGTTGTCCCAATTTCTGTCACTTTGGGGCCTTTGGTTCCGGACATAGACATGTGCATACAACTTGTAGATACAATCTAAGCAATAAGTATAGAGCTTAAATCTAAGATCATGCCACTCGGGCCCTAGTGACAAGCATTAAGCATAACAAGATTGCAGCAACAATAACTTCACAAACTTTATAGATAGACTAATCATAATGTATCATCCATCGGATCCCAACAAACACAACACCGATTACATCAGATGAATCTCAATCATGTAAGGCAGCTCATGAGATCATTGTATTGAAGTACGTGGGAGAGAGTACCAACTAGCTACTGCTAGAACCCGTAGTCCATGGGGGAACTACTCACGGAGCATAATGGAGGCGGTGGCGTCGATGGAGATGGCTTACGGGGGCACTTCCCCGTCCCGGCAGGGTGCCGGAACAGAGACTTCTGTCCCCCGAATTGGAGTTTCGCGATGGCGGCAGCGCCCCTGGAGTCTTTCTGGAGTTTCGTCAATTCGTATCGGGTTTTTAGGTCGAAAGGGGTCTTATAGGCGAAGAGGCGGCGCAGGAGGGGCACCAGGGCGCCCTCCCCATAGGCCGGCGCGGCCAGGGGCCTGCCCGCGCGGCCCTGTTGTGTGGGGGCCCTGGGCCTCCTCTCCGTCTCCCCTTCGGTGTTCTGGTCCGTCTCGGTGAATTATGATGTTTGGTCTTCGTTTCGTCGAATTCCGAGAATATTGCCCGAACAGCCTTTCTGGAACCAAAAACAGCAGAAAGCAGGAACTGGCACTTCGGCATCTTGTTAATAGGTTAGTTCCGGAAAACGCATAAAAACATTATAAAGTGTGAGCAAAACATGTAGGTATTGTCATAAAACAAGCATGGAACATCAGAAATTATTATAGATACGTTGGAGACGTATCAGGCCTCCAAGAGCAGAGGTTTGTAGAACAGCAGCAAGTTTCCCTTAAGTGAATCACCCAAGGTTTATCGAACTCAGGGAGGTAGAGGTCAAAGATATCCCTCTCAAGCAACCCTGCAATTAAGATACAAGAAGTCTCTTGTGTCCCCAACACACCTAATACACTTGTCAGATGTATAGGTGCACTAGTTCGGCGAAGAGATAGTGAAATACAAGTAATATGGATGATTATAAGTAGTAATTGCAATCTGAAATAAAAATGGCAGCAAGCGAACATGTAGCAGAACTTGTTGGAAACGGTGTTTCAATGCTTAGAAACAAGGCCTAGGGATCATACTTTCACTAGTGGACACTCTCAACAATGATCACATAATTGAATAAATAAATGTTACTCTCAAACACTCTCTTGTTGGATAACAAACACCATTCATTGTGTAGGGCTGCAAAAGCACACCTCAAGCCGGAGTAAACAAGCTCCACAACGTCATAAAGGAATCACACACGATGCGCACACTGTCACCATCACACCGTGGAGAGTGACTCCGGAGTTCATATTAAAGTAACCTCTAGAGTGCATAATAGACTAGAGTAACATCTACATATTCAACTAGATTACAAAGCTCATGATCACACAAAGATCACACCATTGGAGAGAGAGATGAACCACATAGCTACCGGTAGAGCCCTCAGCCTCGGGGGAGAACTACTCCCTCCTCATTATGGGAGACAGCAACGGCGATGAAGATGGCGATGGAGATGGCTCCGGGGGCAATTCCCCGTCCCGGCAGGGTGCCGAAACAGAGACTTATGTCCCCCGAATTAGGGTTTTTGGTGGTGGCGGAGCTACGGAACTCTTCTGGAGAAATCGTCGATCCCCCTAGGGTTTTCAGGGCAGGAGCTTAATATAGGCGAAAGGGAGGCGCGAGGGGGTGCCCGAGGGGCCCACCCCATAGGGCGGTGCCGCCCCCTGATACGTCTCCAACGTATCTATAATTTCTGATGTTCCATGCTAGTTTTATGACAATACCTACATGTTTTGCTCACACTTTATAATGATTTTATGAATTTTCCGGAACTAACCTATTAACAAGATGCCGAAGTGCCAGTTCCTGTTTTCTGCTGTTTTAGGTTCCAGAAAGGCTGTTCGGGCAATATTCTCGGAATTCGACGAAACGAAATCCAAACATCTTATTTCACTGAGACGGACCAGAACACCGAAGGGGAGCTGGAGAGGACGCCCAGGGCCCCCATACCATAGGGCGGCGCGGCTAGCAAGGGGCCCGTGCCGGCCTATGGGGTGGGCCCCCCAGGCACCCCCTTGCACCGCCTCTTTGCCTACATAATCTCTCGTGACGTGAAAACCCTACACCAATTGACGAAACTCTAGAAAGACTCCAGGGACGCCGCCGCCATCGCGAAACTCCGTTTCGGGGGACAGAAGTCTCTGTTCCGGCACGCCGCCAGGACGGGGAATTGCCCCCGGAGTCATCTCCATCGACACCACCGCCATCTTCATCATCGTTGCTGTCTCCCATGATGAGGAGGGAGTAGTTCTCCCCCGAGGCTGAGGGCTCTACCGGTAGCTATGTGGTTCATCTCTCTCCCATGTGATCTTTGTGTGATCATGAGATTTGTATCACTATTAATCTATGTGCTACTCTAGTGATGTTATTAAAGTAGTCTATTCCTCCTCCATGATGTAATGTTGACAGTGTGTGCATCATGTAGTACTTGGTGTAGGTTATGATTGTAATCTCTTGTGGATTATGAAGTTAACTATTACTATGATAGTATTGATGCGATCTATTCCCCCTTTCATAGCTATTGTTGACACTGTGTATGCTATGTTATTACTCGGTCTAAATTGCAACGGTCTATTATGCACTCTAGATGTTACTTTAATATGAACTTCGGATGTTGTGGAGCTTGTTTACTCCGGCTTGAGGTGTGCTTTTATAGCCCTACACAATGAATGGTGTTTGTTATCCAACAAGAAAGTGTAGAAAGTAGCATTTATTTATTCAGTTATGTGATCAATGTTGAGAGTGTCCACTAGTGAAAGTATGATCCCTAGGCCTTGTTTCCAAATATCGAATCTCCGTTCATTTACTATTCTATTGCATGTTTACTTGCTGCCATATTTATTTCAGATTGTTATTACCACTCATATTCATCCATATCACTTGCATCCTACTATCTCTTCGCCGAACTAGTGCACCTATACATCTGACAAGTGTATTAGGTGTGTTGGGGACACAAGAGACTTCTTGTATCGTAATTGCAGGGTTGCTTGAGAGGGATATCTTTGACCTCTACCTCCCTGAATTTGATAAACCTTGGGTGATTCACTTAAGGGAAACTTGCTGTTGTTCTACAAACCTCTGCTCTTGGAGGCCCAACACTGTCTACAGGAATAGAAGCGTGCGTAGACATCAAGCTATTTCCTGGCGCCGTTGTCGGGGAGGTAAGGTAAAAGGTATTCACATCCTTCGACTACTAAGCTATTTCCTAGCACTGTTGCTAGTGTGTGAGTGCTCGAAGTTATTTCCTTTAGATCCTGCAATTATATCTTTTTGTTTCTTGTTTTTATTTTCACTAGTTAGGCTTAATGGAAAACAACAACAAAATTAGTGATCTTTATGAACTTTATATTGAATTAGGACATGATGTGTTTGAAGAGAGAATTAAAAAACCCATGGAACTTTGTTTGCAAAATAGTTGTAGCAATGTTATTAGCATGAACTCTTTGAACACTATTATTGCTAATGCTATGGAAGAATTTAAGCTTGGGGAAGCTGGTTTTGATGAGTATGATATTTTTAGTCCCCCAAGCATGGAGGAGAAAATTTAGTTTGATGATACTTTGCCTCCTATTTATGATGATTATAATGATAGTGGTATTTTGGTGCCACCTACTATGGAGGATAAACTTTATTATGATTATACCATGCCTGCAATTTATGATGATTACAATGATGGTTGTGATAGTTTTACTCCCACTATTACTAATAAAATTGCTTATGTGGAGAGTAATGATACTTTTATGCATGTGAATAAGAATGCTTTATGTGATATTTATATTTTTGAGTTTGTTCATGATGCTACTGAAAGTTATTATGAGAGAGGGAAACATGGTTATATGCATCTTAATAATATTATGTTTCCCCTCTTTATGTTGAGAATCTTGAAGTTGCACTTGTGTTGCCTTTCTATGCTTGTTGCGTTATGCTTACATGACTTGTTTATCTACAAGATTCCTTTTCATAGGAAGTGGGTTAGACTTAAATGTGTTTTGAACTTGCTTTTTGATGCTCTCTTTGCTTCAACTCTCATCCTTATGTGAGCATCATTAAAATTGCTGAGCCCATCTTAATGGCTATAAAGAAAGCACTTCTTGGGAGATAACCCATGTTTCTATTTTGCTATTGTTTTATTGTGTCTTGGAAGTTGCTACTACTGTAGCAACATCTCCTTATCTTTATTTTATTGCATTGTTGTGCCAAGTAAAGTCTTTGATAGTAAGGTTGATACTAGATTTGGATTTCTGCGCAGAAACAGATTTCTTGCTGTCACGAATTTGAGTAGAATTCTCTGTAGGTAACTCAGAAAAATCAGAGAAAAATCATGAGTGATCCTCAGATATGTACGCAACTTTCATTCAATTTGAGCTTTTTCATCTGAGCAAGTTAAGTGCTTCTAAAAAATTTGTCTTTACGGACTGTTCTGTTTTGACAGATTCTACCTTTTATTTCGCATTGCCTCTTTTGCTATGTTGAATGGATTTCTTTGTTCCATTAACTTTCAGTAGCTTTGGCCAATGTACAGAAGTGTTAAGAATGATTGTGTCCCCTCTGAACATGTGAATTTTTGATTATGCACTAACCCTCTAATGAGTTTGTTTTGAGTTTGGTGTGGAGGAAGTTTTCAAGGGTCAAGAGAGGAGGATGATACAATATGATCAAGAAGAGTGAAAAGTCTAAGCTTGGGGATGCCCCCGTGGTTCATCCCTGCATATTTCAAGAAGACTCAAGCATCTAAGCTTGGGGATGCCCAAGGCATCCCCTTCTTCATCGACAACTTATCAGGTCACCTCTAGTGAAACTATATTTTTATTCCGTCACATCTTATATGCTTTACTTGGAGCGTATGTATGTTTTTATTTTTGTTTGTGTTTGAATAAAATCGGATCCTAGCAATCCATGTGTGGGAGAGAGACACTCTCCGCTTTTTCATATTGAACACTAATGTTCTTAGCTTTACTTTTAATGTTCATGGCGAAGGTTGAAAACTGCTTCGTTCATTGCTATTTGGTTGGAAACAAAAAATGATTCATGTGGTAATTGGTATATGGTCTTGAATAATTTGATACTTGGCAATTGTTTTGCTCAAATAGATCATGTTTAAGCTCTTGCATCATGTAGATTGCACCTATTAGTGGAGAATTACTGTAGAGCTTGTTGAAATTTGGTTTGCATGATTGGTCTCTCTAAAGTCTAGATATTTTCTGGTGAAGTGTTTGAACAACAAGGAAGACAGTGTAGAGTATTATAATGCTTGCAATATGTTCTTATGTAAGTTTTGCTGTACCGGTTCATACTTGTGTTTGCTTCAAACAACCTTGCTAGCCAAAGCCTTGTACTGAGAGGGAATACTTCTCGTGCATCCAAAACCTTGAGCCAAAACCTATGCCATTTGTGTCCACCATACCTACCTACTATGTGGTATTTCTCTGCCATTCCAAAGTAAATTGCTTGAGTGCTACCTTTAAAATTTCATTCTTTGCCTTTGCAATATATAGCTCATGGGAAAATAGCCTTAAAAACTATTGTGGTAAAGAATATGTAGCTTATGTATCTTATTTATTATAAGTTGCTTGTTGAGCGGTAACCATGTTTCTGGGGACGCCATCAACTATTACACTTTTGTTGAATATCATGTGAGTTGCTATGCATGTTCGTCTTGTCTGAAGTAAGGGTGATTTATCATGATCAAATGGTTTGAGTATGCATATTGTTAGAGAAGAACATTGGGCCGCCAACCAAAGCCATGTATCATGGTGGAAGTTTCAGTTTGGACATCAATCCTCAATCTCTTATGAGAATATTACCTGTTGTTGAATGCTTATGCATTAAAGAGGAGTCCATTATCTATTTTCTATGTTGTCCCAGTATGGATGTCCTAAGTTGAGATCTATCAAAAACGAGAAATCAAATGCGATCTATCTCCTTGGACCTTTGTACAGGCGGCATAGAGGTACCCCTTTGTGACACTTGGTTGAAACATATGTTATGCAATGATAATCCATGTAAATCCAAGCTAACTAGGACAAGGTGCGAGCACTATTGGTATTCTATGCATGAGGCTTGCAACTTATAGGATGTCTTATGCATAACACATATGAATTATTACTACCGTTGATAAAATTGTTTCTATGTTTTCAAAATAAAAAGCTCTAGCACAAAAATAGCAATCCATGCTTCCCTCTGCGAAGGGCCTTTCTTTTACTTTATGTTGAGTCAGTTTACCTATTTCTTTCTATCTTGGAAGCAAACACTTGTGTCAACTGTGTGCATTGATTCTTACATACTTGCTTATTTGCACTCATCATATTACTTTGTGTTGACAATTATCCATATACATGTTGAAGTTGAAATCAACTGCTGAAACTTATATCTTCCTTTGTGTTGCTTCAAAACTTTCTACTAAGAATTTATTGCTTTATGAGTTAACTCCTATGCAAGTCTTATTGATGCTTGTCTTGAAAGTACTATTCATGAAAAGTCTTTGCTATATGATTCACTTGTTTAGTCATTATCTTTACCATTGCTTTGAATCACTTCATTCATATCATATGCTTTACAATAGTATGATCAAGATTATGTAAGTAGCATGTCACTTCAGAAATTATCCTTGTTATCGTTTACCTACTCGAGGGCGAGTAGGAACTAAGCTTGGGGATGCTTGATACGTCTCCAACGTATCTATAATTTCTGATGTTCCATGCTAGTTTTATGACAATACCTACATGTTTTGCTCACACTTTATAATGATTTTATGCATTTCCGGAACTAACCTATTAACAAGATGCCGAAGTGACAGTTCATGTTTTCTGCTGTTTTTGGTTCCAGAAAGGCTGTTCGGGCAATATTCTCGGAATTCGACGAAATGAAAGCCAAACATCTTATTTCACCGAGACGGACCAGAACACCGAAGGTGAGCCGGAGAGGAGGCCCAGGGCCCCCAGACCATAGGGGCCCGCGCCGGCCTATGGGTTGGGCCCCCCAGGCACCCCCTTGCGCCGCCTCTTCGCCTATATAATCTCTCGTGACGTGAAAACCCTACACCAATTGAAGAAACTCCAGAAAGACTCCAGGGACGCCACCGCCATCGCGAAACTCCTTTTCGGGGGACAGAAGTCTCTGTTCCGGCACGCCGCTGGGACGGGGAATTGCCCCCGGAGTCATCTCCATCGACACCACCGCCATCTTCATCATCGTTGTTGTCTCCCATGATGAGGAGGGAGTAGTTCTCCCCCGAGGCTGAGGGCTCTACCGGTAGCTATGTGATTCATCTCTCTCTCGCATGTGATCTTTGTGTGATCATGATACGTCTCCGACGTATCGATAATTTCTTATGTTCCATGCCACATTATTGATGTTATCTACATGTTTTATGCACACTTTATGTCATATTCGTGCATTTTCTGGAACTAACCTATTAACAAGATGCCGAAGTGCCAGTTCCTGTTTTCTGCTATTTTTGGTTTCAGAAATCCTAGTAACGAAATATTCTCGGAATCGGACGAAATCAACGCCCAAGTTCCTATTTTCACCGGAAGCATCCAGAACACCCGGGAAGGACCAGAGGGGGGGCACTAGGCCCCCAGACCATAGGCCGGCGCGGCCCAGGCCCTGGCCGCGCCGCCCTATGGTGTCGTCGCCCCTTCGACCCTCCTGCGCCGCCTCTTCGCCTATATAAAGCCCCTGGATCGAAAACCCTGATACGTTCGACGAAAACCACAGAAACCTTCCAGAGCCACCGCCATCGCGAGGCCAAGATCTGGGGGACAGGAGTCTCTGTTCTGGCACGCTGCCGGAGCGGGGAAGTGCCCCCGGAAGGCTTCTCCATCAACACCGCTGCCATCTCCACCGCCATCTTCATCACCGCTGCTGCTCCCATGAGTAGGGAGTAGTTCTCCATCGAGGCTCGGGGCTGTACCGGTAGCTATGTGGTTCATCTCTCTCCTATGTACTTCAATACAATAATCTCATGAGCTGCCTTACATGATTGAGATTCATATGATGATGCTTGTAATCTAGATGTCATTATGCTAGTCAAGTGAGTTTTACTTATGTGATCTCCGGAGACTCCTTGTCCCACGTGTGTAAAGGTGACAGTGTGTGCACCGTGTGGGTCTCTTAGGCTATATTTCACAGAATACTTATTCACTGATGAATGGCATAGTGAGGTGCTTATTTATATCTCTTTATGATTGCAATGTGTTTGTATCACAATTTATCTATGTGCTACTCTAGCAATATTATTAAAGTAGTTCTATTCCTCCTGCACGATGTAATGGTGACAGTGTGTGCATCCGTGTTAGTACTTGGCGTATGCTATGATTATGATCTCTTGTAGATTATGAAGTTAACTATTGCTATGATAGTATTGATGTGATCTATTCCTCCTTTCTTAGCATGAAGGTGACAGTGTGCATGCTATGTTAGTACTTGGTTTAGTCTTTTGATCTATCTTACACTATAAGGTTACTTAAATATGAACATTTAATTGTGGAGCTTGTTAACTCCGGCATTGAGGGTTCGTGTAATCCTACGCAATGTGTTCATCATCCAACAAGAGTGTAGAGTATGCATTTATCTATTCTGTTATGTGATCAATGTTGAGAGTGCCCACTAGTGAAAGTGTAATCCCTAGGCCTTGTTCCTAAATACTGCGTTACTGTTGCTTGTTTACTGTTTTACTGCGTTACTACTGCTGCAATACTACCACCATCAACTACACGCCAGCAAGCTATTTTCTGGCACCGTTGCTACTGCTCATATATATTCATACCACCTGTATTTCACTATCTCTTCGCCGAACTAGTGCACCTATTAGGTGTGTTGGGGACACAAGAGACTTCTTGCTTTGTGGTTGCAGGGTTGCATGAGAGGGATATCTTTGACCTCTTCCTCCCTGAGTTCGATAAACCTTGGGTGATCCACTTAAGGGAAAACTTGCTGCTGTTCTACAAACCTCTGCTCTTGGAGGCCCAACACTATCTACAGGAAAGGAGGGGGAAGTAGACATCAAGCTATTTTCTGGCGCCGTTGCCGGGGAGGAAAGGTAAAAGGTACTCACACTCCGGACCTCGGCTACTAAGCTATTTCCCGGCGCCGTAAGTACTCAAAGCTATTTCCTTTAGATCCTGCAATTGCAACTTTTTGTTTCTTGTTTACACTAGTTTGGCATAATGGACAAGAATGAGCTTCTTATTCTATTTCCTGATTTAAAACATGGATTGTTTGATGCGAAAATTAAAAAACCTATGGAATCTTATTTGCATGCTGGTAGTAATATTAGTATGAACGCTTTGAACACCATTGTTGATAATGATATAGAAAGTTCTAAGCTTGGGGAAGCTGGTTTTCATGATCTTTTTAGTCCCCCAAGCATTGAGGAGAAAATTTTCTTTGATGATACTTTGCCTCCCATATATGATGATTATAATGATAGTGGTCTTTTGGTGCCACCTGTTATGGAGGATAAATTTGATTATGATTACAATATGCCTCCTATATTTGATGATAGCTACTTTGTTGAATTTGCTCCCACTATTACTAATAAAATTGATTATGCTTATGAGGAGAGTAATTATTTTATGCATGAGACTCATGATAAGAATGCTTTATGTGATAGTTATATTGTTGAGTTTGCTCATGTTGCTACTGAAAGTTATTATGAGAGAGGAAAATATGGTTGTAGAAATTTTCATGTTACTAAAATACCTCTCTATGTGCTGAAATTTTTGAAGCTACACTTGTTTTATCTTCCTATGCTTGTTACTTTGCTCTTCATGAACTTGTTTATTTACAAGATTCCTATGCATAGGAAGCATGTTAGACTTAAATGTGTTTTGAATTTGCCTCTTGATGCTCTCTTTTGCTTCAAATACTATTTCTTGCGAGTGCCTCATTAAAACTGCTGAGCCCATCTTAACGGCTATAAAGAAAGAACTTCTTGGGAGATAACCCATGTGTTATTTTGCTACAGTACTTTGTCTTATATTTGTGTCTTGGAAGTTGTTTACTACTGTAGCAACCTCTCCTTATCTTAGTTTTGTGTTTTGTTGTGCCAAGTGAAGCCTCTAATCGAAGGTTGATACTAGATTTGGATTTCTGCGCAGAAACAGATTTCTATCTGTCACGAATCTGGGCTGTTTTCTCTGTAGAAAAATCAGAAAAATATGCCAATTTACGTGCGTTTTCCTCAGATATGTACGCAGCTTTCATTAGTTTTGAGTTTTCTGATCTGAGCAACGGAAGTATTTATTAGAAATTCGTCTTTACGGACTGTTCTGTTTTGACAGATTCTGCCTTTTATTTCGCATTGCTTCTTTTGCTATGTGGGATGGATTTCTTTGTTCCATTAAACTCCAGTAGCTTTGGGCAATGTCCAGAAGTGTTAAGAATGATTGTGTCACCTCTGAACATGTGAGTTTTTGATTATGTACTAACCCCTCTAATGAAGTTTATGAGAAGTTTGGTGTGAAGGAAGTTTTCAAGGGTCAAGAGAGGAGGATGATATACTATGATCAAGAAGAGTGAAAGCTCTAAGCTTGGGGATGCCCCGGTGGTTCACCCCTGCATATATCAAGAAGACTCAAGCGTCTAAGCTTGGGGATGCCCAAGGCATCCCCTTCTTCATCGACAAATTATCAGGTTCCTTCTCTTGAAACTATATTTTTATTCGGTCACATCTTATGTGCTTTGCTTGGAGCTTCTGTATGTTTCTTATTTTTGTTGTGTTTGAATAAATTGGATTACATCATGCTTGTGTGGGAGAGAGACACGCTCCGCTGGTTCATATGAACACATGTGTTCTTAGCTTTTAATTTTCATGGCGAAGTTTCTTCTTCGTTAAATTGTTATATGGTTGGAATTGGAAAATGATACATGTAGTAATTGCTATAATGTCTTGGGTAATGTGATACTTGGCAATTGTTGTGCTCATGTTTAAGCTCTTGCATCATATACTTTGCACCCATTAATGAAGAAATACATAGAGCATGCTAAAACTTGGTTTGCATATTTGGTCTCTCTAAGGTCTAGATAATTTCTAGTATTGAGTTTGAACAACAAGGAAGACGGTGTAGAGTCTTATAATGTTTACAATATGTCTTTTATGTGAGTTTTGCTGCACCGGTTCATCCTTGTGTTTGTTTCAAATAAGCCTTGCTAGCCTAAACCTTGTATCGAGAGGGAATACTTCTCATGCATCCAAAATACTTGAGCCAACCACTATGCCATTTGTGTCCACCATACCTACCTACTACATGGTATTTTCCGTCATTCCAAAGTAAATTGCTTGAGTGCTACCTTTAAAATTCCATCATTCACCTTTGCAATATATAGCTCATGGGACAAATAGCTTAAAAACTATTGTGGTATTGAATATGTACTTATGCACTTTATCTCTTATTAAGTTGCTTGTTGTGCGATAACCATGTTCACTGGGGACGCCCTCAACTACTCTTTGTTGAATTTCATGTGAGTTGCTATGCATGTCCGTCTTGTCTGAAGTAAGAGAGATCTACCACCTTATGGTTAAGCATGCATATTGTTAGAGAAGAACATTGGGCCGCTAACTAAAGCCATGATCCATGGTGGAAGTTTCAGTTTTGGACAATATCCTCAATCTCATATGAGAAAATTATTAATTGTTGTTACATGCTTATGCATAAAAGAGGAGTCCATTATCTGTTGTCTATGTTGTCCTGGTATGGATGTCTAAATTGAGAATAATCAATAGCGAGAAATCCAATGCGAGCTTTCTCCTTAGACCTTTGTACAGGCGGCATAGAGGTACCCCTTTGTGACACTTGGTTAAAACATGTGCATTGTGATGATCCGGTAGTCCAAGCTAATTAGGACAAGGTGCGGGCACTATTAGTACACTATGCATGAGGCTTGCAACTTATAAGATATAATTTACATGATACATATGCTTTATTACTACCGTTGACAAAATTGTTTCATGTTTTCAAAATCAAAGCTCTAGCACAAATATAGCAATCGATGCTTTTCCTCTATGGAGGACCATTCTTTTACTTTCAATGTTGAGTCAGTTCACCTATTTCTCTCCACCTCAAGAAGCAAACACTTGTGTGAACTGTGCATTGATTCCTACATACTTGCATATTGCACTTATTATATTACTCTATGTTGACAATATCCATGAGATATACATGTTATGAGTTGAAAGCAACCGCTGAAACTTAATCTTCCTTTGTGTTGCTTCAATGCTTTTACTTTGAATTATTGCTTTATGAGTTAACTCTTATGCAAGACTTATTGATGCTTGTCTTGAAGTGCTATTCATGAAAAGTCTTTGCTATATGATTCACTTGTTTACTCATGTCATATACATTGTTTTGATCGCTGCATTCACTACATATGCTTTACAAATAGTATGATCAAGGTTATGATGGCATGTCACTCCAGAAATTATCTGTGTTATCGTTTTACCTGCTCGGGACGAGCAGAACTAAGCTTGGGGATGCTGATACGTCTCCGACGTATCGATAATTTCTTATGTTCCATGCCACATTATTGATGTTATCTACATGTTTTATGCACACTTTATGTCATATTCGTGCATTTTCTCGGAACTAACCTATTAACAAGATGCCGAAGTGCCGTTCCTCGTTTTCTGCTGTTTTTGGTTTCAGAAATCCTAGTAACGAAATATTCTCGGAATCGGACGAAATCAACGCCCAAGTTCCTATTTTCACCGGAAGCATCCAGAACACCCGGGAAGGACCAGAGGGGGGGCACTGGGCCCCCAGACCATAGGCCGGCGCGGCCCAGGCCCTGGCTGCGCCGCCCTATGGTGTCGTCGCCCCTTCGACCCTCCTGCGTCGCCTCTTCGCCTATATAAAGCCCCTGGATCGAAAACCCTGATACGTTCGATGAAAACCACAGAAACCTTCCAGAGCCGCCGCCATCGCGAGGCCAAGATCTGGGGGACAGGAGTCTCTGTTCCGGCACGCTGCCGGAGCGGGAAGTGCCCGGAAGGCTTCTCCATCGACACCGCTGCCATCTCCACCGCCATCTTCATCACCACTGCTGCTCCCATGAGGAGGGAGTAGTTCTCCATCGAGGCTCGGGGCTGTACCGGTAGCTATGTGGTTCATCTCTCTCCTATGTACTTCAATACAATAATCTCATGAGCTGCCTTACATGATTGAGATTCATATGATGATGCTTGTAATCTAGATGTCATTATGCTAGTCAAGTGAGTTTTACTTATGTGATCTCCGGAGACTCCTTGTCCCACGTGTGTAAAGGTGACAGTGTGTGCACCGTGTGGGTCTCTTAGGCTATATTTCACAGAATACTTATTCACTGATGAATGGCATAGTGAGGTGCTTATTTATATCTCTTTATGATTGCAATGTGTTTGTATCACAATTTATCTATGTGCTACTCTAGCAATATTATTAAAGTAGTTCTATTCCTCCTGCACGATGTAATGGTGACAGTGTGTGCATCCGTGTTAGTACTTGGCGTATGCTATGATTATGATCTCTTGTAGATTATGAAGTTAACTATTGCTATGATAGTATTGATGTGATCTATTCCTCCTTTCTTAGCATGAAGGTGACAGTGTGCATGCTATGTTAGTACTTGGTTTAGTCTTTTGATCTATCTTACACTATAAGGTTACTTAAATATGAACATTTAATTGTGGAGCTTGTTAACTCCGGCATTGAGGGTTCGTGTAATCCTATGCAATGTGTTCATCATCCAACAAGAGTGTAGAGTATGCATTTATCTATTCTGTTATGTGATCAATGTTGAGAGTGTCCACTAGTGAAAGTGTAATCCCTAGGCCTTGTTCCTAAATACTGCGTTACTGCTGCTTGTTTACTGTTTTACTGCGTTACTACTGCTGCAATACTACCACCATCAACTACACGCCAGCAAGCTATTTTCTGGCACCGTTGCTACTGCTCATATATATTCATACCACCTGTATTTCACTATCTCTTCGCCGAACTAGTGCACCTATTAGGTGTGTTGGGGACACAAGAGGCTTCTTGCTTTGTGGTTGCAGGGTTGCATGAGAGGGATATCTTTGACCTCTTCCTCCCTGAGTTCGATAAACCTTGGGTGATCCACTTAAGGGAAAACTTGTTGCTGTTCTACAAACCTCTGCTCTTGGAGGCCCAACACTGTCTACAGGAAAGGAGGGGGAAGTAGACATCAGATCATGAGCTTTGTATCACTATTAATCTATGTGCTACTCTAGTGATGTTTGATACGTCTCCAACGTATCGATAATTTCTTATGTTCCATGCTTGTTTTATGACAATATCTACATGTTTTATACATACTTTATGTCATATTTATGCGTTTTCCGGAACTAACCTATTGACGAGATGCCGAAGTGCCAGTTCCTGTTTTCTGCTGTTTTTGGTTTCAGAAATCCTAGTAAGGAAATATTCTTGGAATTGGACGAAATCAACGCCTCGCATCTTAGAATTGCACGAAGCTTCCAGAACACCCAAGAGCCACCAGAGGAGGGCCCTGTGGGCCCCAGATGACAGGCCGGCGCGGCCAGGGGGTGGGCCGCGCCCCCCTAGTGTGTCACCGCCTCGTCGACCTTTCGACTCCGCCTCTTCGCCTATTTAAAGGTCCCTGACCTAAGTCTTCGATACGGAAAAGCCACGGTACGAGAAACCTTCCAGAGCCGCCGCCATCGCGAAGCCAAGATCTGGGGGACAGGAGTCTCTGTTCCGGCACGCCGCCGGGACGGGGAAGTGCCCCCGGAAGGCTTCTCCATCGACACCACCGCCATCTTCATCACCGCTGCTGTCTCCCATGAGGAGGGAGTAGTTCTCCATCGAGGCTAAGGGTTGTACCGGTAGCTATGTGGTTCATCTCTCTCCCTATGTACTTCAATACAATAATCTAATGAGCTGCCTTACATGATTGAGATTCATATGATGATGCTTGTAATCTAGATGTCATTATGCTAGTCAAGTGGATTTTACTTATGTGATCTCCGGAGACTCCTTGTCCCACGTGTGTAAAGGTGACAGTGTGTGCACCGTGTGGGTCTCTTAGGCTATATTTCACAGAATACTTATTCACTGAGTTATGATTTGAGTTGGATGTCTCTATGAAATTGTGGTGTGTTAGTACCTCCTGTGAATGCTCAAAGTGACAGCGTGGGGTGTTCATTAGTACTTGGGAATACATCTTTAAGGTTTGCCTACATGATGAATTAGAGTTCGTTATCTTGCCAGAGAGTAATTCGGAATAGCATAGTGAAGTGCTTATATTTATATTCCTTTATGATTGCAATGTTGAGAGTGTCCACTAGTGAAAGTATGATCCCTAGGCCTTTTTTCCAATACTGCTATCGCTGCTTGTTTACTGTTCTACTGCATCTGTACTGTCTGCAATATTACCACCATCAACCACACGCCAGTCCTGGACAACAAAGCACTTTTCTGGCGCCGTTACTACTGCTCATACTTATTCATACCACCTGTATTTCACTATCTCTTCGCCGAACTAGTGCACCTATTAGGTGTGTTGGGGACACAAGAGACTTCTTGCTTTGTGGTTGCAGGGTTGCATGAGAGGGGTATCTTTGACCTCTTCCTCCCTGAGTTCGATAAACCTTGGGTGATCCACTTAAGGGAAACTTGCTGCTGTTCTACAAACCTCTGCTCTTGGAGGCCCAACACTGTCTACAAGAATAGAAGCACCCGTAGACATCAATCACTTTTCTGGCGCCGTTGCCGGGGAGGAAAGGTAAAAGGTACTCACACTCCGGATCTCGGCTACTAAGCTATTTCCGGCACCGTTGTAAGTACTCGAAGCTATTTCCTTTAGATCCTGCAATTGCATCTTTTTTTTTTCTTGTTTTACACTAGTTTGGCATAATGGAAAGCAACATGGAGTTTTTTATTCTATTTCCTGAGTTAAGACATGGATGGTTTGATGCGAAAATTAAAAAACTCATGGAACATATTCGTATGAACACTTTGAACACCATTGTTGCTAATGATATGGAAAATTCTAAGCTTGGGGAAGCTGGTTTTTATGAGCATGATCTTTTTAGTCCCCCAAGCATTGAGGAGAAAATTTTCTTTGATGATACTTTGCCTCCTATTTATGATGATTATAATGATAGTAGTCTTTTGGTACCGCCTATTATGGAGGATAAATTTGATTATGATTACAATATGCCTCCTATATTTGATGATGAGAATAATAATGATAGCTACTTTGTTTAATTTGCTCCCACTACAACTAATAAAATTGATTATGCTAATGTGGAGAGTAATAATTTTATGCATGAGACTCATGATAAGAATGCTTTATGTGATAGTTATATTGTTGAGTTTGCTCATGATTCTACTGGATATTATTATGAGAGAGGAAAATATGATTGTAGAAATTTTCATGTTACTAAAACACCTCTCTATGTGCTGAAATTTTTGAAACTACACTTGTTTTATCTTCCTGATCTTGTCACTTTGCTATTCATGAATTTATTTGTGTACAAGATTCCTTTTCATAGGAAGCATGTTATGCTTAAATGTGTTTTGAATTTGCTTCTTGATGCTCTCTTTTGCTTCAACTCTTATTTCTTGCGAGTGCATCATTAAAACTGTTGAGCCCATCTTAATGGCTATAAAGAAAGCATTTCTTGGGAGATAACCCATGTGTTTATTTTGCTACAGTACTTTTGTTTTATATTTGTGTCTTGGAAGTTGTTACTACTGTATCAACCTCTCCTTATCTTTATTTTATTGCATTGTTGTGCCAAGTAAAGTCTTTGATAGTAAGGTTCATACTAGATTTGGATTACTGCGCAGAAACAGATTTCTTGCTGTCACGAATCTGGGTTGAATTATCTGTAGGTAACTCAGAACATTCTGCCAATTTACGTGAGTGATCCTCAGATATGTACGCAACTTTCATTCAATGTGAGCATTTTCATTTGAGAAAGTCTGGTGCCTCAATAAAATTCGTCTTTACGAACTGTTCTGTTTTGACAGATTCTGCCTTTTATTTTGCATTGCCTGTTTTGCTATGCTTGATGGATTTTTCTATTCCATTAACTTTCAGTAGCTTTGAGAAATGTCCAGAAGTGTTAAGAATGATTATGTCACCTCTGAACATGTAAATTTTAATTGTGCACTAACCCTCTAATGAGTTGTTTTGAGTTTGGTGTGGAGGAAGTTTTCAAGGATCAAGAGAGGGAGATGATACAACATGATCAAGGAGAGTGAAAGCTCTAAGCTTGGGGATGCCCCAGTGGTTCATCCCTGCATATTTCAAGAAGACTCAAGCATCTAAGCTTGGGGATGCCCAAGGCATCCCCTTCTTCATCGACAACTTATCAGGTTTCTTCTCTTGAAACTATATTTTTATTCGGTCACATCTTATGTACTTTACTTGGAGCGTCTGTGTGCTTTTGTTTTCATTTTTGTTTGGTTTGAATAAATTCATGCTTTTGTGGGAGAGAGACACGCTCCGCTGGTTCATATGAACACATGTGTTCTTAGCTTTTAATTTTCATGGCGAAGGTTGAAACTGCTTCGTTAATTATTATATGGTTGGAAACGGGAAATGCTACATGTAGTAATTGGTATGATGTCTTGAATAATTTGATACTTGGCAATTGTTGTGCTCATGTTTAAGCTCTTGCATCATATACTTTGCACCTATTAATGAAGAAATACATAGAGCTTGCTAAAATTTGGTTTGCATAATTGGTCTCTCTAAGGTCTAGATAATTCCTAGTAAGAGTTTGAACAACAAGGAAGACGGTGTAGAGTCTTATAATGTTTACAATATGTCTTTTATGTGAGTTTTGCTGCACCAGTTCATCCTTGTGTTTGCTTCAAACAACCTTGCTAGCCTAAGCCTTGTATCGAGAGGGAATACTTCTCATGCATCCAAAATCCTTGAGCCAACCACTATGCCATTTGTGTCCACCATACCTACCTACTACATGGTATTTCTCCGCCATTCCAAAGTAAATTGCTTGAGTGCTACCTTTAAAATTTCTATCCTCTATCTTTGCAATATATAGCTCATGGGACAAATAGCCTAAAAACTATTGTGGTATTGAATATGTACTTATGCACTTTATCTCTTATTAAGTTGCTTGTTGAGCGATAACCATGTTCCTGGGGACGCCATCAACTACTCTTTGTTGAATATCATGTGAGTTGCTATGCATGTCCGTCTTGTCTGAAGTAAGGGGGATTTACCATGAGTTGAATGGTTTGAGCATGCATACTGTTAGAGAAGAACATTGGGCCGCTAACTAAAGCCATGATTCATGGTGGAAGTTTCAGTTTTGGACAAATATCCTCAATCTCATATGAGAACATTAATTGTTGCTAAATGCTTATGCATTAAAGAGGAGTCCATTATCTGTTGTCTATGTTGTCCTGGTATGGATGTCTAAGTTGAGAATAATCAAAAGCGAGAAATCCAATGCGAGCTTTCTCCTTAGACCTTTGTACAGGCGGCATAGAGGTACCCCTTTGTGATACTTGGTTAAAACATATGTATTGCGATGATAATCCAGGTAATCCGAGCTAATTAGGACAAGGTGCGGGCACTATTGGTATACTATGCATGAGGCTTGCAACTTGTAGGATATAATTTACATAACACATATGCTTTATTACTACCGTTGACAAAAAATTTTCTTGTTTTCAAAACCAAAGCTCTAGAACAAATATAGCAATCAATGATTCCCTCTGCGAAGGGCCTTTCTTTTACTTTTATGTTGAGTCAGTTCACCTATTTCTCTCTCCACCTCAAGAAGCAAACACTTGTGTGAACTGTGCATTGATTCCTACATACTTTCATATTGCACTTGTTATATTACTTTGCATTAACAACTATCCATGAGATATACATGTTACAAGTTGAAAGCAACAGCTGAAACTTAATCTTCCTTTGTGGTGCTTCAATGCCTTTACTTTGAATTATTGCTTTATGAGTTAACTCTTATGCAAGAATTATTGATGCTTGTCTTGAAAGTACTATTCATGAAAAGTCTTTGCTATATGATTCATTTGTTTACTCATGTCATTTACCATTGCTTTGATCGCTGCATTCATTACATGTGCTTACAATAGTATGATCAAGATTATGATGGCATGTCACTCCAGAAATTATCTTTGTTATCGTTTACCTACTCGAGGACGAGTAGGAACTAAGCTTGGGGATGCTGATACGTCTCCAACGTATCGATAATTTCTTATGTTCCATGCTTGTTTTATGACAATATCTACATGTTTTATACATACTTTATGTCATATTTATGCGTTTTCCGGAACTAACCTATTGACGAGATGCCGAAGTGCCAGTTCCTGTTTTCTGCTGTTTTTGGTTTCAGAAATCCTAGTAAGGAAATATTCTCGTAATTGGACGAAATCAACGCCCAGCATCTTAGAATTGCACGAAGCTTCCAGAACACCCGGGAGCCACCAAAGGAGGGCCTTGTGGGCCCCAGATGACAGGCCGGCGCGGCCAGGGGGTGGGCCGCGCCCCCCTAGTGTGTCACCGCCTCGTCGACCTTCCGACTCCGCCTCTTCGCCTATTTAAAGGTCCCTGACCTAAGTCTTCGATACGGAAAAGCCACGGTACGAGAAACCTTCCAGAGCCGCCGCCATCGCGAAGCCAAGATCTGGGGGGCAGGAGTCTCTGTTCCGGCACGCCGCCGGGACGGGGAAGTGCCCCCGGAAGGCTTCTCCATCGACACCACCGCCATCTTCATCACCGCTGCTGTCTCCCATGAGGAGGGAGTAGTTCTCCATCGAGGCTAAGGGCTGTACCGGTAGCTATGTGGTTCATCTCTCTCCCTATGTACTTCAATAAAATAATCTCATGAGCTGCCTTACATGATTGAGATTCATATGATGATGCTTGTAATCTAGATGTCATTATGCTAGTCAAGTGGATTTTACTTATGTGATCTCCGGAGACTCCTTGTCCCACGTGTGTAAAGGTGACAGTGTGTGCACCGTGTGGGTCTCTTAGGCTATATTTCACATAATACTTATTCACTGAGTTATGATTTGAGTTGGATGTCTCTATGAAATTGTGGTGTGTTAGTACCTCCTGTGAATGCTCAAAGTGACAACGTGGGGTGTTCATTAGTACTTGGGAATACATCTTTAAGGTTTGCCTACATGATGAATTAGAGTTCGTTATCTTGCCAGAGAGTAATTCGGAATAGCATAGTGAAGTGCTTATATTTATATTCCTTTATGATTGCAATGTTGAGAGTGTCCACTAGTGAAAGTATGATCCCTAGGCCTTAATCCCAATACTACTATCGCTGCGTGTTTACTGTTCTACTGCATCTGTACTGTCTGCAATATTACCACCATCAACCACACGCCAGTCCTGGACAGCAAAGCACTTTTTTGGCACCGTTACTACTGCTCATACTTATTCATACCACCTGTATTTCACTATCTCTTCGCCGAACTAGTGCACCTATTAGGTGTGTTGGGGACACAAGAGACTTCTTGCTTTGTGGTTGCAGGGTTGCATGAGAGGGATATCTTTGACCTCTTCCTCCCTGAGTTCGATAAACCTTGGGTGATCCACTTAAGGGAAACTTGCTGCTGTTCTACAAACCTCTGCTTTTGGAGGCCCAACACTGTCTACAAGAATATAAGCACCCGTAGACATCAATGTTATTAAAGTAGTCTATTCCTCCTCCATGATGTAATGTTGACAGTGTGTGCATCATGTAGTACTTGGTGTAGGTTATGATTGTAATCTCTTGTGGATTATGAAGTTAACTATTACTATGTTAGTATTGATGCGATCTATTCCCCCTTTCATAGCTATTGTTGACAGTGTGTATGCTATGTTAGTACTCGGTCTAAATTGCAATGGTCTATTATGCACTCTAGAGGTTACTTTAATATGAACTCCGGATTTTGTGGAGCTTGTTTAGTCCGGCTTGAGGTGTGCTTTTATAGCCCTACACAATGAATGGTGTTTGTTATCCAACAAGAGAGTGTAGAAAGTAGCATTTATTTATTCAGTTATGTGATCAATGTTGAGAGTGTCCACTAGTGAAAGTATGATCCCTAGGCCTTGTTTCCAAATATCGAATCTCCGTTTATTTACTGTTCTACTGCATGTTTACTTGCTGCCATATTTATTTCAGATTGTTATTACCACTCATATTCATCCATATCACTTGCATCCTACTATCTCTTCGCCGAACTAGTGCACCTATACATCTGACAAGTGTATTAGGTGTGTTGGGGACACAAGAGACTTCTTGTATCGTAATTGCAGGGTTGTGATACGTCTCCAACGTATCTATAATTTCTTATGTTCCATGCTACTTTTATGATGATATACACATGTTTTATACACACTTTATGTCATTATTATGCATTTTCCGGAACTAACCTATTGACAAGATGCCGAAGTGCCAGTTCCTGTTTTCTGCTGTTTTTGGTTTCAGAAATCCTAGTAAGGAAATATTCTCGGAATTGGACAAAATTAACGCCCAGTACCTTATTTTTCCCGGAAGCTTCCAGAGAGCCAGAGAGGGACGAGAGGGGAGCCCTGGGGGCCCCACACGCCAGGTCGGCGCAGCCAGAGGGGGGGCCGCGCCACCCTATTGTGTGGCCCCACCACGGACCCTCCGAGGGCGCCCTTCCGCCTACTTAAGGACTCCATCGCGAAAACCCTAAACAAATAAGCCACGGTACGAGAAACCTTCCAGAGCCGCCGCCATCGCGAAGCCAAGATCTGGGGGACAGAAGTCTCTGTTCCGGCACGCCGCCGGGACGGGGAAGTGCCCCCGGAAGGCATCTCCATCGACACCACCACCATCTTCATCACCGCTGCTGCTTCCCATGATGAGGAGGGAGTAGTTCTCCCTCGAGGCTAAGGGTTGTGCCGGTAGCTATGTGGTTAATCTCTCTCCTATGTACTTCAATACAATGATCTCATGAGCTGCCTTACATGATTGAGATTCATATGATGAGCTTTGTATCACTATTAATCTATGTGCTACTCTAGTGATGTTATTAAAGTACTCTATTCCTCCTCCATGATGTAATGGTGACAGTGTGTGCATCATGTAGTACTTGGCGTAGTTTATGATTGTGATCTCTTGTAGATTATGAAGTTAACTATTACTATGATGGTATTGATGTGATCTATTCCTCCTTTCATAGTATGATGGTGACAGTGTGCATGCTATGTTAGTACTTGGTATAATTGCTTTGGTCTATCATGCACTCTAAGGTTATTTAAATATGAACATCGAATGTTGTGGAGCTTGTTAACTCCGGCATTGAGGTGCTCTTGTAGCCCTACACAATTAGTGGTGTTCATCATCCAACAAGGGAGTGTAGAGTGGTTTTATTATGTGATCAATGTTGAGAGTGTCCACTAGTGAAAGTATGATCCCTAGGCCTTGTTTCCGAATAGAAAAGCTACACCACAAAGACATTTTCTGGCGCCGTTGTCACTGTTTGTTTACTGTCCCACTGCATGTTTACTCGCTGCCATATTTTATTCAGATTGCTATTACCACTCATATATATCCATATTACTTGCATTTTACTATCTCTTCGCCGAACTAGTGCACCTATACATCTGACAAGTGTATTAGGTGTGTTGGGGACACAAGAGACTTCTTGCATTGTGATCGCAGGGTTGCTTGAGAGGGATATCTTTGACCTCTTCCTCCCTGAGTTCGATAAACCTTGGGTGATCCACTTAAGGGAAAACTTGCTGCTGTTCTACAAACCTCTGCTCTTGGAGGCCCAACACTGTCTATAGGAAAAGAAGCGTGAGTAGACATCAAGCTATTTTTTGGCGCTGTTGCCGGGGAGGAAAGGTAAAAGGCACTCACACTCTGGTCCCAGGTAACTAAGTTATTTTCTGGTGCCATTGTAAGTGCTCGAAGCTATTTCCTTTAGATCCTGCAATTGCATCTTTTTGTTTCTTGTTTTTATTTTTCACTAGTTAGGCATAATGGAAAGCAACTATGAGCTTTTTAATCTATTTCCTGAGTTAAGACATGGATTGTTTGCTGCGAAAATTAAAAAACCTATGGAACCTTATTTGCATGCTAGTAGCAATGATATTAGTATGAACGCTTTGAACACCATTGTTGCTAATGATATGGAAAATTCTAAGCTTGGGGAAGCTGGTTTCGATGAGCATGATATTTTTAGTCCCCCAAGCATGGAGGAAAAAATTTTCTTTGATGATACTTTGCCTCCTATTTATGATGATTATAATGATAGTAGTCTTTTGGTGCCACCTACTATGGAGGATAAATCTAATTATGATTACAATATGCCTCCTATATTTGATGACGAGAATAATAATGATAGCTACTTTGTTGAATTTGCTCCCACTATTACTAATAAAATTGATTATGCTTATGTGGAGAGTAATAATTTTATGCATGAGACTCATGATAAGAATGTTTCATTTGATAGTTATATTGTTGAGTTTGTTCATGATGCTACTGAAAATCTTTATGAGAGAGGAAAATATGGTTGTAGAAATTTTCATGTTACTAAAACACCTCTCTATATGCTGAAAATCTTGAAGCTGCACTTGTTTTATCTTTCTATGCTTGTTGCATTATGCTTCATGAATTTGTTTATTTACAAGATTCTATGCATAGGAAGTGGGTTAGGCTTAAAGTTGTTTTAAATTTGCTTTTTGATGCTCTCTTTTGCTTCAACTCTTATTTCTTGCGAGTGCATCATTGAAATTACTGAGCCCATCTTAATGGCTATAAAGAAAGCACTTCTTGGGAGACAATCCATGTGTTTATTTTACTACAGTACTTTTGTTTTATATTTGAGTCTTGGAAGTTGTTACTACTGTAGCAACCTCTCCTTATCTTATTTTATTGCATTGTTGTGCCAAGTATAGTCTTCGATAGCAAGGTTGATACTAGATTTGGATTACTGCGCAGAAACAGATTTCTGTCTGTCACGAATTTGGGCAGGGTTCTCTGTAGGTAACTCAGAAAAATCTGCCAATTTACGTGCGTGATCCTCAGATATGTACACAACTTTCATTCAATTTGATCATTTTCATCTGAGCAAGTCTGGTGCCTCTAAAAAATTCGTATTTACGGACTGTTCTGTTTTGACAGATTCTGCCTTTTATTTCGCATTGCCGGTTTTGCTGTGTTGAATGGATTTCTTTGTTCCATTAACTTCCAGTAGCCTTGGGCAATGTCCAGAAGTGTTAAGAATGATTGTGTCACCTCTGAACATGTGAATTTTTGATTATGCACTAACCCTCTAATGATTTGGTTTTGAGTTTGGTGTGGAGGAAGTTTTCAAGGGTCAAGAGAGGAGGATGATACAACATGATCAAGAAGAGTGAAAACTCTAAGCTTGGGGATGCCCCCGTGGTTCATCCCTGCATATTTCAAGAAGACTCAAGCATCTAAGCTTGGGGATGCCCAAGGCATCCCCTTCTTCATCAACAATTTATCAGGTTTCTTCTCTTGAAACTATATTTTTATTCGGTCACATCTTATGTACTTTACTTGGAGCATCTGTGTGCTTTTATTTTCGTTTTTGTTATTTGCATTATCTGAATAAATGCTTGTGTGGGAGAGAGACACGCTCCGCTGGTTCGTATGAACACATATGTTCTTAGCCTTATTCTTAATGTTCATGGCGAAGGTTGAAACTGCTTCGTTCATTGTTATATGGTTGGCAACAGAAAATGCTACATGTGGTAGATTGGTATATGGTCTTGAATAAGTTGATACTTGGCAATTGTTGTACTCATATAGATCATATTTAAGCTCTTGCATCATATACTTTGCACCTATTAGTGAAGAAATACCTAGAGCTTGCTAAAATTTGGTTTGCATGATTGGTCTCTCTAAGGTCTAGATATTTTCTGGTAAGGGTTTGAGCAACAAGGAAGACAGTGTAGAGTCTTATAATGCTTGCAATATGTTTTTATGTAAGTTTTGCTGTACCAGTTCATACTTGTGTTTGCTTCAAATAACCTTGCTAGCCTAAGCCTTGTATTGAGAGGGATTACTTCTCATGCATCCAAAATCCTTGAGCCAAAAACTATGCCATTTGTGTCCACCATACCTACCTACTACATGGTATTTCTCTGCCATTCCAAAGTAAATTGCTTGAGTGCTACCTTTAAAATTTCTATCCTTTATCTTTGCAATATATAGCTCATGGGACAAATAGCCTAAAAACTATTGTGGTATTGAATATGTACTTATGCACTTTATCTCTTATTAAGTTGCTTGTTGAGCGATAACCATGTTCCTGGGGACGCCATCAACTACTCTTTGTTGAATATCATGTGAGTTGCTATGCATGTCCGTCTTGTCTGAAGTAAGGGCGATTTACCATGAGTTGAATGGTTTGAGCATGCATATTGTTAGAGAAGAACATTGGGCCGCTAACTAAAGCCATGTTCCATGGTGGAAGTTTCAGTTTTGGACAACAATCCTCAATCTCTTATGAGAATATTATTTGTTGTTGAATGCTTATGCATTAAAGAGGAGTCCATTATCTGTTGTCTATGTTGTCCCGGTACGGATGTCTAAGTTGAGAATAATCGAAAGCGAGAAATCCAATGCGAGCTTTATCCTTAGACCTTTGTACAGGCGGCATAGAGGTACCCCTTTGTGATACTTGGTTAAAACATATGTTATGCGATGATAATCCATGTAAATCCAAGCTAATTAGGACAAGGTGCGGGCACTATTGGTAATCTATGCATGAGGCTTGCAACTTGTAGGATATCTTATACATAACACATATGCTTTATTACTACCGTTGACAAAATTGTTTCATGTTTTCAAAATAAAAGCTCTAGCACAAATATAGCAATCAATGCTTCCCTCTTCGAAGGGCCATTCTTTTACTTTTATATTGACTCAGTTTACCCATTTCCTTCTATCTTAGAAGCAAACACTTGTGTTAACTTTGCATTGATTCTTACATACTTGCATATTTGCATTCATCATATTACTTTGCATTGACAACTATCCATGAGATATATATGTTACAAGTTGAAAGCAACCGCTGAAACTTAATCTTCCTTTGTGTTGCTTCAATGCCTTCACTTTGAATCTATTGCTTTATGAGTTAACTCTTATGCAAGACTTATTGATGCTTGTCTTGAAAGTACTATTCATGAAAAGTCTTTGCTATATGGTTCAGTTGTTTACTCATTGTCTTTACCATTGCTTTGAATCACTTCATTTATCTCATATGCTTTACAATAGTACGATCAAGATTATGATAGCATGTCACTTAAGAAATTATCTTTGTTATCATTTACCTACTCGAGGACGAGTAGGAACTAAGCTTGGGGATGCTGATACGTCTCCAACGTATCTATAATTTCTTATGTTCCATGCTACTTTTATGATGATATACACATGTTTTATACACACTTTATGTCATTATTATGCATTTTCCGGAACTAACCTATTGACAAGATGCCGAAGTGTCAGTTCCTGTTTTCTGCTGTTTTTGGTTTCAGAAATCCGAGTAAGGAAATATTCTCGGAATTGGACGAAATCAACGCCCAATACCTTATTTTTCCCGGAAGCTTCCAGAGAGCCAGAGAGGGACGAGAGGGGAGCCCTGGGGGGGGCCCACACGCCAGGTCGGCGCGGCCAGAGGGGGGCTGCGCCACCCTATTGTGTGGCCCCACCAGGGACCCTCCGAGGCCGCCCTTCCGCCTACTTAAGGACTCCATCGCGAAAACCCTAAACAAATAAGCCATGGTACGAGAAACCTTCCAGAGCCGCCGCCATCGCGAAGCCAAGATCTGGGGGACAGAAGTCTCTGTTCCGGCACGCCGCCGGGACGGGGAAGTGCCCCCGTAAGGCATCTCCATCGACACCACCGCCATCTTCATCACCGCTGCTGCTTCCCATGATGAGGAGGGAGTAGTTCTCCCTCGAGGCTAAGGGATGTACCGGTAGCTATGTGGTTAATCTCTCTCCTATGTACTTTAATACAATTATCTCATGAGCTGCCTTACATGATTGAGATTCATATGATGAGCTTTGTATCACTATTAATCTATGTGCTAATCTAGTGATGTTATTAAAGTACTCTATTCCTCCTCCATGATGTAATGGTGACAGTGTGTGCATCATGTAGTACTTGGCGTATTTATGATTGTGATCTCTTGTAGATTATGAAGTTAACTATTACTATGATGGTATTGATGTGATCTATTCCTCCTTTCCTAGTATTATGGTGACAGTGTGCATGCTATGTTAGTACTTGGTATAATTGCGTTGGTCTATCATGCACTCTAAGGTTATTTAAATATGAACATCGAATGTTGTCGAGCTTGTTAACTCCGGCATTGAGGTGCTCTTGTAGCCCTACACAATTAGTGGTGTTCATCATCCAACAAGGGAGTGTAGAGTGGTTTTATTATGTGATCAATGTTGAGAGTGTCCACTAGTGAAAGTATGATCCCTAGGCCTTGTTTCCGAATAGAAAAGCTACACCACAAAGATTCCTATCTCCCACGTCTACTGCACGCCAGCAAGCATTTTCTGGCGCCGTTGTCACTGTTTGTTTACTGTTCCACTGCATGTTTACTCGCTGCCATATTTTATTCAGATTGCTATTACCACTCATATATATCCATATTACTTGCATTTTACTATCTCTTCGCCGAACTAGTGCACCTATACATCTGACAAGTGTATTAGGTGTGTTGGGGACACAAGAGACTTGTTGCATTGTGATCGCAGGGTTGCTTGAGAGGGATATCTTTGACCTCTTCCTCCTTGAGTTCGATAAACCTTGGGTGATCCACTTAAGGGAAAACTTGCTGCTGTTCTACAAACCTCTGCTCTTGAAGGCCCAACACTGTCTACAGGAAAAGAAGCGTGAGTAGACATCAGGTTGCTTGAGAGGGATATCTTTGACCTCTACCTCCCTGAGTTCGATAAACCTTGGGTGATCCACTTAAGGGAAACTTGTTGCTGTTCTACAAACCTCTGCTCTTGGAGGCCCAACACTGTCTACAGGAATAGAAGCGTGCGTAGACATCACCCCCTCCTGGCCGCGCCAGTGGATGGGGAGGAGGCCGTGGGCCTCCTCTGGCCTGGCCCTTCTGGCTCCGTGGGTCTTCTGGCGAAATAGAATTTTTGTAATTTTTCTGCATTTTTCTGAGCACTTTGGTTTTTGGGCCTTTTCTGCAATAAACATACATAATAAACTGAAACTGGCACTGTGGCATCTTGTTAATCGGTTAGTCCAATAAATGCCATAATATGATATAAAGTGCACATAAAACATGTATCTATTGGCATAAAACTAGCATGGAACATAAGAAATTATAGATACGTTGGAGACGTATCACATCTATAAATACATATTACACAAAGTATATCAAAATCTCATAGTATCATATCATAGAATAAGGATCCACCACATAGGTATTACAAATATGGCCATAGTCATGTAGGACAGCTCATATGGCACTAAGAACTATGAATAACATGAGAGAAATAGATCAATCTACTGCCACAAACCCGTAGTCTAGAGGTGGAGTACTCCCCCTTGATCATGGTGATGATGAACACGTTCGAGAAGGTTGAGATCCCTCCGGCGGTGATCCCGGCGGAGTTTCCCCCTCCAATCTTCATTTCTGCATGCCTCTATTTTCGTGTTTCTGTCTTCTGCGGCGCTTTCCTCCCGAGAACTCTTCGGGGCCATATATAGTGATTTTTAGGTCAAAATACGTCGGTGAGCGAAAGAATCAAGTTAGTTGGACGATCGACGACAAAGTTCATGTATGCATTTTACATGCATAAAAAACAAAGCTAGATGGGTTGTTAAACAATTGAACTTTGTTTTTAAAATTGCGGGAGAGAAATGAATCCTAGACTTGTTAGATGAATGGGGAAATGAAGCTTCTGAAAGTGCTAGATTATTTAAAGAAAAGTTTAAAATTTGGCATGACAAAAAGATAAATAGGAAAGAATTCAAAATAGGAAACCAGGTATTATTGTTCAACCCTCATTTCAAGTTCTCTGCATGAAACTATCATCAAAGTGGCAATGTCCATTAAGTTGTGCAAGAGGTGTATCGCTTCAGAGCCATCCGTCTTCATGGAGATTACAAACGTAAATCTCACGTTGTTAATGGACAACATCTTAAGCAGTACATTACTGGTGAAAAGATCATACGAAAGGTGGATGAGTTAAATTTCTAGAGGTCGGAAGCCATAATTGCAAAGAATTATCCCCTGCCATATATGCGAAACAAATAAAAGTCAAGATCAGATACATAGAGATCTCGAAATCTCTTCCTATTTTAGAATAGTTACTTTTTTTGGAAAATAAGAGCATATCATGAAACATTTGGACGAAACAGAGTCAAGACGGGCTAAAGAGACCAGGTGGCGCACCACCCAAGGTGTTTCGCCCCTCGGACTTCTGTTTTGCCTCTGTTTCGACTCCAACTCTTTGTTTTGACCTAATCTGCCGATCTAATCTCGCATCAAGTATTTTTGAGTGAATCTTGTTTTTATGTTTCAACTTTCTAGCCATGGCAAGCTCCATATCCAATCTGGGAGGAGAATATCCCAAAGAAGACGTGCGCGGTGAACCGCTACCTCAACTTCGTGGTGGCACCTCTGAAGACCGGCCTTAACCTTTAAGGAGGGTGTGCTGCTCATGGAGGAGGTGAAGCATTCCAAGACCGAGGGCACCATGGAGGAAAGGCTAGCTGGAAGTTCTGGAGGACACCTTCTTCAGGTATGGCACTATGATCGAGCGTAGTCTTGATCCATCACTTGATGAACATTGAGATGGAGAAGAAGGTTAAATCCTATGAGGCATGGATTAATTATATGGAGGACAAGAGGTTGCACATTATCACACAGCTCGACAGGTTCCAAGCCCTCATGTGGGATGTGGAAAACTAAGACTATATGTATGAAGATCTCTTCACGAAGATCGTTGAAGCTGCCTCCACCAAGTTCATTGACCCCCTATATCCTTCTACAGTGGGAGTCCTTATCTTTGGAAGTTCAAGGAGTGGGACGCCTATTATGAGGAAGAGGGCGCCAAGAAGGAATACTCCACTTAAACAACCTAAGCTTGGGGGAGTTATATCAAGTCTTTTTATGTTTTTTAGTTCATCATATCGCTTTTAGTCGTTATCTTAGTTTGGTTTTGCTTTCATCTAGTCGTTATCAAGTCTCTCATAGTTTGAAATGCTCATAGAGCATTATCATCTATCTTCGGTCAAGTGGTTTTTAATGAAATATGAAGAATGATGTCATCCATGATTCTTTTGTCTGGAGATTTATGGGTAACACTCATGTAGATGTGCACCTCATATCAAGAAGTTTGAATTACACCTTGTCTTGAACTAAATTAACTTGAGCATGTTGGACAAGCATAGAACTTTTCAAGTAGAGCTTGCAAGTAATACTAATAAACAAAGAAAAATAAAATACCTTGAATTTGTGGTGGAGATGCTGAAAGTATAGAGATGGTAAACCTAGAGGGGGGTGAATAGGTTTCTACAGATTTTAATTCTTTCTTTGCAATATTAGGCTTTGCGGAATATAAAGGTGAGCCTAAATGCAAACTAGGTGAAACAACCTATATGAGGATACAACTAACTCGAGCACGAAGGCTCTCACAGGAAGTTAAATCACAAGTAAGGAGTTCGGTTAGAGATAACCGATAGCACGCGGAGACGAGGATGTATTCCCGTGTTCCCTTCCTTTGCAAGAAGGTACGTCACGTTTGGAGGGGTGGAGGTTCCACGAAGGATTCCCCAAGCCACGAAGGCTCACCCTATTCTCTGGAGCCTATCCCACGAAGGAATAGCTCACTCACTTGTGGTAGACTTTGAGGTAGCCTCCAAACCTTCACAATCTTGCCCGGAGCAAATCCACAGCCCGGATGCTTCCGGACTCCTCTTGCCCACCTAGGGTTTCCAAGGAACCCTAGGAAGCAAGCTTCTCCATGAATACAAAGGGGAATGAGATTTGGCTTGGTAGAACAGTAGATCGGGTCCTCCTCTAACGTTTCCCCGGAGGGATTTGAGTTTGGGTGGAGGAGGAGGGAGATATGAGGCTTTTGGTGTTTCTAGCAATGGAGCATGAAAGAGAGAGCTCAAGAACAACTTGTAGTGTAGCGCCTAACTGTTCAGAGGTAGGAGAAGGGCTATTTATAGTGTTCTTCGAAATATGGTTGTTGGTCACTTGCCACATCAGCTTTTCTCCCGACAGTCCCGGTCAACCGGACCACAGACCGGAGTGTCCGGTCCAGAGGCCGGTCGGACCGGATCAGGGACCGGACCAGCCGGTCCAAACCGGTCGGCAGGCCGGACCCCGACCGGGGTCACTTTGTGTCGTCTAGGAGGTCATCCGATTGGCGCCCAGTTGGCGCCCGGTTGGCGCCCGGTTGACCGGTCGGCACGCCGGGCCCGCCGGTTGGGAGGCCGGCTGACCAGAGCTAGTCCGGCGCATGGTTGTCACCCGGTTGGTGCCCGGTTGACCGGTCGGCACGTCGGCCCGGCCGGTTGGGAGGCCGGCTGACCGGGCGGCAGGCCGGATTCCTGCTGTAGACCCCTTTTTGATTGTTGTTGAAGTGGGGGGTCTCCTTTAGCCTTCTTGTTCCTTTGATACACCATTTATGCCTCTTTGCCTAATACCTGAGATTATCCTTATAAACATGTATTAGGCCAAATACTCTAGCACGGTGTCATTGTTACCAAAATAATGGATAAGGGTAAAATACCCTTACAATCTCCCCCTTTTTGGTATACGATGACAAACCGAGCTAGAGTCACATATAGATATTATGATAAGCTCTAAACCTTGATTCCATATAAGATATTAAGACAGCTCCCCCATAATGTGTGCACTTGGAGAATTTGCGTTTGAATACAAAGTGCACCATTTGTGGAATATGAGAAGCTCCCCCAATATCTTTAGGAAACAAGCATGGTATGGACAAGTATAACAAGATATATAAGCATAAAGCATGATCATCCTAATAGAGTGCTTAAGCATACAAATAGTCGTCCATACACGAATTATTCGAAGTAGCAAATGGTTCTTGAGAAATCAAAGCAAATAAGCACAAGCCATATAAGAATCAAATAAAGCAACACCCATGGCTTGTGACAATCAAAGAACCCCGTGATCCTAGACTCTACTCTCTTCTCCCCCTTTGGCATCGGAACACCAAAAAGGCGAAGAAAAGAGGAGAGATGCTAGCGCACCCTGATGTCTACGCACGCTTCTTTTCATGTAGACAGTGTTGGGCCTCCAAGAGCAGAGGTTTGTAGGACAGCAGCAAGTTTTCCCTTAAGTGGATCACACAAGGTTTATCAAACTCAGGGAGGAAGAGGTCAAAGATATCCCTCTCAAGCAACCCTGCAATCACGATACAAGAAGTCTCTTGTGTCCCCAACACACCCAATACACTTGTCAGATGTATAGGTGCACTAGTTCGGCGAAGAGATAGTGAAATACAAGTAATATGGATGAATATGAGTGGTAATAGCAATATGAATAAAATATGGCAGCGAGTAAACATGCAACAGAACAGTAAATGAACGGAGATTCGATGTTCGGAAACAAGGCCTAGGGATCCTACTTTCACTAGTGGACACTCTCAACAATGATCACATAATAAAACCACTCTACACTCTCTTGTTGGATGATGAACACCATTAATTGTGTAGGGCTACAAGAGCACCTCAATGCCGTAGTTAACAAGCTCCACAACATTCGATGTTCATATTTAAATAACCTTAGAGTGCATGATAGACCAACGCAATTATACCGAGTACTAACATAGCATGCACACCGTCACCGACAGGCTATGAAAGGGGGAATAGATCACATCAATATTATCATAGTAATAGTTAACTTCATAATCTACAAGAGATCACAATCATAGCTTATACCAAGTACTACATGATGCACATACTGTCAACATTACATCATGGAGGAGGAATAGACTACTTTAATAACATCACTAGAGTAGACATAGATGATATTCAACTAGATCACAAAGAGAGAGATGAACCACATAGCTACGGTAGAGCCCTCAGCCCCGGGGGAGAATTACTCCCTCCACATCATGGGAGCAGCGATGGCGGTGAAGAAGGCGGTGAAGATGGCGGTGGATGCCTTCCGGGGGCAGTTCCCCGTCCCGGCAGGGTGCCGAAACAGAGACTTCTGTCCCCCGAATTGGAGTTTCGCGATGGCGGCGGCTCTGGAAGGTTTTCTGGTGTTTCGTCAATCCATTAGTTCCGGAAAATGCATCAAAACGATATAAAGTGTGAACAAAACATGTAGGTATTGTCATAAAACAAGCATGAAACATCAGAAATTATAGATACGCTGGAGACGTATCAGCATCCCCAAGCTTAGTTCCTACTCGTCCTCGAGTAGGTAAACGATAACAAAGATAATTTCTGAAGTGACATGCTACCAACATAATCTTGATCATACTATTGTAAAGCATATGAGATGAATGCAGCGATTCAAAGCAATGGTAAAGACAATGATTAAACAACTGAATCATATAGCAAAGACTTTTCATGAATAGTACTTTCAAGACAAGCATCAATAAGAGTTAACTCATAAAGCAATAGATTCATAGTAAAGGCATTGGAACAACACAAAGGAAGATATAAGTTTCAGCGGTTGCTTTCAACTTCAACATGCATATCTCATGGATAATTGTCAACATAAAGTAAAATAATAAGTGCAATAAGCAAGCATGTAAGAATCAATGCACAGTTGACACAAGTGTTTGCTTCTAAGATAGAAGGAAGTAGGTAAACTGACTCAACATAAAAGTAGAAGAATGGCCCTTCGAAGAGGGAAGCATGGATTGTTATATTTGTGCTAGAGCTTTTATTTTGAAAACAATAAGAGAGCATAAAAGTAAAGTTTTGAGAGGTGTTTGTTGTTGTCAACGAATGGTAGTGGGCACTCTAACCCCCTTGCCAGACAGACTTTCAAAGAGCGGCTCCCATAAAAGATTTTTATTTTTGGGTGGCACTCCTTCCAACCTTTACTTTCACAAACCATGGCTAACCGAATCCTCGGGTGCCTGCCAACAATCTCATACCATGAAGGAGTGCCTTTTATTTTAGTTTTTATTTAGATGACACTCCTCCCCACCTTTGCTTTCTCAAGCCATGGCTAACTGATACGTCTCCGACATATCGATAATTTCTTATGTTCCATGCCACATTATTGATGATATCTACATGTTTTATGCACACTTTATGTCATATTCGTGCATTTTCTGGAACTAACCTATTAACAAGATGCCGAAGTGCCAGTTGCTGTTTTCTGCTGTTTTTGGTTTCAGAAATCCTAGTAAGGAAATATTCTCGGAGTTGGACGAAATCAACGCCCAGGGTCCTATTTTGCCACGAAGCTTCCAGAAGACCGAAGAGTCAACGGAGTGGGGCCACGAGGTGGCCAGGAGGGCAGGCGGCGCGGCCCCACCCTTGGCCGCGCCACCCTGTCTCCTGGGCCCCTCGCGTCGCCCCCTGACCTACCCTTCCGCCTACTTAAAGCCTTCGTCGCGAAACCCCCAGTACCGAGAGCCACGATACGGAAAACCTTCCAGAGACGCCGCCGCCGCCAATCCCATCTCGGGGGATTCAGGAGATCGCCTCCGGCACCCTGCCGGAGAGGGGAATCATCTCCCGGAGGACTCTACGCCGCCATGGTCGCCTCCGGAGTGATGTGTGAGTAGTCTACCCCTGGACTATGGGTCCATAGCAGTAGCTAGATGGTTGTCTTCTCCCCATTGTGCTTAATTGTCGGGTCTTGTGAGCTGCCGAACATGATCAAGATCATCTATCTGTAATTCTATATGTTGTGTTTGTTGGGATCCGATGAATAGAGAATACTATGTTATGTTGATTATCAATTTATATCTATGTGTTGTTTATGATCTTGCATGCTCTCCGTTACTAGTAGATGCTCTGGCCAAGTAGATGCTTGTAACTCCAAGAGGGAGTATTTATGCTCGATAGTGGGTTCATGTCTCCGTGAATCTGGGGAAGTGACAGAAATCTCTAAGCTTATGGATGTGCTGTTGCCACTAGGGATAAAACATTGGTGCTATGTTCGAGGATGTAGCTACTGATTACATTACGCGCAATACTTAATGCAATTGTCTGTTGTTAGCAACTTAATGCGGAGGGTTCGGATGATAACCTGAAGGTGGACTTTTTAGGCATAGATGCATGCTGGATAGCGGTCTATGTACTTTGTCGTAATGCCCAATTAAATCTCACAATACTCATCATAATATGTATGTGCTTGGTCATGCCCTCTTTATTTGTCAATTGCCCAACTGTAATTTGTTCACCCAACATGCTGTTTATCTTATGGGAGAGACACCTCTAGTGAACTGTGGACCCCGGTCCAATTCTCTTTACTGAAATACAATCTACTGCAATACTTGTTCTACTGTTTTCTGCAAACAATCATCATCCACACTATACATCTAATCCTTTGTTACAGCAAGCTGGTGAGATTGACGACCTCGCTGTTACGTTGGGGCAAAGTACTTGGTTTGTGTTGTGCAGGTTCCACGTTGGCGCCGGAATCCCTGGTGTTGCGCCGCACTACATCTCGCCGCCATCAACCTTCAACGTGCTTCTTGGCTCCTACTGGTTCGATTAAACCTTGGTTTCCTACTGAGGGAAAACTTGCTGCTGTACGCATCACACCTTCCTCTTGGGGTTCCCAACGGACGTGTGCTACACGCCATCAAGCAATTTTTCTGGCGCCGTTGCCGGGGAGATCAAGACACGCTGCAAGGGGAGTCTCCACATCGCAATCTCTTTACTTTGTTTTTGTCTTGCTTAGTTTTATTTACTACTTTGTTTGCTGCACTAAATCAAAATACAAAAAATTAGTTGCTAGTTTTACTTTATTTGCTATCTTGCTTGCTATATCAAAAACACAAAAAAAAATTAGTTACATGCATTTACTTTATTTAGTTTGCTTTATTTACTGTCTTGCACTCTATATTAAAAATACAAAAAAATTAGTTACTTTTATTACCATGTCTAGCTCTGAACCTGTTACTTCTTCGCCTGAAGAATTAGTCTTCACTTTTAAACAAGGGGATGAGGAGAGTTTTAAGGATGCTTGGTCTAGAATTTTTACTTCTTATCGTAAAACTGAACCACAAATGACTCTAAGTTTGCTCCTTAGTAATTTTTATTTTGGTCTTATGATTCGCTATAGATATGCTTTGGATGCTTTAGTGGGAGGAGATTTCCTTCATTGCAATGGGGATCAAGCTTTTAATGCCATAAAGAAGTTGGTTGCATCACATGATTCAGCTAATAACTTTGATTCAGCCCTTATTAGCATTTATAATAGATTAAACAATCTCGAGATAAGTACATCTCGCTTGGATGACAACTATCGCCATGTTCGTAATCGTCTTGAACAAGTTTTAGTGAACTCTGAACCTTAATTATGGGATCCTACTGTTAAAATTGTTATCAGTGACCAAACTCTTCATGCCAATTGTGATATTATGTCTGAATTTTGCCTTATACCTGAGAGCATTTATAAATCTTTGAAACTTTGGGGAGTTGATGAAGGAGGAGAAGAAATAACTCTCATTGATAACTCTGTTATAATTCCTAAGGGAATAGCCGCAGGTGTGCATACAACCATTCTTGAAAGAACAATATCCATTGATTATCTTGTTATTGAATGTGTAGGGACAGGACAAATCACACTCGGAAGATCCCTGCTGAAACTATTGGGAGCAGTCATAGATGTGGGAGAAGGCACCCTGGAATTCACCTCTACACCGGGGGGGGGGGGGGAATCATATATTTCCTAAATCAAAGAGAAATAAAAAGAACAAGAAAGGTAAGGGTAAAGCCCAAGGTAAGGTTGATACACCATCTCTCGATAATACTTGATACACACTTTCTGCGCCTAGCTGAAAGGCGTTAAAGAAAAGCTCTTATGGGAGACAACCCATGTTTTTACTACAGTACTTTGTTTTTATTTTGTGTCTTGGAAGTTGTTTACTACTGTAGCAACCTCTCCTTATCTTAGTTTAGTGTTTTGTTGTGCTAAGTAAAGTCGTTGATAGTAAAGTTCATACTAGATTTGGATTACTGCGCAGAAACAGATTTCTTTGCTGTCACGAATCTGGGCAAAATTCTCTGTAGGTAACTCAAAAAATTATGCCAATTTACGTGAGTGATCCTCAGATATGTACGCAACTTTCATTCAATTTGAGCATTTTCATTTGAGCAAGTCTGGTGCCTCAATAAAATTCGTCAATACGAACTGTTCTGTTTTGACAGATTCTGCCTTTTATTTCGCATTGCCTGTTTTGTTATGTTCGATGGATATTTCGATTCCATTGACTTTCAGTAGCTTTGTGCAATGTCCAGAAGTGTTAAGAATGATTATGTCACATCTGAACATGTATATTTTGATTGTGCACTAACCCTCTAATGAGTTGTTCTAAGTTTGGTGTGGAGGAAGTTTTCAAGGATCAAGAGAGGGAGATGATACAACATGATCAAGGAGAGTGAAAGCTCTAAGCTTGGGGATGCCCCGGTGGTTCACCCCTGCATATATCAAGAAGACTCAAGCGTCTAAGCTTGGGGATGCCCAAGGCATCCCCTTCTTCATCGACAATATTATCAGGTTCCTCCCCTGAAACTATATTTTTATTCCATCACAGTTTATGTACTTTGCTTGGAGCGTCGGTTTGTTTTTGTTTTTGTTTTGTTTGAATAAAATGGATCCTAGCATTCTTTATGTGGGAGAGAGACACGCTCCGCTGTAGCATATGGACAAGTATGTCCTTAGGCTCTACTCATAATATTCATGGCGAAGTTTCTTCTTCGTTAAATTGTTATATGGTTGGAATTGGAAAATGATACATGTAGTAATTGCTAAAATGTCTTGGATAATGTGATACTTGGCAATTGTTGTGCTCATGTTTAAGCTCTTGCATCATATACTTTGCACTTATTAATGAAGAAATACATAGAGCATGCTAAAATTTGGTTTGCATATTTGGTCTCTCTAAGGTCTAGATAATTTCTAGTATTGAGTTTGAACAACAAGGAAGACGGTGTAGAGTCTTATAATGTTTTCAATATGTATTTTATGTAAGTTTTGCTGCACCGCTTCATCCTTGTGTTTGTTTCAAATAGCCTTGCTAGCCTAAACCTTGTATCGAGAGGGAATACTTCTCATGCATCCAAAATACTTGAGCCAACCACTATGCCATTTGTGTCCACCATACCTACCTACTACATGGTATTTCTCCGCCATTCCAAAGTAAATTGCTTGAGTGCTACCTTTAAATTTCTATTCCTCCACCTTTACAATATATAGCTCATGGGACAAATAGCCTAAAAACTATTGTGGTACTGAATATGTACTTATGCACTTTATCTCTTATTAAGTTGCTCAAGTTAAAGGATAACCATGTTCCTGGGGACGCCATCAACTACTCTTTGTTGAATATCATGTGAGTTCTATGCATGTTCGTCTTGTCTGAAGTAAGGGCGATCTACCACCTTATGGTTAGAGCGTGCATATTGTTAGAGAAGAACATTGGGCCGCTAACTAAAGCCATGATCCATGGTGGAAGTTTCAGTTTTGGACATATATCCTCAATCTCATATGAGAAAATTAATTGTTGCTACATGCTTATGCATAAAAGAGGAGTCCATTATCTGTTGTCTATGTTGTCCCGGTATGGATGTCTAAGTTGAGAATAATCAATATCGAGAAATCCAATGCGAGCTTTCTCCTTAGACCTTTGTACAGGCGGCATAGAGGTACCCCTTTGTGACACTTGGTTAAAACATGTGCATTGCGATAATCCCGGTAATCCAAGCTAATTAGGACAAGGTGCGGGCACTATTAGTATACTATGCATGAGGCTTGCAACTTGTAAGATATAATTTACATAACACATATGCTTTATTACTACCGTTGACAAAATTGTTTCTTGTTTTCAAAATCAAAGCTCTAGCACAAATATAGCAATCGATGCTTTCCTCTTTGAAGGACCTTTCTTTTACTTTTATTGTTGAGTCAGTTCACCTATCTCTCTCCACCTCAAGAAGCAAACACTTGTGTGAACTGTGCATTGATTCCTACATACTTGCATATTGCACTTGTTATATTACTCTATGTTGACAATATCCATGAGATATACATAAGTTGAAAGAAACCGCTGAAACTTCATCTTCCTTTGTGTTGCTTCAATACCTCTACTTTGAATTATTGCTTTATGAGTTAACTCTTATGCAAGACTTATTGATGCTTGTCTTGAAGTACTATTCATGAAAAGTCTTTGCTATATGATTCACTTGTTTACTCATGTCATATACATTGTTTTGATCGCTGCATTCATTGCATATGCTTAAAAATAGTATGATCAAGATTATGATGGCATGTCACTCCAGAAATTATCTTTGTTTATCGTTTACCTGCTCGGGACGAGCAGGAACTAAGCTTGGGGATGCTGATACGTCTCCGACGTATCGATAATTTCTTATGTTCCATGCCACATTATTGATGATATCTACATGTTTTATGCACACTTTATGTCATATTCGTGCATTTTCTGGAACTAACCTATTAACAAGATGCCGAAGTGCCAGTTGCTGTTTTCTGCTGTTTTTGGTTTCAGAAATCCTAGTAAGGAAATATTCTCGGAATTGGACGAAATCAACGCCCAGGGTCCTATTTTGCCTCGAAGCTTCCAGAAGACCGAAGAGTCAACGGAGTGGGGCCACGAGGTGGCCAGGAGGGCAGGCGGCGCGGCCCCACCCTTGGCCGCGCCGCCCTGTCTCCTGGGCCCCTCGCGTCGCCCCCTGACCTACCCTTCCGCCTACTTAAAGCCTTCGTCGCGAAACCCCCAGTACCGAGAGCCACGATACGGAAAACCTTCCAGAGACGCTGCCGCCGCCAATCCCATCTCGGGGGATTCAGGAGATCGCCTCCGGCACCCTGCCGGAGAGGGGAATCATCTCCCGGAGGACTCTACGCCGCCATGGTCGCCTCCGGAGTGATGTGTGAGTAGTCTACCCCTGGACTATGGGTCCATAGCAGTAGCTAGATGGTTGTCTTCTCCCCATTGTGCTTAATTGTCGGGTCTTGTGAGCTGCCGAACATGATCAAGATCATCTATCTGTAATTCTATATGTTTTGTTTGTTGCGATCCGATGAATAGAGAATACTATGTTATGTTGATTATCAATTTATATCTATGTGTTGTTTATGATCTTGCATGCTCTCCGTTACTAGTAGATGCTCTGGCCAAGTAGATGCTTGTAACTCCAAGAGGGAGTATTTATGCTCGATAGTGGGTTCATGTCTCCGTGAATCTGGGGAAGTGATAGAAATCTCTAAGATTATGGATGTGCTGTTGCCACTAGGGATAAAACATTGGTGCTATGTTCGAGGATGTAGCTACTGATTACATTACGCGCAATACTTAATGCAATTGTCTGTTGTTAGCAACTTAATACTGGAGGGGGTTCGGATGATAACCTGAAGGTGGACTTTTTAGGCATAGATGCATGCTGGATAGCGGTCTATGTACTTTGTCGTAATGCCCAATTAAATCTCACAATACTCATCATAATATGTATGTGCATGGTCATGCCCTCTTTATTTGTCAATTGCCCAACTGTAATTTGTTCACCCAACATGTTGTTTATCTTATGGGAGAGACACCTCTAGTGAACTGTGGACCCCGGTCCAATTCTCTTTACTGAAATACAATGTACTGCAATACTTGTTCTATTGTTTTCTGCAAACAATCATCATCCACACTATACATCTAATCCTTTGTTACAGCAAGCCGGTGAGATTGACGACCTCGCTGTTACGTTGGGGCAAAGTACTTGGTTTGTGTTGTGCAGGTTCCACGTTGGCGCCGGAATCCCTGGTGTTGCGCCGCACTACATCTCGCCGCCATCAACCTTCAACGTGCTTCTTGGCTCCTACTGGTTCGATTAAACCTTGGTTTCGTACTGAGGGAAAACTTTCCGCTGTACGCATCACACCTTCCTCTTGGGGTTCCCAACGGACGTGTGCTACATGCCATCACTAACCGAATCCTCGGGTGCCGTCCAACAATCACATACCATGGAGGAGTGTCTATTTGTAAAATTATGAAAGTTGATTAATTGGGGCTGGGAACCCCATTGCTAGCTCTTTTTGCAAAATTATTGGATAAGCGGATGAAGCCACTAGTCCATTGGTGAAAGTTGCCCAACAAGATTGAAAGATAAACACCACATACTTCCTCATGAGCTATAAAACATTGACACAAATAAGAGGTAATAGCTTTTGAAGTGTTTAAAGATAGCACTCAAGCAATTTACTTTGGAATGGCAGAAAATACCATGTAGTAGGTAGGTATGGTGGACACAAGTGGCATAGTTTTTGGCTCAAGGATTTTGGATGCATGAGAAGTAATCCCTCTCAGTACAAGGCTTAGGCTAGCAAGGTTATTTGAAGCAAACACAAGTATGAACTAGTACATCAAAACTTACATAAGAACATATTGCAAGCATTATAAGACTCTACACTGTCTTCCTTGTTGTTCAAACACCTTACTAGAAAATATCTAGACTTTAGAGAGACCAATCATGCAAACCAAATTTTAGCAAGATCTATGTATTTCTTCACTAATAGGTACAAAGTATATGATGCAAGAGCTTAAACATGAGCACAACAATTGCCAAGTATCAAATTATTCAAGACATCATACCATTTACCACATGTAGCATTTTCTGTTTCCAACCATATAACAATTAACGAAGCAGTTTCAACCTTCGCCATGAACATTAAAAGCTAAGAACACATGTGTTCATATGAACCAGCGGAGCGTGTCTCTCTCCCACACAAGAATTTATTCAGAGAATGAAAATAACAAAACTAAAATAAAAGCACATAGACGCTCCAAGTAAAGTACATAAGATGTGATGGAATAAAAAAAATAGTTTCACTAGAGGAACCTGATAATGTTGTCGATGAAGAAGGGGATGCCTTGGGCATCCCCAAGATTAGATGCTTGAGTCTTCTTGAAATATGCAGGGATAAACCACGGGGGAATCCCCAAGCTTAGAGCTTTCACTCTTCTTAATCATATATCATCCTCCTCTCTTGACCCTTGAAAACTTCCTCCACACCAAACTCAAAACAAACTCATTAGAGGGTTAGTGCATAATCAAAATTCACATGTTCAGAGGTGACACAATCATTCTTAACACTTCTGGACATTGCCCAAAGCTACTGAAAGTCAATGGAACAAAGAAATCCATCCAACATAGCCAAAGAAGCAATGCGAAATAAAAGGCAGAATCTGTCAAAACAGAACAGTCCGTAAAGACGAATTTTTTAGAGGCACTGGACTTGCTCAGATGAAAATGCTCAAATTGAATAAAAGTTGCGTACATATCTGAGGATCACGCACGTAAATTGGCAGATTTTTCTGAGTTACCTACAGAGAACTCTTCCCAAATTCGTGACAGACAGAAATCTGTTTCTGCGCAGTAATCCAAATCTAGTATCAAACCTACTATCAAAGACTTCACTTGGCACAACAATGCAATAAAGTAAGATAAGGAGAGGTTGCTACAGTAGTAACAACTTCCAAGACTTAAATATATAAAACAAAATTGCTGTAGTAAAATAAAACATGGGTTATCTCCCAAGAAGTGCTTTCTTTATAGCCATTAAGATGGCTTCAGTAATTTTAATGATGCACTCCCAAAAAATAAGGGTTGAAGCAAAAGAGAGCATCAAGAAGCAAATTCAAAATACATTTAAGTCTAACCCACTTCCTATGCAAAGGAATCTTGTACACAAATGAATTCATGAAGAACAAAGTGACAAGCATAGTGACAAGCAAAGCTTCCTTTGACTGTGATTGGTCCCTTAGGTCCAGGCATCCTCCATAGCAGGTACGTGTAATGCGGTACCGCCATAAATCTAGCATATGCTGGTCGCCCCAACAGAGCGTGGTACTGTGACGGAAAATCTACGACTTCAAACTCCAACTTCTCGATTCTGTAATTTTCTCGAGTCCCAAACTGAACGTCGAGATTGATCTTCCCCAGCGGATAACTCGACTTCTCCGGTGTAATACCATGGAATCTCGTGTCCGTTGGTTTCATGTTTGCTAGAGATATATTCATCTTCCTTAGTGTATCTGCATACATAAGGTTTAAGCTGCTGCCGCCATCTATGAATACGCGAGAGACGTCGAACCCTGCGATGACTGCTGGTAGGATAAGTGCTGACTGCCCTGGTCGAGGAACTTGCTGTGGATGATCTGCTATGGTGAAGCCAATATCTTGCCCTGACCAATTAAGGTACTCAACTGTTGGTGGAGGCATTTTTTCTGCCATGAACACTTGCCGCGAAATTACTTTCTGAGCTCTATTGGATGGCCTTCCCTTCTGAATCATCGAGACCGCTCCATTAGAGTTAGGATCAACGTAGGGCGGCGGTGGAGGTGCTGCCGCTATTCTGAGCTGATGTCGATTGTCATATGTAATCGCGGGAGGGGGTGGCAAGTAAATCTCACTCCTGGGTTCTCGAGGATTTCTCTGTGCTGCCTGAGCATTGGCATGCTCTGCCCACCTTAACATTGCCTGAAAATTGCGTCAATCTTTCTGCAGATGTCCTGACTATCTTTTTCCGTTGCTGTCGAGGAAAAAGTGCATCTGACACGGCCCATTCATCATCTCTTCAGGAGACACGAAAGGCCTCGGGAACCTTGGCCCGCTATTTTGCCTATTGCTTCGAGAGTCATCTCTATTGTCGCCTCGCTGCTCATTGCTTCTCTGATAATCATCTCTGTTGTTTCCTCCGGTGTTTGCTCGGAAGCCTGCCGAGATTTGACCTGGAGCGTCATAGCTCGGGTACTGCCGAGGGAATCGTCGCCTTGGCTGATAATTTCGACCGCGGTCTTCCTCTGGCGACCTGTGCCGTTTGTTGTGAACAGCATCTTCTCCATCTGCCCATCTGTTTGCTATTTCCATTAACGCGGATACTGTCTTTGGATTGCTCCTCCCCAAATCCTCGACAAAATCTCCACGCCTGATCCCCGCGACAAACGCATCTATTGCTCTCTCGTCAGATATATTTTCTGCCGAGTTTTTGATGATGTTCCACCTTTGGATATATTTTCTCATTGGCTCGTCTGGCTTTTGTCGGCAAGCTCTCAACTCCTCTAACGACGCAGGTTTCTTGCACGTGGACCGGAAGTTCTTGACGAACACGTCCTCGAAGCTTTCCCAGCCGTCGATGGATCCTAGAGGAAGTTTCTTTATCCAAGATCGTGCGGCTCCACTCAAATGCACCTGGATGCTTTGCATAGCAGTTGCTCTCGTTCCTCCTGTGAGCTTCACCGTCTCGAGATAATCAACTAGCCAATCCTCTGGATCTTGAAGGCCGTCGAATTTCTTGAAGTTATCGGGTAACTTGAATCCCGAAGGGACTTGAGTTTTTCGCACTCTCCTCGTGAAGCACGGCAAGCCGCACATATCCTCATCGTTTAACTCTGGGGACTGCCGATGTTCCCTCCTGCTTTGTCGCGCTCTGTCGACCCTTGCTTGTGCTGCCGTGTCCCTTGCTCCACTTGGTCCTTCGGGAGCTGTTGCTGCTGCTGCCGCAGGTCGTGGACTATTTTGCCTTGCCGTTCCTTCGGGAGGTGTTGATACAAACGCCGTCCCCATGGCTCCAACTCCTGCTATCGCCATGTTGTACAGTGTTTCCCTTGGATCTCCTGGAGGTGGTTTAGATGCGAGGATAAAAGCTTGTGTCGCCATATATCCAGCCTCTGGTGTCTTAGGGATGATGTTCCCTCTCGTGTCTATTGACATAAAAGACATGTCGAGGTTTTGGACCAAGTGCTCTCTTTCTCCTTCGGGTACGTGTTGTAACCTGGATCTTGCTCTATTCCGAGCCTCCCTGTGGCTATCACCCGAAGTTCTAGATTGTCGACTCAGCTCTGCTCTTCGCCTGCTGGATGCAGAGGCTGCCTCCTTTCTTCTGTTTAACTCAGCTGTCTGTTTTTCCAATTCTCTTGCATCTCGTGCGAGCCTATATTGATATGCTTGTAATTCTTCTGGTGTGGCTGTGGTAGCCATTGGTTCTGAGCCATCCATAGCTCTCGCGGCTCTACCCCATGCTGCTTGCGGGAGTCGAACTCTGTCTCATGGCTGTGGCCCGATATATTTATTGCCTAGACCTCGTCGCAAATCAGAGGGATCGACGTATGGATTTCCCAAATCGTCGAAAGCCTCAGATATTTCTTCCTGATCATGACTTGGCTCTCCGATGACATAAATCTGATGATACTTTGTATTCAGATCTATGTTGGGTTTGGTGACACCATCGTTAAGATTGGCGAAGACCTTGCCCACTGTAGTAGATTTGTCGATGAAGTTGTAGCTGTCGACACTGCTTGAGTCATCGCTTATATATGAGTCCGCAGATGACTCAAACGACATGTCGCTGAAGATCTTGGCGAGTTTTTCTCTTGCCCTGATGCTGATGAAGCGTGACGACGAAGTTTCTTCCTCTCCTGATTCGGTTGACGATGTATAGCTTGAAAAATCGGAATCGACCGCCGACGATCCCGACAAAATCGGAATTTCGACACGATACGATCCCTCTTTTTCGACGCGAAAGTGAAACCTTCCGAACGTCATCTCCATAGGCTCCTCCAGATACGCATATGCATCCAAACGGGAGGGCGGGTGAGGAACAAAATCAACAGGACCAGTAGCGATCTGTTTACCTCGATCCATTGCGTTGCTCACGGTTGATGAAGTCGATGATTTTGCGGTTGATGAAGTCGATGATCTTGAACGTGCCATCGAGACCAGATCCTTGACGCCTCTAATTCCCACAGACGGCGCCAATTGACAAGGTATTAACTTGTCAATGCCTACGGGTTGTAGACTAGGGTTTAGTTGGAAGTAGAGGGCAAGTAGATCTCGAAGGTTTCAGCCAAAAAGTACTCGACGATTATGAAACTAGGGTTTGAGAACAATGATTTGATGATTTTTGCGTCCCTCGACTCCCCCTTATATAGGAGGCGGAGCCGAGGGATTCGTGTTGTACAAGTTACAGAGTCCGGGAAGGTTTCTAACTCATCCCGCAAGATTACAAATAATACTTCCTATTACAACTCTAGCTTTCCTTAATAGTATATTGGGCTTCCGAATCTTCTTATTCTTCGGGTAGTGGGCCTTCAGTAAACCCCGGGTACTATCTTCGGCAGGCCCATTTGGGATGCCTATGTCACATAGGAAGATAAAACACGAGTAACTTCAAGATTCTCAACATAAAGAGGGGAAACTTAATATTATTAAGATGCATATAACCATGTTTCCCTCTCTCATAATAACTTTCAGTAGCATCATTGATGAAATCCACAATATACCCATCACTTAAAACATTCTTATCATGGTTCATATGCATAGAAGTATCATTAATTTTGGCATAAGAAGAGTTCTTCTCATTAATAGTGATTGGAGCAAGATTATTATCAAGAATTTGAACATGGTAAACAAGTTGCATATTAAGGGAATTGTTTTTGGCAATCCAATCATAACTATGACAAGTTTCATAAGGATAGTTATAACCTATATCATAGCATTCTTTATAATAATCATCAAAGATTGGAGGCATAGTGTCATCATAAGAAATAGAATAGTTATATTTCATAGTATGTTCATCTGTGACCATACCATCATTGTTACTAGAAGGAGATGTATCAAACATATAATGATCAGTAGCAAAAGGATTTTCAAACACCTCATCCCCAAGCTTAGAGCTTTCTATATCATTATGGGAGGAAGCATGGATAGTACTGATACTATGGCAATTATTAACATCATCATTTTCAGAATTAGTTTCCCAGAGATTTGCAATATCAAAAGTAGTGTGCTCTTTCAAATCATGATCACTAATATAGGTAAAGGGCATAGGAAGATCATTGTACTCAGATTCATTATCATAATAATCATTAGGAGCAACATACTTACGGTTACCTAGCGTTATCTCATACACGCGGGGATATGCCGTTACCTCTTTCTCTTTATTCCCCTTCTTCTTCTTCTTCGTTCCCTTTTTCTTCTTCTTCTCTTCCTTCTCCTCATTCTCTTCTTTAGGAGGAAGAGGCTTGAAGGGAGGCTTCACCACATAACCTGATTTATTTCCAGAAACAATAGAAGAAACTTGGGAGGATTCCTCCTTTTCATTAATAAGTTCAAAACACACAGCGGTCCTATCATATTTTGGCAAAGTGTCATCTTCTAAAATATTTTGTATGTAAGTATTTGTATGGCAATTATTAATGCAATAAGAAAAACACCCATGCAGGACATCATCAATATCAAGATCGTTAATATCTAACAAAGAAATTTTCCTTGATAACTCTTCACACCACAAAAATAAAGTAAGTTCATCATGCTGATTAGGAGTAATTTCATCATCACAATACAAATTTGCAGCACTCATGGGGTTCAAATTATCATTGGAGGAGCATTGAAAATTAAAATGACCCACTCTATGGCAAAGTTCACAAATAAAAGGATAGAGGGCACAAACTTTTTTACCAAGATCATCTAGAGCCCTAGACCACTTTCTAGTTTTTTCATTAATATGATGGATACAATATTCATCTTCGATTTGATTAATTCTACAAGGTCTATGCATTCCACAAAAATTAACATGCTTATAGGAAATAGCATTCTTAGGAGTTTGAGCATGTTTATTGCAATCATTAACAACAATTTCATCCTTCATGCAATCCTCTTTAAAAGGTTCATGATACTTATCAAAATTCTTCTTAGGCAATTCAAAATGAGAGGCAAAAGCTTTATAAAGATTTGCAGCAACTTGAGAGTCAAGACCATAGGTAGCACTCATATTTTGAAATTTACCAGTATCCATAAAAGTTTCAATGCATTCATAATCATAATTTATACCTGACTCTACCTTTGTCGTTCTCCCAATCTTCAGCGTTCTCCTCAATCCGATCAAAAAGGTCCCATCTAGGTTCAACCTCCTTGCTTGTGAAAGATCCCTCCAAACAGGCATCTAGATAGTCCTTGTGATGTCCTGAAAGCTTTGCATAAAAATTATTAATAATAATATTACGGGGGAGCTCATGAATGGGACATTTGAGCATTAGTGACTTCAATCTCCCCCATGCTTGGGAAATACTCTCTCCATCACGAGGATAAAAGTTATAAATGTAATTCCTATCAATATGCACTTCATGAGGAGGATAAAATTTAGAATAAAAGAGAGATACAATTTCCTCCTAACCAAGAGAATGACTATTCTTCAGCAATTTATACCAATGCGCCGCTTTACCAGACAGCGAAATAGAGAATAGTTTCTTCCTCACTTCATCCATAGAGATACCTGCACACTTGAATAACCCGCATAATTCATGCAAAAACAGTAAATGATCTCCAGGATGGACAGTTCCATCCCCTTCATAGTGGTTATCCATAACACGTTCAATAATTTTCATGGGTATCTTGAAAGCAGTACTTGCAGTAGGTGGATTTAAAATATCACAAGCATCATTAGAGTTATCGTATATGGGAGATAAAGTATTATCAGAGCAAATTTTCTCCCCTAAAGATGGGAAGCTAAAAAGATCATAAAAACTAGCTTCCCCAAGCTTAGACTGTGAGGACCCCGGACTAACTGTCCGAAATACCCTGTTATGTATACAGTTCACGATCCCATGATCAGTGCGCCGTGAACACATAACCGAACTGATATCAAATTACATCATCCTTTACAAAACGGAATAAGAAAATTACAACCAGGTCACATGACGCATGTTTACATAATAGCCTCGAAGGGCCTAATCTAATCATCAGAGTAGCGGAAACACTTCAGCAGCGCAGAGCCCAAGTCACCTGCCTTAACCCTACAGGCAACTGACTGGGAAGACGTTCCTAGCTCGCATAGACGTCGTCAACTCCTTCTTCTTCTGTCGATTTCCTCCAAGTCTGGCCAAGTAAATAGCCAGGGACAAAGCCGTGAGTACATTGGAATTGTACTCGCAAACCATCAGGAAGGTGATAACAATTCTATCTAAAGAAGTCAAGAGAGGAAAAATAGTTTCTCTGGTGGATATAGCATGTGAAAGAGAATCAGTTTCTCTTGTGGATATAGCATGCCGACATCACAGTTGATGGGAACACTAAAGAAATCCTATGGCATCTCTATATCGTTGTTAAAGAAGATACTTCAAAAGATAGACTACGACACCTATATATCTTTATTGAAGAAGAGTCTCTCTACATGAAACAATAGGAAGGGTCACCCAATTTTGTTTCATTGTCCTCGACCATCTCCATATGGTCAGCATAAGCCTTTCCGTACCCTTCCGGTACATCCAACACATTCCCTTCCTTTGTAAAGCATTTTATAAAACAAAACTCGACACAGCTCTGTAACGGCTATCCCAACCGTCCATGACCGCGGACGCGGCTATTCGAATAGTTTTGACTCTGCAGAGTTTGCACACTTTCACCACAACTATCCGGATACCTATCGTGTGGGCATCATCCCCGCATAACGACGTATGCCACGACGGATACCCGGACATAACCTTTCGCCCATTCGACTTAACACGAGGTCCTACCCTATGGAGTATGTACCTCCCCGGCACCGTGGCAGCTCACCTCCTTTTGAGCGTGGCTCCACCGCCAAGCCAGGAGACCCATAGTGTCTTCCGGACGGGTCAGCCCCGAAGGCCTCCCGTTATACTATTGTCCCAACCATGACAACCCGGACTCGGGGGTAACCGTACCCTTGTATAGTTGTGCGGTGCCTCATGCTAAGAAGAACAAACGTCAAGTTAAGCCCCGTGCCCACGTTGGAGTAGCTATGGTTGCGCTGTTTAGTTGTTCTGGGCGAATACAAAGAACCATGTGTCGTTTTTCTCAAAAACCCAAGTCACACACACTTTCCTCTTTCCAACCATCTTTGTCAAGATCCTTTCCTTTCATAAACCATACGCTTGGGTAAGATTGCCTCACCCAAGGTTTTCATAAACATTTACAACAAGGTAGACCTTGAGGGGTTCCCAACCTAAAGTTTTATGTAGGAGCTAAGATACAACAATGGCATGATGCTAGCCGTCATACCTCTAAGGAGATGATAATTGAGGTGTCAAGGGGATCATACATGCTTAGGATAAGCACGCATGGGGACAACATAAGTAGGAGGATTTGACAAAGGGTCATGATGTTGATCATCATACCACTAAGAAGATGGTAAAATAGGTGGTCAAGGGGGCATACATGCTCAGGGTAAGCATGCATAAGGTCGACAAGGGGTTCAACATGCTCGAGAGTAAGTACGCATAACATCAACAAGGGGTTCAACATATTTGGGAGTAAGTATGCATAGCATCAATAAGAGGGAATGATGCTAACCATCATACCTCTAAGAGGTGCAAGAAGGGTGCCAAGAGGTCGACACACACAAGATAAGTGGGCATACCCCTCACACTTAGAAGGTACACCAAGATCATGATGATGACCACCATTTCCCTAAAGGGTATGGTAGGTGAGGTGTCAAATAGAATTCAACATGCTCATGGTGAGCACGCTCCATCAATCATAAGTGGATACCACACAAAATAGATCGAGAGACAAGAATAACATCAAAGTAACCACAATATGTGATTCAACATTCAGAGATCAAGAGATGGCTTGCCTTGGCTTATTTGTCCCTGGACTTCTTCAACTTCATTAATATAAGAATCCCATCAATATAAATAAAATCCTTGTCTGAACCACTTCTTCTCCTTCTCCGGAATTGTTCGCATCTATCGCCGGAAAATATAAAAGGAACACAATCAACACATTGCACCAATAAAACAAACATGCAACAATACAAAACTAACCACTCAACTAAGGGCTATCATGTTAAGGACTTATAGTTATTACAAAACAACTTTATAAAAGAAAACCCATTTTATTTACCTAGTAAAGGCATGAGAGTATCACAACTTAGCAATTTCCTCTCTCGGCTAGCTCCATGGCATAAACTAAGCATCTCATGGTAGATAACACTATCAAGAGGACAAGTGCAATGCTTTTGGCCTCAAAACATTCATCTTTTATTTTCAAACATTCTTGAAGAGGTAGAAATCAATTCTCCTAATTTAATTTGCTCACATAACACTAGTTAAAAAAAAGGAGGTCAACACTACACCACACTATTTGAAAACTTAACCAAAACAATAGAACTTGGTCTAGGTTGCAGAAGGTTTTGTTTTTCAAGAATAAAACATAATTTGACCACTTTTAAAAAATAAAAAAAAAAGTGGCCAAAGATTTTAATAAACAAAAAGGTTTGGTTCAACAATTTATGTGACACACACATATTATTAACAGAAACAAATATGCATGAAACGAGGCTAGAATTATTTTTCCTAGATGGCCAGTACTAAAATAAGACTAACACAATTGGATTTACCCAAAAATATTAATCCTACAATTTTAGGAATTACAAATACTAGACAGAATACAGTGAGAATGTTTAATGCACTAAAAATCGTACAAAAATCCTAAAAATATGAGGTCAGTGGCATTAGAAAGATAATGAAATTTCTGATCTAATGAAATTGGTTTCATTTGATTTGAGTGTATAGAACTTAAGTTATTAGCATTTGAGTGCTACTGGTTTTTGGAAACAAAACAGAAATTTCAAATTTTTGAAACGGGCGGGAACGTGCCTGGGCTGCACAGATTTGAGAAGTGGGCCGGCCCAGGGAGAATTCCAGGTGGAGGGAGGGGAAATAAGAGAAAATGAAAACAAGAAAGGGGAGAGGGGCCCGTGGCGGGCCAGGCCTGCATGGCCCGACGTGGCCGGTCGGCCATGCAGCTCACGAGGCCACGGATCGGGGCTCAGGGCGTCGTCTCCCTCCACGCCAGTGCTCGCTCGGGCGGACAGAAGAAAAGACGGGGGCGGGCTAGGGACGTACCGGCGGCTGGAGGGGACGGCGGCGACGGCGGGTGGTTGGTGGCGACCAGGGGCGGCGCAGGGGAGGGCTCGGCGGTGACCTCCTCCTCCGCAGATGCTCATCCCGGCGGCGTTTCCTCGCAGCAGCTCCCAGACGGATGGCGACAGCGGCGGACTCCGGCGGTCCTAGAGGAAACGGGGCTGCGTGTTAGGGCGTACAGAGGATGGCGAGCGGGAAGGAAAAAGGGGGGAAGTACAAAGGGGCCGAGGGTGATGTCCTCGTCACCCGTCACCACCACGGTGACCACGCAGATGCGTTCTGCTCCGACGAGCAGCAGCCAGGGAATGCCTCGGCGCTTCTCTGTGAGTTTTCTGGGGAGGGCGAGGAGAGGTGGTGTGAGGAGATGAGTGAGTGGGGTGCGGTTTTTATAGGCTGAGGGGGAGGCAGCAGGTTGAGGCGCGCGGTGGCCACGGCCAATGGCGGGGCGCGGGTGGTGGCGTCGGCCAATGGAGGCGCAGTTGCTGACGTTGGGGCGGTGCGGGAGGGTGATGTAAGAGGGCTGGCGTCAGCAGAGGGTGGGCACAGGCGCGGGAGAGGGGATGGATCGAGCGGGAGAGAGGTTCCTGGCGTTCGTGTGCGTTTTGGACATGATGGGCTTGGGTGAGTTTGAGTTCTGGTCGGGCAGAGCACGGGCCTGCGGCCTGGTTCGTTTTGTGATGGAGAAAGGGGTCCAGGGAGGGAGCTGGAGTGGCTTGTGGTTGGGCTACAAGAGGTGCACTAGCAGGTTCCCAAACAGATCATGGTCCGGCCATGAAGAAGAAGAAAGAAAAAGAGGGGCTCCCTAGCTAGGGTTTGGTAAGAGAGAGAGGGAGGAAAAAGAGAGAGGGGTAGATGGTGAGTATTGTGGACATAAAATTAAACAAGTGGTGACAAAGGTTGCACAAGATTGCAATACTTGAAAAAGAGGAACACAATAAGGTGGGATGATAATGATGATGGTACTACCTTGATATTTGAAAAAAAGGTAGGGAGAAGAGAGGGTGCATGGTGGTGTTTAACAAGTGGTACCCGAGCATGAAAAAGGTGGCAACAAGTCTTCCAAGTTTTTAGAAAAAGTTAAGTCAATGAGAGAGGGAAATGGTGGTGATGGCATCCAAGAGGTGTAGGAAGGTGAAGGACTAGTGGTGATGGAGAGTTTTGAATTTGAATAAGTCAAAAAGGACTTGTAAGATCATGGCTCACCTAATGAAGATTTTTGGATAAAAGTGTGGAAGGGGGAATGCACTATCTCCAAGTAGAGAAGAGATAAATATATTATAAGAAGAAGGACTAAGTGGTGAAAAAGAGGGAAAAAGGGCATAGATCCATTCTCAAGATTTGTAGGTAGTTGGGTTGGGATACTAGTTAATCAAAAACCAAGGAGACTTAGAGAGAACGATATATATTAGGGTTCTAGATTAAGAGGGAACTATTTTTCTTAGGTTTAGGTTTGTGATGCAAGGGAAATAGTTGGCTTCCTCTTTTATCTACACAAAAGAGCAACAAGTGAGTGGTATGCACGACTACTAAGGTCAAGGGGTTGTCCAAAAAGATTTCTTGAGTAGAGTTGGAGGGCTTTGGGTAGATAATCCATTAGTTGGACAATTTAGCACTACCCAAAACAAGCAAGGATGGAGTTGTGATCTTGTTTGAGATGTATTATTGGTAATGACCCTAGCATGGATATTTGATCACAGATCAAATAGCTTTTAATTTATTTTGGTGTCTATGGCCTTGTTTGATATATATAGATTAAACAAATATGCTTACTTGAAATTTTTGAAAAAGAGTAGAGGCCTTAGAAGAGTAGAATGATCCATAAGGGATTAGAAAATATGGGTCATTCCATTTTATTTTTAGGAAACCAAAACTATACATAAAAGCTTTCACAAGAATTCACATAAAGTAAGGGTAAGCCATTTGGTAAATAGATACCATGATCAAAGGTGATCATAGTCAAATTTTAAAAGAAGGGCTTTTGACAAAATCCTTTGGATTTGGATTTTGAGTCATAGGACAAAACAAAAAGTGGTTTTGGGGTTTTGATAAAAAGGTTCAATTATTTGAAAGAGAGGAGGTTAAGGTAATACAAGAGTGACCATAGCTTCACTATTTTTCTGGAGACTAGAAATAGTGTGTTGAGGTGTTTATGGGGAAAACACCAAGCATAGGGTTTATGCATTGGTAAAGAAAGAATTTTCCAGGGCCACACATATGTTTTATTTAGTGAGTTGTTAAGTTGTTTTAACACTAGAGGTGTTATTCTATGAGGTAACTCAAGACAAAGCTCAACAAGCAAATCAAGACAATTCATCTACCAACAGATCAAGGCAATTCATCATAACAAACAGATCAAGGCAATTCATCTTAATTAGTCTATGGAAAAAGTTTTTGTTCCCCCCTGATTTTTGCACTAAGGACAATTAAACAAGGTTGCAAAAGTTGGGGTGTGACATAGACTTCTCCATAGCATTAGCAGTGATTGCGTTCATACTAATAACATTGCTACTAGCATGCAAATAAGGTTCCATAGGTTTTTTAATTTTCGCATCACACAATTCATGTCTTAACTTAGGAAATAAATTAAAAAGCTCACAGTTGTTTTCCATTATGCCTTACTAGTGTAAAACAAGAAACAAAAAGATGCAATTGCAGGATCTGAAGGAAATAGCTTCGAGCACTTACAACGGCACCAGAAAATAACTTAGTTACCTGGGACCAGAGTGTGAGTGCCTTTTACCTTTCCTCCCCGGCAACGGCGCCAGAAAATAGCTTGATGTCTACGCACACTTCTTTTCATGTAGACAGTGTTGGGCCTCCAAGAGCAGAGGTTTGTAGGACAGCAGCAAGTTTTCCCTTAAGTGGATCACCCAAGGTTTATCGAACTCAGGGAGGAAGAGGTCAAAGATATCCCTCTCAAGCAACCCTGCAATCACGATACAAGAAGTCTCTTGTGTCCCCAACACACCCAATACACTTGTCAGATGTATAGGTGCACTAGTTCGGTGAAGAGATAGTGAAATACAAGTAATATGGATGAATATGAGTGGTAATAGCAATCTGAATAAAATATGGCAGCGAGTAAACATGCAACAGAACAGTAAATGAACGGAGATTCGATGTTCAGAAACAAGGCCTAGGGATCCTACTTTCACTAGTGGACACTCTCAACAATGATCACATAATAAAACCACTCTACACTCTCTTGTTGGATGATGAACACCATTAATTGTGTAGGGCTACAAGAGCGCCTCAATGCCGGAGTTAACAAGCTCCACAACATTCGATGTTCATATTTAAATAACCTTAGAGTGCATGATAGACCAACACAATTATACCGAGTACTAACATAGCATGCACACCGTCACCGATAGGCTATGAAAGGGGGAATAGATCACATCAATATTATCATAGTAATAGTTAACTTCATAATCTACAAGAGATCACAATCGTAGCTTATACCAAGTACTACATGATGCACATACTGTCAACATTACATCATGGAGGAGGAATAGACTACTTTAATAACATCACTAGAGTAGCACATAGATGATATTCAACTAGATCACAAAGAGAGAGATGAACCACATAGCTACGGTAGAGCCCTCGGCCCCGGGGGAGAATTACTCCCTCCTCATCATGGGAGCAGCGATGGCGGTGAAGAAGGCGGTGAAGATGGCGGTGGAGATGTCTTCCGGGGGCAATTCCCCGTCCCGGCAGGGTGCCGAAACAGAGACTTCTGTCCCCCGAATTGGAGTTTCGCGATGGCGGCGGCTCTGGAAGGTTTTCTGGTGTTTCGTCAATCCATTAGTTCCGGAAAATGCATCAAAACGATATAAAGTGTGAACAAAACATGTAGGTATTATCATAAAACAAGCATGGAACATCAGAAATTATAGATACGTTGGAGACGTATCACACCCATCAATAGAACTCATGCCCAGCGGAATAGGAGCTCTCGCCATCATCACGCGCAGCCGCATCTGCATCACCTTCATCCTCGTCAGCATCATCATCAGTAGGAGCACGAGCAGTCCTAGGAGGAAGGCCACCATGAGCATACATGGAGAGGTCGAAGTTCTGGAGCATCTCATCAGTAATGGGAGGCATCTCCCAAGCAGGTGCAACCACAGGCTCCATCTCAGGGCCAGAAGGAGGAATAGGGACATTCCGTGCAGTCATGAACTCATTCTGTCTCCTCCGTGTCTCCTGGTTCAAAGCAAGACTTTGATGTGCAACATCATTGGTATTCTTGCACATTTGCCACATGCTGGAGAAGAAGCGAGCGGCACCACGCTTGGGGCGCCGAGAGTAGCTGGAGCTAGCTGCAGGATCATGGCGTTCCTTGGAACAGCGCTCAGAGGAGGGCATCATGGAAGGGACGTCCTAGCGACCGTCCTGAGTGGGGAACTTGTATGGTTCCATGATGACTCTTTGATCAAGTGTGTTGAGAGGAGGAGGTACCATGTGGTTGATGAGCCGTTGAACATACTGAGCATAGTTGGGAGTCATGCGGCCCATAACTGAACGCTTCAGTTCACAGTGAATGAGATCACAGCCATCAATTTTCCTTATCCTGTCAGGGTGGCAATAGTACATCAGATTCAGGTGGTAGTTCCTGACTTCACTCGTATCGCCTGATTTGCTGATGAGACTCTCACGGAACATCTTGGAAAGGACAAGATAAGAGTAGTACATCCCAGAGATAGTGGGAGGCCCAGCTGTGGGATTCGGGGGATAGCAAAAGGAGATGTCATCTTTAGTGAGCTTAGACCGAGAATGAATCCTGAACCCTTGAGCAAGGCCACCACCAAAACCCATGGCTTCACAGAACTGAGTGTAGGTGCATGAGTACTTCTCCTTGCCAGTCATCCAAGTCATAGTGCGGTCCTCATCATCATGGAAGAAGACGGTGCAATGGAATTGACGGACGAGAAGGGGACAATAGATGCTTTCTGCTTGTTCATCACCGGGCTTCAGGCACACAAGGTCATAGAGTCCCAAACCCTTCAAGGTATCAACCACAAAGTGGTACTTTGTGGTGGCATGCAAGTTAAGCTCTTCAGGGTTGATGGCCTTGGGCATCACAACAGCACCATTCTTCATACACTCTCTAGTGTCATAGAAATCTTCCCATAGGCGTGCTTGAGTCTTGGTCCAGAATAACTTGTCCCCACCAGTGTAAGTCCGTTGCTCATAGCGATACGGATTCTCCGTCCTCAAATCCTGCCAATGACCACGATGTGCATCTCCAATATTAAAGGATGGCACTATTTCATCATCCTCTTGGGCGGCATGCTTGTCCTTCCTCTTACCACCAACTGTCTTGCTTCTTCCCCCAGCGGAGCTGCCAGTGTCAGTAGTCTGAGGTGCTTTAGGGGGCATGCGGCCACTAGTACGGCGGGGTGGAGGCGCAGTAGGCCTTCCTCTCTTGGCAAGATTGCCACGTTCTTCACCAATCCAACTATCTGTGAATGAGAAAATAGAGTGAGGATAGCAGTGGGGTAAGTGTACATGTCATCAGTAAGTAGGGAAGCCAAAAAGCATAGCATATATCCAAGTGTTTCGATGAGATTGTGCGAAAACTGGGCGACCCAGCGCACAGGCCGGTCCAACCGGGCGGCAGACCGGACAAGCCGGTTGCCAATCCGGTTGACCGGGCGGCACGCCGGGCCGGCCGGTTGAGAGGCCAGTTGACCGGGCTGGTGACCGGGTCTGTCGAATTTGTGAGATGTTGCCCAGAATTTCTACCACAAAATCATGCAAAAACTCATAAACTTGAATATAGACTATAGCAATAGAGTGGAATATGTGCATTGTGCTGTGAGACACTCTAATGGCATGAGGACTTACAAATCTTAACCCTAACCCTAAAATTTCCTCAAATCTTTTCAAAGATGTGCAATGGGTGATGAGGACTAGGAAATAGAGAGAAAGAGAGAAAGAGAGAACAAATTACCCGAAGACATGGTCCTCCTTGATCAAGAGAGCAAGAAGAACACTTAGGTAGGGCTTGAGAGCCAAATCCCCAAGATCTCCCAAAATAGCTTGAGAGGGACCAAATCCTTTGGTGGAGATGTTCCAAGGGTCCCGATCTATGGTTTGGTGGAGTTTGGGAGGATTCTCGTGGTGGGAAGGTCCTAGATAGTGGTGGAGGTGTTGGAGGCGGCGGCCATGGAGGTTTTGGAGATGGGGGATAGTGAGGAAGAAGACCCCAAGGGGTATCCTCCCCCAAAACATAACCAGCCGCACGGCCGGTCGGGCGCCCGGTCGACCGGGCCTGACGCCGGCTGGTCCGGCCCAGAGGCCGGTCCAACCGGGCCAGAGACCGACCAGGGACAATCTGCCCAGTTTTGTCTCGTTTTGCCTCGTTTTGCCCCTATTCTTTGTGTAAATGTGTATGAATGCTCAAATCATGACATGTACATATAGATAGATAGATGATGATGAGATGAGCATAGACATGGGGTCGGAAACACAAAGTTCTCTAGGCATACCCATTGGAGTGAAAATCCAAACAAGATGTAAATAGCAACAATGGGCATGATTCGAAATATATATCAAGAATCATAAGTCATTTTGAAATGATTTTTGCAATAAGATCATTTGGCCTTATATTGTCAAATCAAGTTGTAATAGAGGCTCAATGAGGGGCGGGGGATTACTCCCCCTATGTGAAAGCGCAAATGTCATGAGACCTCGCAGAGACATGCTTGGGTCCATATAATGACATTGGGTCTATTTATGTTGCACACATAGGTATGCATCATACCAAGACATGGTAAGATGACTATCCCCATATGTGATATGCCTCTAAGCTAGAGAGCAAGATAAATGCAAGAATATAGTGCGAGAAGTTAATCAGTCCAAGTTTTTAGGATCAAGAATACCAAGTTCTCCTCTCAAGTTTACAAATCGGGCTTCATCCAAAGGCTTAGTGAAAATATCCGCCAATTGGTAGGTTGTCCCCACATGAGTGAGATCAATATCCTTATTGGCAACATGGTCACGTAGGAAGTGATGGCGAATATCAATATGTTTGGTGCGACAATGTTGAACCGGGTTATTAGCGATCTTAATTGCACTTTCATTGTCACACAAAAGAGGCACCGTACCAAGAGACACACCATAGTCTTTCAAGGTTTGCTTCATCCATAACAATTGAGTGCAACAAGATGCCGCGGATATGTATTCGGCTTCGGCGGTGGATAGAGCGGTGGAGTTTTGTTTCTTGGATGACCAACTCACCAATGACCGGCCAATAAATTGGCAAGCCTCGGAGGTAGACTTCCGGTCAACCTTATCGCCGGCCCAATCGGAATCCGAATAGCCAATGAGTTCAAAGGTTGACCCCTTTGGATACCATAGCCCGAGAGTAGGAGTGAGAACAAGGTATCTTAGAATCCGTTTGACCTCCATTAAATGGCTCTCCTTAGGAGCAGATTGAAAACGAGCACACATCCCTACACTTAGCATGATATCCGGCCTAGAGGCACAAAGGTAGAGTAAGGATCCTATCATGGAGCGGTATACCTTTATGTCCACGTCCTTCTCACCGTCACATGAGCCAAGTTGCCCCTTTACGTGCATGGGTGTCTTCATTGGGCTTGCATTGTTCATGTTGAATTTCTTGAGCATGTCATTCACATACTTTTCTTGAGAGATGAAGGTGCCTTTTGCAAGTTGCCTCACTTGGAAGCCTAGGAAGAACTTCAACTCTCCCATCATGGACATCTCAAATTTCCTAGTCATCAATAGCTCAAAAGCTTTGTTATGATTGGGGTTAGTTCCACCAAAGATAATATCATCAACATATATTTGACATATAAATAGGCCACCCCCTTTAACCCGCTTGGAGAAAAGGGTGGAATCGACCGTACCCATGCAAAACCCATCATGTAGTAAGAAATCCCTAACGAACTCATACCAAGCACGTGGAGCTTGCTTGAGACCGTAGAGTGCCTTATGGAGTAAATACACGTGGTTGGGTCAGCATGGGTCTTCGAAACCCGGGGGTTGAGCCACATATGCGGTTTCTTTTAGGGGACCTGACAAGGTATTAACTTGTCAATGCCTACGGGTTGTAGACTAGGGTTTAGTTGGAAGTAGAGGGCAAGTAGATCTCGAAGGTTTCAGCCGAAAAGTACTCGACGATTATGAAAATTAGGGTTTGAGAGACAATGATTCGATGCTTTCTTCTTCCCTCGACTCCCCCTTATATAGGAGGCGGAGCCGAGGGATTCGTGTTGTACAAGTTACAGAGTCCGGGAAGGTTTCTAACTCATCCCGCAAGATTACAAATAACGCTTCCTATTACAACTCTAGCTTTCCTTAATAATATCTTGGGCTTCCGAATCTTCTTATTCTTCGGGTAGTGGGCCTTTAGTAAACCCCGGGTACCATCTTCGGCAGGCCCATTTGGGATGCCTATGTCAGTAGCCCCCGAGATTTTGCTTGAATCGTAGAGTCAGGGAAAATCTCCACTGTTTATTTTTATTCGACAACTTTAACTTTTCTATATTTCTTCACATAAATTTCTATATTGTACAGGGATAATGGTAGTTGGGGCTAGTTCATCTGACGGATCAGGTACTAGTTAACTGCTCTATTGGCAATCCGCAAAAACCTACTTCAAGATCACGTCCCTGGACATGATCTCGGGATACTGGTGTAAACTTCGACAGGTGCCGCTTAAGGTCTTACCATTCTGTCGAGTCCCAGTCATATTTATCGGGTACCTAACGCGTCCGTTAGGATTTTTCTTCGTATCTGTTGATACGGATAAAAGTAGCAAACCGACGTTAGAGACGGCGCCACGCCTCACAGAACGGATCTGGGGTCTTACCTTCGCAAAGTTTTGAGGCATTCAGAAATTGATCGCAACTTTGGCGTTCTGAGAATATATTGTCGAGTGCTTATTCGGCTGTTGGAATGGCACATTTTATTGAGTCAAAGATGACTTATATTGCTCTCCCGATGGGAGTATATGCAGAGTTATTTATAACTCGAAATATACTCTTTTGCTCCTCTATCTTTTTTCTTTTCATTCTTTTTTTTTTTTATAATTTCATCGGGCACGCGAACAGCGTTCCCGATGGGAGTAGCCCCCGAGGCTACAGCCAAGGACTTGTGCTTGGGTGTAGGCTCCACGTCTTATGCCGCTATATTTTCTTTCTCTCCCGAAGTTTTACAATTTTCTCGGGTGCGCGAACAGCGCTCCCGATGGGAGTAGCCCCCGAGGCTATGAACAAATATTTGTATTTGATCATAGGCTCACGCCATTTCTATTTTGTCTTTCTTGATCTTTTCATTTTTTCAAAGTAGCCCCCGAGCATTTGATCAAAAACTTGTATTTGATCAAAGGCTCACCAATATTTTTCCATGTCGCCTTTTTTATGAAATTGTTGAGGCAAATTTTTTCCTGCGAAGGTGACGTTATTGCTGACGATAGCCACGATTTCGAGTCCGAAAATCGCGAGAAGTTTTCTCCCGCTGCCTTGCGGGCCCAAAGTAACCATTATCTTGACACGTCGTGCAGGTGGGGGACACACGTCCTCCGCTTTTCCTGGCGCACGTACCGTAACTTCTCAATGTTAAAATACTTTTTTACCCTTGTTTCCACGTGGCTATCATCTGCCGCACACTTTTCCAATCCAACGGTCCGCCGCTTCGCCGCACCTCTATATAAGAACTCCTTCTTCTTCCTCGAGCACTTCCGCTCGCGCCGTTCTCCTGCTCTCCTCTGCAAAATCTCCTCCTGCGCTCCACAATTCCCTAAGCTCATCTTCTCCAAGCTGCATTCCCGCGCCATTGTTGATGCCACCACGTCGGTTGATCAGGCACAGCACGCCGGAATCATCAATGGCTGCCGTGGATCTGGGAGCCGCGGAGTGGGAAAGGTCCAAGATTTCCACCCAGGACATCAATCTCCTGAAGAAGCTGGGGATCAGCAAGAAGCCCAAGGCGATGTGCTTCCCTAGTGAAGAAAGCTACCCAACCCCTCCAATGGGGTATCGGGTAAGTTTTGTCGACCACCTCATCCGCGGTCTCTCCGCCCCCATTCATCCTTTCCTCCGCGGACTACTTTTCGTTTATGGTCTGCAACTTCACCACCTCACGCCAAATTCTATCCTCCACATCTCCATTTTCATCACTCTCTGCGAAGCCTTCCTTGGCGTCCAGCCTAACTGGGCACTATGGAAGCGCATTTTCTTCTGTCGCCGCAATGGCTCTCCAAATGTCGCCTATAATATAGGCGGCGTTGTAATTTCCGTTCGCCCCACCGTCGATTACTTCGACGTCAAACTCCCTGACTCAGTTCAAGGGTGGCGCAAGAAGTGGTTGTACATTCAGGAGGAGAACCATGGATGTGCTGAAGACAACATCCCTCCTTTCGATGGCGCCGAAAAAATCCTTCGCCGCCGCTCCTGGGACGCAGAGGCTACCGAAGAAGAAAAGATATCGACAGAGGCCCTGATGACTCGCATCCATGAGTTGCAAAATACTCGCGGCAAGGAGCTGTCAGGTATTCAGATCACAGCGTATTTTCTTAGAACTAGGGTGCAGCCTCTTCAAGCTCGCAAATACCCTCTCTGGAAGTATGCTGGCGACAAGGACGTAGATCGGTTGTCGGCGGATTTAGAGGTCAAGGACTTAGAGAAGCTTGTCCGAAAAATCTCATCTCTCAGCAAAAAAGATCCTCTCCCGTCTTCTTGCCGTGTAAAATCATACAGCGCCACCAATCCACTTCCCAAGGTAACCTTTGTCGATTGATTTGTTATTGCCTTGCTATCTTTTTGTAACTCCTTTTTTGACATCTTCCCCTGTTTTTTGTATAGAACCATCCAAATCTTGTCTCGCTTCCTCCCCTTCCTGAAGGTGGAGAAGTCGAGGAAAGGGCCATTGTCACCGACGACAACCAAGATGCCCCCTCTTTTGTGAATGAACCCGTGGATTCTCTAAAATCTGCGGGATCTTCTAAAAAGGAGGCTGCCTCCGAAGGCACTGCATCGGCACAATCTCCTCCTCCTGCTATTTCTCCAAGGAACAAGAGGAAGAGGAATGATGCCGAAGATTCCGGCACCTCCAAAGCCGAAGAAGTTGGTCCTTCACGTCAGAAGGCAACTTATGATCCATATCTTGAATCCCTCATCAGCTCGTAAGTCACTTTTATTTCCCCTTATTTTTGTACTCGAAGATTTTTGTCTATCTTGCTTTTTATGCTGTCGACTTTTAATCGCAGTGATGATGAGGAAGAAGTACCAACTCTTGATGTGGCTGCTCGAACGAGCACGTCACATACTTTAATTGTTTCGGAGACGCCAGTTGAAGGAGAGGAATCCTCGCCTCCTCAACAAAACGTTGGCGCTCCCACTCCTCCTTCAAGCCCTCTTGTCCCTTCACCAAAAAGGACAAGGGTGGAAACGATCGTGGAGCCTACCCTCCAATTGGGTAGCTCTTCCAATCCACTCTTGGATGATGTAAGTTCTTAATTTGCTTGTCACTATCTATATTTCCTCTGTTTGCTTCTTTATGCCTTCATATTTTTCCCATATCGACGTTTTCTTTCCTTGTCCTTCTTTGACAGCCTATGATCAAAGAGCTTGTTCGCATCGGTGCCAAATTCATTGGGTACCGTGAATATGCCAGCAAGACTGAAGGTAATAACTTTTTGATGACCCTTGTTTATGACTTCTTGCTCCTGTTTGTCGCAATATTGACGATTCTTTACTATTTTGGCAGAGAAACTTGCAGAAGCCAACAAGCTTGTCGACACTCTTGCTCAGAAACTGGAGCAAAGTGAAACGGCTCGCAAGAAGGCTGAACTTGACGCTAGCCAAGCTAAAGCAGAGGCTCAGAAGGCCAAGGCAAAAGCTGCTGGTGTCGAAGATCTGCAAAAAAGACTTGATGACGCCGAAACTGCTTTGAATGAGCATAAGGCCGCCCAGGCTACTCGTGAACAGGCGATCATCAAGCGCTTGAATACGCAGAATCGGCGCTTCCTCGGTAATTTTGCCGATCCCTTCTATCTTTCTTAGACTTGCTTTTCCTTGCTTGCTGTCGACCAACATATATTTTCTGTGGCAGGTAAAACAAACCAAGAATTTGAGCTTGAAGATCCCGACAATGATCCTCTCCTTGACGCACTCTCTTTCCTGGAGTTTCATGGAACCGAAGTTCGCGAAGGCATGGAGCATGCTGACGCAGGATTATCAAGGCTGTTCCCCTACTTCTTCCCGAAGAAAGAGGAGCCCAAGACTTTCCTTGCTCTTGCCAAGGACTTTAATCCACCAAAAAATCTTGGACTGAAGATGCGCCAGGAGAACATGAAGATTGCTGTCGAAAGCACTGTTTCCTTGGTCGCTGATAGTCAACAAACTATCGACTGGGCAAAAGTAGGCGACACAGACCAGATAGAGCAAACAAAATGGCGATCTTTGATCAAGGCAGCCAAGCCAAACACGAAGAAAATCTTGGCCTATCTCGGGATCAAGCCATCTGCAACTCCTAGCTCATCAAGGCCGGAGGTCTAGTTGAATGCCTCTTCTTTTTATTTTTATGTTTCTTTAGCTATTGTCGCCATATTAGCTTTGGCGGCAATTACCTTAGTAGTCCTTTTGAAGAACTTCTTCTGTAATATCTATGTAAATTTCCTGAAGATCAATGGAATTCTGTCTTGCGCGATCATTTGATATTGAAATTTTCTTTTCCAGTTGATTTTTGATGACTACTCTACCAGTCCTCGTGCTGCCGATACTTCTCCTGCTTCCTCCTTCTCGAAGAAAACGCTAGTCGATGATAATCTCATCGAAGGTTCTTCAAGCAAACATTTGTCGCAAGATTTGCAAGAACTTCGACAGCAACTTCAATCCATGAAAAAACAAACTCTGGCAATGATGGAACAATCTCGAAAAGCATCCGAGAGAGAGAAAATCGCTCTTCAACAAGCCAAAGAGGCCATAGCTACCAAGGATGTTGCTGTGTCGGAAGCTGAGAAAGCCACTACTCGAGAAAATAGCATGCTCGAGCTAATGATTGAAGCTAGCGCGGATATGCTAGGTATGTTTTTCCAACCTCACACTGCTTCTTTCTTTTTGTTACTGTGCCTCCCCTTAGATTTCTTGCTTTGTCGCTTAATAGGCTCGGTTCTCGACGCTGCCGCTGAAGACGAAAGAGTGAATGTCAGGACGAATCTCCTTGTCAATCTTTCTCTTAACCATGGCTGTCTTTTCTGGGCCACTCCTGAGCGAACCCAGCAAATTGTCAGGTTCCAAGATCGTGCTTGTCAGGTGCACGAATTTCTCAATTTCTGCACGAGAACCTTAACCCTTGTTTACAAAACTTTATTTCCTCGAGATGAGGCTCCCGAAACTCTTCTTGGACTGATGGAGAAATTTAGAGATGCTCCTCGTATTCATAACTTTGTGCGAGCTCAATTGACTGTTGGCGCAAGGTTTGCCATGATTATGATACACATTTGCCATCCCAAGTTGGACCTGACGAAGATTGTTGATGATTGCTTGGCCAAGAAATCGCGGCGGAAAAATAACATTGACTCAATCAATGAGATGGTTACTCCTGTGGCTGAGGCGATGATGGATGAACTTCTTCGGATGGATTCAGAATTCTTCATCAAAGGGACCTATGCTGAGCACAAAACAACCAGAGGTTTATCCATAGATAGTATATTAGGCCTGAACTGAACTGTACTATATTGCGAGAAATTATGTCTGTATCTTGTCGATCTCTTTGATTCCGAAGAATTTGTTTATATTGTAAAGCAGCTTATATTGTTGGAGCCCCCGAGCCTCTGGCTAGAGTTTATACTGTTTTGCTATCTCAAAGATTCTTCTTCTTGTTGCAAGAAGAAATATTTATTTTTCCATCGATGGGTTACGAGCCCCCGAGTGTCTTGGTGTCAAAGTTCTATATTTTTGTTGCGAGGTTTTCAGACCAAAGCAATATGATTTTGACGACGATACTATATTTATAGTTGTTAGCTCCCGATGTTCTATTTAGCGAGGTATTCTTATACCAAGGCAAAATATTTCAGTAAGTCTAGTTTATCTATATTGTATATATTTTGTAACTTGGAGGCTTTGAGCCCCCGAGCGTGTCGAAGAATAACAAGTATATCCCCACTATCTTTATTATATTGCAGCACCGCGAGCCCGCCTCATTAAAAACCTTTCTGGCCCCACTCGGTGCCCCGAAAAGGAAAAGAGTGCGTCTGAAAACTCGCGGGAGTTTCAGTACATTGTATTTTTACAAAGGAGGACTATATTTCGACTCTAGGCGTAGAACCGCCTGAGCTGCACCACGTTCCAGGGGTTTTTCTCGGGAACCCCTGTCTTCTTGTCCTTGATCCTGTATGCACCTCCTTCGATTACTTCTCTGACGATATAAGGGCCTAGCCATGGCGATTCGAGCTTTCCAGTACTTTTTTGATTCAACCGTAAGACCAAATCTCTGACCTGAAAAGATCTTGGCCTTAACCGTCGACTGTGGTAGTTTTTGAGGTCCTGCTGGTATTTGGTGACTCGTGAAAGTACTTCATCTCGAGCTTCATCGAGTGCGTCCATATCATCCTCCCGAGCTTTTCGTGATGTTTCCTCGTCATACTCTGTTACTCTTGGAGAATCATGCTCTATCTCAATTGGTAGTACTGCCTCAGCTCCGTGGACGAGGAAGAACGGAGTTTCTTGTGTCGCCGTATTTGGTGTTGTTCGAATGCTCCATAAAACACTTGGAAATTCTTCTAGCCAGGTATGTCGAGCCTTTTCAAGCGGTCCTAGCAAGCGCTTTTTGATACCGTTGCAGATGATGCCATTGGCTTTCTCGACTTGGCCATTGGTTTGCGGGTGCCCAACTGACGCAAAGTGCAATTTAATGCCTACTTCTGCGCAGTATTCCTTGAATTCCTTGGATGTGAAGTTTGTACCGTTGTCTGTGACAATGTTATGAGGCACTCCGAACCGAAAAACGAGGCCTTTCACAAACTTTATTGCTGATGCTGCATCTGGTGAATTTATTGGCTTCGCTTCTACCCACTTTGTGAATTTGTCGACAGCAACCAACAGGTACTCATATCCTCCTGGCGAAGCTTTGTGCAACTTGCCCACCATATTGAGTCCCCATTGGGCAAAAGGCCACGACAATGGTATTGGCATCAGCTCTGCCGCCGGAGAGTGAGGTTTTGCGGCGAACCTTTGGCACGCGTCGCAGGTTCTTACTATCTCTTTTGCATCCTCGATTGCTGTCAACTAGTAAAATCCTGCCCGAAAAACCTTGGCTGCAATAGCTCGACTGCTCGCATGGTGACCACATATTCCTTCATGCACATCCTTTAGGATTATCCTTCCTTCTTCGGGTGTGACACACCTTTGCAGGACGCCTGAAATACTTCGCTTGTATAACTCCCCTTTGATCACTGTGAAAGCTTTGGACCGTCGAATAATTCGCCTTGCCACAACTGGATCGTCGGGTATTTCTTTCCTGAGGATATACGATATGTAGGCTTGCATCCAAGGGACTTCTACCATCATCACAAGCTCCTGGTCTTCTTCGTCCTCGACGGCCTCTTTGAGGGGCGCCGAAGTTTTTTCTTCTTTTGCTTTTTTCTGCGCCTTCTTCGGCTTTGTGGATCTCTCCGCTATTTCTTCCCAAAATACACCTGGCGGGATTGGGAGGCATTGCGACCCGATGTTTGCGAGAACGTCGGCTTCATCATTGCTCAACCTACTGATGTGATTTACCTCGCATCCATCAAACAGCTTCTCAAGCTCATTGTACACCTCTTTGTATGCTATCATGCTATCATTGACTGCATCACATTGGTTCATAACTTGCTGAGCTACCAATTGTGAGTCGCCAAAGATTTTTAGTCGAGTTGCGCCGCAAGCTTTCGCCATCTTCATCCCGTGTATGAGGGCTTCGTATTCTGCTTCATTGTTGGACGCGTTTGGGAACGTCATCCGTAGGACATATTTTAACTTGTCGCCTTCAGGTGATATAAGTATCACTCCTGCGCCAGCTCCTTCTACTCTCTTGGATCCATCAAAGTTCATAGTCCAAGTTCTCAACAAATCTGGAGGTCCCGTGTTTTGCAGCTCCATCCACTCTGCAATGAAATCTGGCAAAACTTGCGACTTGATTGCCTTTCTTTTTTCATACGTGATGTCCCGAGGGGAAAGTTCTATTCCCCAAAGGGAGACACGCCCTGTAGCTTCTGGATTGTTCAGTATATTTGAGAGAGGTGCTTCATTGACTACTATTATCGGGTGTGCCGAAAAATAGTGGCGCAACTTTCTTGCCGTTGCAATTACTCCATATGCTAGCTTCTGGTACTGCGGGTACCGCTGTTTGGAAGGCGATAAAACTTCACTGATGAAATATACCGGCCTTTGCACTCCATGGAGTTTCCCTTCTTCTTCTCTTTCGACAACTAGCACCGTGCTAACCACCTGGGGTGTGGCTGCGATGTACAGCAGGAGAGGTTCCTTTTCCTTCGGCGCCACCAAGATTGGTGGTGTCGAGATTATGCGTTTCAGATCCTCGAAAGCTCTATCGGCTTCTTCGTTCCACTAGAATTTCTCCCCTTGCTTTATCAAAGCGTAGAACGGTAACGCTTTTCCTCCCAGCCTGGCGATGAATCTGCTTAAAGCTGCGACTCGCCCTGTCAATTGATGTATTTCTTTTAACTTTGTTGGCTTCCTCATTGTTACGATAGCTTGTATTTTGTCGGGATTTGCTTCAATCCCTCTTGCTGAAACTAGGAACCCAAGAAGTTCTCCTGCTGGGACGCCGAAGGAGCACTTCGTCGGGTTCAGCTTGAGGCGGAATTTGTCGAGGTTGTCAAAGGTTTCCTTGAGATCCTCGATCAGCGTCGTCCCCTTTTTTGATGTTATGACAATATCGTCGATGTATACTTGCACATTTTTTCCAATCTGTGTCGCCAAACACTTCTGCATCATCCTCTGATATGTTGCTCCCGCGTTTTTCAGACCAAAAGGCATTGTTCTGTAGCAAAACACGCCGTAAGGTGTGATGAATGTTGTTTTTACTTCATCTTCTTCTTTTAACCTGATCTGGTTATAACCAGAATATGCGTCCAAGAAGGAAAGACGTTCACATCCTGCCGTGGAGTCGATAATTTGGTCGATCCTCGGGAGGGGAAAGTGATCCTTTGGACAATGTTTATTGAGACACGTAAAGTCGATGCACATGCGAAGGATCTTAGTGTTTTTCTTCGGCACCAACACTGGATTAGCTACCCATGTGGCCTCTGTATGCAGCTCCTTGATAAAACCAGCTTCTCTTAGTCGATCAATTTCTGACAGCATAGCCTTGCGGTTTGGTTCCGAAAAACGTCACAAGGGTTGTTTGATTGGTCTCGCTAGTGGATCCAAGTTTAGGTGGTGCTCGGCAAGTTCCCTGGGTACTGCTGGCATGTCAGCTGGACACCATGCGAAGATTTTCCAGTTCTCACGGAGGAACTCGACGAGCGCGCTTTCCTATGCGAGGTCCATGTCTTTTGCGATGGATGTCGTCTTTTTCGGGTCTGTCGGGTGAATCTGCACCTCCTTAGAATTTTTCTCAGTGTTGAAAGTTGATTCTTTATTTGGCCTTCCAACGTCTAGCAATACGTCGTAGTCAGTCATGAGCCTTGACGCCAAATACTCAGCTTGCATCCCGAAAGTTTCTGATATTCGATGAAAATCCTTATCACATTTATCGGCTAGGGCGAAGCTTCCTTTGACTGTGATTGGTCCCTTAGGTCCAGGCATCCTCCACAACAAGTACGTGTAATGTGGTACCGCCATAAATCTAGCATATGCTGGTCGTCCCAACAGAGCGTGGTACTGTGACGGGAAATCTACGACTTCAAACTCCAACTTCTCGATTCTGTAATTTTCTCGGGTCCCAAACTGAACGTCGAGATTAATCTTTCCCAGCGGATAGCTTGGCTTCTCTGGTGTGATACCGTGGAATCTCGTGTCAGTTGGCTTCAGGTTTGCTAGGGATATGTTCATCTTCCTTAATGTATCTGCGTACATAAGGTTTAAGCTGCTACCACCATCTATAAACACGCGAGATACGTCAAATCCTGCGATAACCGCTGGTAGTATGAGTGCTGACTGCCTTGGTCGAGGAACTTGCTGTGGATGGTCCGCTATAGTGAAACCAATGTCTTGCCCTGACCAATTAAGGTACTCGACTGTTGGTGGAGGCATTTTTTCTGCCATAAACACCTGTCGCGAGATTACTTTCTGAGTTCTATTGGATGGCCTTCCCTTCTGAATCATCGAGACCGCTCCGTTAGAGTTAGGATCAACGTAGGGCGGTGGTGGAGGTGCTGCCGCTATTCTAAGCTGATGTCGATTGTCGTCCGTAATCGCGGGAGGAGGTGGCAAGTGAATCTCACTCCTGGCATCCCGAGGATTTCTCTGTGCTGCCTGAGCATTAGCATGCCCTGCCCACCTTAACATTGCCTGGAAATTGCGACAATCTATCTGCAGGTGTCCTGACTGTCTTTTTCCGTTGCTGTCGAGGAAAAAATGCATCTGACACGGCCCGTTCATCATCTCTTCGGGAGACACGAAAGGCCTCTGGAACCTTGGCCCACTATTTTGCCTATTGTTTCGAGAGTCATCTCTATTGTCGCCTCGTTGCTTATTGCTTCTCTGATAATCATCTCTGTTGTTTCCTCCGGTGTTTGCTCGGAAGCCTGCCGAAATTTGACCTGGAGCGTCATAGCTCGGGTACTGCCGAGGAAATCGTCGCCTTGGTTGATAGTTTCGACCGCGGCCTTCCTCTGGCGACCTATGCCGTTTGTTGTGAACAGCATCTTCTCCATCTGCCCATCTGTTTGCTATTTCCATTAAAGCAGATACTGTCTTTGGATTGGTCCTCCCCAAATCCTCGACAAAATCTCCATGCCTAATTCCTGCGACAAACGCATCTATCGCTCTCTCGTCAGATATATTTTCTACCGAGTTTTTGATGATGTTCCACCTTTGGATATATTTTCTCATTGGCTCGTCTGGCTTTTGTCGGCACGCTCTCAACTCCTCTAATGACGCATGTTTCTTGCACGTGGACCGGAAGTTCTTGACGAACACGTCCTCGAAGCTTTCCCAGCTGTCGATAGATCCTGGAGGAAGTTTCTTTATCCACGATCGTGCGGCTCCACTTAAATGTATCTGGATGCTTTGCATAGCTGTTGCTCTGGTTCCTCCTGTGAGCTTCACTGTCTCGAGATAATCTACCAGCCAATCCTCTGGATCTTGAAGGTCGTCGAATTTCTTGAAGTTATCAGGTAACTTGAATCCTGAAGGGACTCGAGTTTTTCGAACTCTCCTCGTAAAGCACGGCAAGCCACACATATCCTCGTCGTTTAACTCTGGGGACTGCCGATGTTCCCTTCTGCTTTGTCGCGCTCTGTCGACCCTTGCTTGTGCTGCCGTGTCCCTTGCTCCACTTGGTCCTTCGGGAGCTGCTGCTGTTGCTGCCGCAGGTCGTGGACTATTTTGCCTTGCTGTTCCTTCGGGAGGTGTCGACACAAACGCTGTCCCCATGGCTCCAACTCCTGCCATCACCATGTTGTACAGTGCTTCCCTTGGATCTCCTGGGGGTGGCTTGGATGCAAGAATGAAAGCTTGTGTCGCCATATACCCAGCTTCTGGTGTCTTGGGGATAATATTCCCTCTCGTGTCTATCGACATAAAAGACATGTCGAAGTTTTGAACCAAGTGCTCTCTTTCTCCTTCAGGTATGTGTTGTAACCTTGATCTTGCTCTGTTCCGAGCTTCTCTGTGGCTATCACCCGAAGTTCTAGATTGTCGACTCAGCTTTGCCCTTCGCCTACTTGATGCAGAGGCTGCCTCCTTTCTTCTGTTTAACTCAGCTGTCTGTTTTTCCAATTCCCTTGCAGCTCGTGCGAGCCTATATTGATATGCTTGTAATTCTTCTGGCGTGGCTGTGGTGGCCATTGGTTCTGAGCCATCCATAGCTCTTGCGGCTCTATCCCATGCTGCTTGCGGAAGTCGGACTCTGTCTCGCAGCTGTGGCCCGATATATTTATTGCCTAGGCCTCGTCGCAAATCAGAGGGATCGACGTATGGATTTCCCAAATCGTCGAAAGCCTCAGATGTTTCCTCCTGATCATGACTTGGCTCTCCGATGACATAAATCTGATGATACTTTGTATTCAGATCTATGTTGGGTTTGGTGACACCATCATGAAGATTGGTGAAGACCTTGCCCACTGTAGTAGATTTGTCGATGAAGTCGTAGCTGTCGACACTGCTTGAGCCATCGCTTATATAGGAGTCCGCAGATGACTCAAACGACATGTCGCTGAAGATTTTGGCAAGTTTTTCTCTTGCCCTGGTGCTGATGAAGCGTGACAACGAAGTTTCTTCCTCTCCTAATTCGGTTGACGATGTATAGCTTGAAAAATCGGAATCGACCGCCGACGATCCCGACGAAATCGGAATTTCGACACGATACGATCCCTCTTTCTCGACGCGAAAGTGAAATCTTCCGAACGTCATCTCCATAGGCTCCTCCAGATACGCATATGCATCCAAACGGGAGGGCGGGTGAGGAACAAAATCGACAAGACTAGTTACGATCTGTTTACCTCGATCCATCGCGTTGCTTGCGGTTGATGAAGTCGACGATCTTGCGGTTGATGAAGTCGATGATCTTGAACGTGCCATCGAGATCGGATCCTTGACGCCTCTAGTCCCCACAGACGGCGCCAATTGACAAGTTAATACCTTGTCAGGACCATTCAAAAATGCACTTTTCACATCCATTTGATATAGTTTGAAATTGTGGAAAGATGCAAATGCAAGCAAAAGACGAATAGCTTCAAGACGGGCTGTCGGCGCAAAGGTATCCTCAAAATCCATACCTTCTATTTGGGCAAACCCTTGCGCCACCAACCTTGCTTTGTTTCGTATGACAATGCCATTCTCATCTTGCTTGTTCTTGAACACCCATTTGGTCCCAATAACATTGATGCGATGATCCTTGGGTCTCTCAACTAGAGACCATACTTCATTACGAGTGAAACACTCCAATTCTTCTTGCATGGCAATTACCCAATCCGGATCAACCAAGCTTCATGTACCTTGAGTGGTTCAAAACTAGACACAAAAGCATGGTGTTGACAATAAGTGATAAGTAATGCATGGTGTCTACGAGTTACCACTCCTCTTGAGATGCTACCAAGGACTTGATCTACTTTCATGTCACTTGCCCTTGTAGCGTCCTTGATCTTCCGAATGGTTCCTTCATGATCAATGAATTCATCTCTTGCTAGTGCTTGATCATGAGGGATCACTTGAGCTTGATCATGAGTTGAGGATGTTTCTTGATCATCATCATGGTCTTGCTCCGAGGAATGAGGACTTTCTTCTTGTTCTTCGGAATGTGACTCATCTTGAGTGGAGGATGGTTCTTGAGTTGCACTTGATGGTTCGGCTTGACTTGAGCTAGGCTCCACTTGAGCCGTGCTTGATACATCTACTCCATCATCTTGATCATCATTATGAACTTCCATGGGCCGGATGTGTCCAATGCCCATATGCTTGATGGCACTAGATGGATCATCATTATTACCTGCAACACATGGAACAACTTGCTCCACTTGGGAGCCATTATCCTCCAAGAACACCACATCACAAGATACTTCAATAGTCCCAGTGGACCGGTTGTACTATCTATAGGCGTGAGAGTTCTCCGCATATCCAACAAATATACCCTCTATGGTTCTAGTTTCAAATTTACCGAGCTTTCCTTTGTTGTTCTTAACAAGACATTTGCATCCAAAGACACGAATGTACATGACATTAGGCTTGTTACCGGTAAGAAGCTCGTATGGAGTTTTGTTGTGGAGGGGACGGAGGAAGAGCCGGTTGGAGTAGTGGACGGCCGTAGAGATGGCTTCTCCCCAAAAGTTGTGGGGTGAGTTGAATTCACTCAACATGGTTCTTGCCATCTCAATGATAGTCCGGTTCTTCCTTTCAACAACACCATTTTGTTGAGGGGTGTATGGCACCGAAAACTCATGCTTGATGCCCTCATCATCAACAAACTCTTGCATGGTGTAGTTCTTGAACTCAGTGCCATTGTTGGTCCTAATCGCCTTGATCTCGGATTCATACATACGTTGAGCTTTCTTGGCGAAGGTGATGAACTCTCTATGGGTCTCCTCCTCAGACTTAAGGAGAAAGACCCAAGAGTATCTTGAGTAATCATCAACAATGACAAGTCCATACTTGCTCCCACCAAGAGTATCATAATGTGATGGGCCAAAGAGATCCAAATGAAGGAGCTCCAAAGGCCTAGATGTGGTGACAATACTCTTGATAGGATGTTTCTTCTTGAGTTGCTTTCCAGCTACACATGCACTGCAAACACGATCTTTCTCAAAAGAAATGCCGGTACCACAATGTGCTCACCCTTTAGGAGTTGTTTAAGATTTCTCATGTTAACATGACCAAGGCGGCGATGCCACAACCAACCTTCGTCATGCTTGGCCGCCATTAGACATGTGGAGGGAGAGGAGCTCTCTTTCGAGAGGTCAACCACGTAAAGGTTGTTCTCCACATATCCAACAAGGACCAATTTGAGACTGTCACTCCTAAAGACTTTCACACAATAATTAGTAAAATATGAATTGTAACCGGCATCGGCAAGATGATATATAGAAAGTAAGTTATAGCCAAGGGATTCAACAAGCATGACCGTCTCAAGGCACAAGTCCTTGGAGATTGCCACCTTGCCATACCCAAGTACCTTTCCCTTTGAGTTGTCACCAAAGGTGATGCTTGACTTCTTGTTGATATCTTCAATGAATTGATCAAGAACACCTCTTCCTCCGGTCATATGATTGGTGCATCCACTATCAAACACCCATTTTGGACCACCGGAGGAATACCCCTACAAAATCAAGTAGAGGATTTAGGAACCCATCGATAAATGTGTTCCTTTGCAATGGCAACAATATCTTTTGGTACCCAAATTGAGTATTCTCTATAAGCATAGCCATTAGGAGGGCCAACATAGTTAGCATAGACATCGCCATAATAATCAACAAATAAAGCATAGTGATCGTTTGGCCCCGTGCGGTCACCACTAGTGGCTTTGCCCTTTGAGGCTTTGCCATCATTAGTGACCTTCTTGTTCTTACCTTGAGCGGGTTTCTCCTTCTTGTAGTTGTTCTTCTTGTAGGACTTGGGAGCATATCCAAGTCCAAACTTTTGATTGTTTGACCTTTGCTTACTCAAGAGGTCATCCAATCCCATCTTGTTCTTGGCGGTGGTGAACTTTGCAAGTTCCTTTGTTAACCTAACATTTTCCTCAAGAATAGATGCTTGCTCACAAGAAGATTCATTAGGATGATAGTTGAGACCATATTTGGTCACCAAGGATTCAAGATATGCATTGGTCTCAACATGCAAAGAGAGTTCCTCTTGTAAACGAACATGTTCCTCAACAAGCTTAGCATGCTCACTAGTAAAAGAAGTGGAGGAGCTAGCAAGCTTTGCAACAACAATGGGATCCTTCATTGATCCAAAAGCCTTTTCGTAGGTTTCTTGGAGTAGGTCATGGTTCTCTCCAAGTTTCTTGAACTCATCCTTAACAAGCTTGTTAGCTCTTTCAAGGTGGTCAAGATCCCTAGTGAGAGAAGCATGAGCAACTTCAAGCTCCTCCTTTGAGGCATTGAGCTCTTGAGTCAATGATTGAGCCCTATCAATAGTTTCTAGGTCCTTAACTTTATCAAGTTCATAAATTTCAATTTGTTGCTTAAGGCCTTGAGATATGCACCTTTCGGTTTTTAGCTCTTGTCTTAGGAGATTCAATCTCCGTTCTTTTTCATTCAAATGATATTCTAATTCCTTGATGGACTCATCCTTTTCCTTGAGGGAGTCCATCAAGAAATCAAACTTGACAAGAGCTTCGCCACGAAGGGTGCATCTAACATCATAAAGTTCTTTAAGCACAATTAATTCTTCTTGATTTTTAGTTTCATCATCGAGAACACTAGATAGAGAAGGTGGGGGTTCCATTACCTTGGTTTCTCTTGCCATAAGACAAGAGCCAACGATTGTAGAGGAGGTAGAGTCATCGGAGTCATCATCTTGAGTTGTTCTTGCCATGAAGGAAGAGCCAACATCATTCTCCGTGGAGTAATCCTTGGAGTAGTCATATGTGAAGAGTGACCCGGGCTTAGAGAAAGCCAAACCGGCCACTCCGGCATCCTTCTCCTCATCTTCCTCTTCTTCATCGGACAAGTACTCGGCCCCAACAAAAGCTCTTCCCTTGTTCTTCTTGTATCGATCGTTGATTGGGTTTGGCTTCAATCTTGGCTTGACCCCTTTGATGAACTTTGGCTTGTCTACCCTTTTCTCATAAGGGAACTCATTTGCAAAGTGGCTATCTTCATCACAGTTGTAGCAAGTTCTCTTCTTCTTGTCATTGAGGAGCATTGGGAACTTTGCCTTGTACTTCTTGGCAAAGAAAGCAAAGTCGGTAGCAATGTCACTAGTTGAAGTCATCTCTTCATCTTCTTCAATTTCATAGTCTTCTTTGCTTCCATGGTCGGCTCTAGCTTTGAGAGCAAGGTTGTGTGGTGCTTCATGGTTGTGTGAGGCTTTGATACGTCCAAAACGTATCTACTTTCCCGAACACTTTTGCTATTGTTTTGCCTCTAATTTGTGTATTTTGGATGCAACTAACACGGACTAACGCTGTTTTCAGCAGAACTGTTCTGGTGTCTCGTTTTTGTGCAGAAATCCAACTTTCGGGAAAATCCTCGGAATTTATGCAGAAGGCCCTATTTTCCCAGAATACTGACGGAGCCAGAAGGACAATTAAGGTGGAGGCCCGAGGGCCCCACACCATAAGGCGGCGCGGCCTAGGGGGGGGCCGCGCGGCCCTATGGTGTGGCCCCCTCGGCCGGCCTTCGACGCCCTCCTTCGGACTATTTATCGGCCTCGACCTAAAAACGCACGGGGAGAAGTCGAAGTCGCCAGAAACCCTCCAGAACGCCGCCACATCGCGAAACTCCGTCGCGGGAGCCAGAAGTCTCCGTTCTGGCACTCCGCCGGGACGGGGAATTGGAGGAGATCATCGCCATCATCACCGCCAACGCCTCTACATCAACCAGCCATGTTTCCCCCATCCATGTGTGAGTAATTCCCCCGCTGTAGGCCGAAGGGGATGGTAGGGATTGGATGAGATTGGTCATGTAATAGCATAAGATTGTTAGGGCATAGTGCCTAGTGTCCGTAATTGGTACTTTGATGATATTGTTGCAACTTGTTATGCTTAATGCTTGTCACTAGGGCCCGAGTGCCATGATCTCAGATCTGAACATGTTATTGTTTCATCATGATATTCATTGTTTATTGATCTTACCTGCAAGTTGTATACACATGTCGCTGTCCGGAACCGATGGCCCCGAAGTGACAGAAATAGGGACAATCGGAGGGAATGGTAGCGATGTGAGGATCACATGTGTTCACGGAGTGTTAATGCTTTGCTCCGGTACTCTATTAAAAGGAGTACCTTAATATCCAGTAGTTTCCCTTGAGGCCCGGCTGCCACCGGCTGGTAGGACAAAAGATGTTGTGCAAGTTTCTCATTGCGAGCACGCACGACTATATATGGAACACATGCCTATTGATTGCTTTGTACTTGGACACCGTTTTATTATTATCTGCAAATGCCCTGCTATGATTGTTACATGAGTTTCTCTCATCCATGCAACGCCCGTCATCCGTCCCCGTGCCTACAGTATTTTAATCCTGCTGTTTACTAAAATCACTACTGCTGTCTCTGTTACTCTGCTGCTGTTACTTCACTACTGCTACTGCTATAAAACTGTTGCTACTGATAAACTCTTGCGAGCAAGTCTGTTTCCAGGTGCAGCTGAATTGACAACTCCGCTGTTAAGGCTTCCAAGTGTTCTTTGTCTCCCCTTGTGTCAAATCAATAAATTGGGTTTTACTTCCCTCGAAGACTGTTGCGATCCCCTATACTTGTGGGTCATCAAGACTATTTTCTGGCGCCGTTGCCGGGGAGCATAGCTTTATTTGGAAGTTCACTTGGATTAATATTGTTCGCTGCAAATTCTCCATCATGGGTAAACCTCGCGATACTAAGATCGCCATATTACCATCCACTACAAGAAAAGGTACAATTCTGAATACCTCCGCTACACTTGATTCACCATCTGTGATTGATAAACTTGTTTCACCACCACATGCTTCACATGCGGGTACTTCTGCTGAATCTGAAAACTCTCATAATATTGATAATATTTCTGCTGTGCTTGATGATAGTGGTTCATTGGGATCTTTTCTAGATGCTACAATTGCTAGGTCTAGACAAATTGAAAATACTGAAACTCCTAATGCTACTACACCTGTTAATTCACCTGAACTTGATTATTTTAGTGATGATCCTGATGAAGATTATGTGGAGCTTAATGATGATTTTATTGAAAAATGCAATGCTACTACTGATGCAAGAAAAATTAAAAAGTTGCTTGCAGAACATGCTGTTAGATATAAACTGTCTCCTGATCCTAAGTTTGCCACATCTCCCATAAACATTAAGGATAAAGATTATGATTTTTCTCTTGATCTATCTCATATAGCTATTGTTGAGAAAACACCCTTTTGTGGTACTGAAAAAGAAAGTGCTGTTGAACACATGACTGAGTTATCTACTCTAAGTAGCTTATTTTCTGATGATGTCAAGATGCGTACTTACTTTGTTGCTAAAATCTTTCCATTCTCATTAAAGGATGACGCTAAAACTTGGTATAATAGTTTGCCACCTAATTCTATTAAAAGTCCAAAAGAATTGCTTGATGTTTTCTTCCGTAAATACTTTCCTGCTAGTGCTCAACATATTGCTTTGCAGAGAATTTATAATTTTTACCAGGAGGATGGAGAGAAATTGCCTGAGGCTTGGGCGAGATTTTGCTCTCTTATTAGAGCTCGGCCTGACCATGATTTGGAAAAGCATGATTTACTTGATATATTTTATATTGGACTAACCATTGAGTCTAGGGCATACCTGGATAGTTGTGCTGGTTGTGTTTTCAGGAAAAGAACTCCAGACGACGCTGAAGAATTATTGGCTAGAATAGGCCGGAATCATGATGATTGGACTACGCCTGAACCAACTCCAACGCCAATATTGAAGAAGAGGGGTTTAATTAAATTGAATGATGAAGATATGAGGGAAGCCAAGAAGTCTCTCAAGGAGAAAGGTATTAAATCTGAAGATGTGAAGAATCTTCCTCCCATAGAAGATATATGTGAGATAATTCCCCCTTCATCCATGATTGAGGTAAACTCCCTTCAGCGCTTTACTAGGGAAGATATTCCGTATTCGAAACCTCCTGCACAATGCTTAGATGAGTTTGATAATTATATTGTTAAGCAAGAAAATTTTAATATGAGAGTAGAGAATCATCTAATGGAAAATTCTCGAGCTATTAGTGAATTGCATGATATTGTAGAAAGAACCTCCAATGATGTTAAGATGCTTGTTAAACATTTTCATATGATTCAAACTCAAATTGATCAACTCACTAAAGTGCAAAATGACTTGTTAGGAAATAATTCTAAAGAGAAACATGCTTATGAAGTAACAACTAGAGGTGGTGTCTCTACCCAGGATCCTCTATATCCTGAAGGGCATCCCAAAAGAATTGAACAAGATTCTCAACGCATTGAACCTAGTGCTCCTTCTAAGAAGAAAAAGAAGAAGAAACATAAAAATGTTGTAGAATCCTCTGAACCTGCTAATGATCCTAATAGTATTTCTATTTCTGATGCTGAAACTGAAAGTGGTAATGAACATGATAAAGATAATGATAAGAATGATGCTCCTGATAAAGAAGAGGTAGAAGGAACCTGAAAAGCATGCTAAAAATAAAAAGTACACTAAACAAGATTTTATTGCTGAGAAACATGGTAATGAAAGAGAACCCTGGGTGCAAAAGCAAATGCCTTTTCCTGCTAAGAAACTAAAATCAAAGGAAGAAGAACACTATAATAAATTTTGCGATTGGATGAAACCTTTATTCTTGCAAATCCCTTTGACTGATGCTATTAAATTGCCTCCTTATTCAAAGTATATGAAAGATATTGTTACTAACAAAAGGAAAATCCCCAATGAGGAAATTTCCACTATGCTTGCTAATTACTCTTTCAATGGCAAAGTTCCAAAGAAGTTGGGCAACCCAGGTATACCTACTATTCCTTGTTCTATTAAGAATAATTATGTTAAAACTGCTCTATGTGACTTGGGAGCCGGTGTTAGTGTTATGCCTTTTTCTCTTTATAAGAGACTTTACTTAGATAAGTTGATACCTACTGATATATCTTTGCAAATGGCTGATAAATCTACTGCTATTCCTGTTGGTATATGTGAGGATGTTCCTGTTCAAGTTACTACTAACTGCTTGATATTAACTGATTTTGTTGTGTTGGAAATGCCTGAAGATGATAATATGTCTATTATTCTTGGGAGACCTTTTCTTAACACCGCAGGGGCTGTTATTGATTGCAACAAAGGAAAGGTTACTTTTAATGTTGATGATAAGGAGCATACCGTCTATTTCCCCAAGAAGATTGATAAAGTATGTGGAGTTAATACTATTTCTAATGTGAGAACTATCAAAGTGGGAACTATTGATTGTCCTATATATGAGCCTAAAGAAGAATATCAAACTCTCGTGATTGGATCCATATCAATACAATTCAAGGTAACATGATTGATTTGAGGTTTATTTCTTCTTATGCTATGTAAAATTTATTTGGTGGCAAGACTTGATCAACCTTGTTAACGAATACTTTTTATATGCATAGAGGAGGTAAACAACATCTCTTTCTTACTCCATTTGCTCTAGTTGCTGTAGCACTTTTAATTTGCAAAGTTCCTTAGTTAATTGGAGATTTCAAAAAAATTCCTGGCCAGTAATAATAAATTAAATACCCAGAAATGTGCATTTTTCAAAGTTTTCAAAAATTCACAAAAATTATACCGTTGGTCCTATTTTTCGACGAGGCACCTGGGAGCACCAGAGGATGACCTGTGGGGCACCAGAGGGTGCCACACCACAGGCCGGCGCGGCCAAGGAGGGGGGCGCGCCACCCTGTGGTGTGGGCCCCTCCTTGCCCCACTTTGCCATCTCTTTCTCCCAGCACCTTCTCTCTCCCAAAAAAACTCGTACCAGGTTCCTCTCACTCGCGTTTTTGCTCAAGAGCTCCAGATTTCTCGATCTCTTTGCTCAGCCCAGATTTCTTGCTGAAATTTGGCACATTTGCTCCTTGGTATCTGACTCCTCCACCCATCCAAGTAGAATTTTGTTTGGTTGAGTATATCTTGAATATTTTGCTGCTGTAGGTAACATGTTTAGTGAGCTTGCATGCTTGTTCTAAGTGGTAGAAACTAGTTTTGATGCATGATTAGTACTCTAGCAAGTTCCTATGGTAGTTCCCCTTGATTATATGTCACCAAATCAAATTTTTATATTGTTTGTTGAAAATTTCAGAGAGGAGATGAAGAAGTTCAACTTTGGAGAGTTGTTCAAGAAAGGAACAACCAGCACCGGGAGGCCTTCTAGGGCCGCCACCTGGCTTAGGCGATCGTACAACGAGGATATCATCGCGCCTAGCTTCGCGCCCGAAGAGGACAACGGGGCTCCTAATGCTTCGTCTTTTCCATGCTATGATTTTCTGAGGAATGCAGGGATATTGGAGGATTTCTCCACCCTTGTCAACAGGGCAGGCCTAACCACCTATGTGGGAGATGAAAGGGAGCAATACTACATGCTCACCAAAATCTTCGTTGAGAGCTTCAAGTTCCACAACAAGCAATATGAGCCGACAGTTGCATTCAAGATCTATGGTAATCCTGTTACTATGGGATTGGAAGATTTTTGTCGTGCATTGGATATTGCCCCTGTAGGTACAGCAAGTAGGATTGATGACAACCCCCGGGACTTGTTGGAGCTCTATCGAGGGATTACCGATGATGATTGTCGCACCATTCAGCGTGGCAAGATAAGGAACATTCAACTCCCTGCCATTAAGTATTTTGCATATTACATTGCTACTAGCATTCTTGGTAGGGAGAACACTAGCAATATTTCTAGTTATCATCTTGCTTTCTTGAATATTGCACTTACTGGTCGGACATCTTATCACCTTGGTTCTCTTATTGCTCGCGCACTTTGTCTAATAAGGGGCCTATTTTTGGAGGAACTATTGCACTGCGTGTTTTAACTTATCTAAGGCTTCCTCTTGATCCTAATGATGTGCCATTGGCCCCTAGGAAACTTGATATTGCTGCTATGAGGAGTCATCATTTTGTTACCGCTGATTCTACTGTAGATAATATGGTCTATAGAATGTTGTTTTCTGACGGGGATGAGAAGGAAATCCCTCTTCCCCAACCAGGTTTGTTCAGTATTGACAGGCAATCATGGTCGTGCACTAAGGAGGAAAGGTGGATGAACATATGAAGATACAAGACTTCCACCAGCAGCATGACTCCGAGGACGCCGAGGCCTCCCACGACTACACCGTCACGTATCCGGGTGCTTCTTCTAGCACATACCCGGAATACGATCCATCTTCGTCATACTACGGAGATATTACCTCATGGGATCGATGGGATTGAACTCCACTTAGGCCAAAAGCCTAAGCTTGGGGGGAGGTATACCGGCATCACTCATTCTTTGCATATTATGATTGCTGGATACTTGTACATATTTGTTTTGTTCGTTTCAGTGGTTTTCTAATGAGAGGGAGATGATATTTGGGGAAGTGCTGCCTGAAAACAGATTCTGGACTGTTACTAGAAAAATTCGTGCGCACAGCCAGAGCGTTATTTTGAGCTGCCAATTTTTGTGCAGGTTCCCCAGGTTGTTATCTAACTTTCATTAGTTGAACACTTTTCGAGCTGAGCAACGTAAGATTTTTGTAAAAATCGATTTCTGTACTGCTGTCAGGTTTTGGCAGATTTCTGCCATCTCGCTTTTCTGTGTTTCTTTTGGTTTGCTATTTCTTGTTTTTGCTTTGTTTCTTTTCCAAAACACAAAAAGACCAAAAATATTTCTGTTATTTCTCTTCACCATTTGTTTGCTTTGGTTTCTTGCATTTGTTTCGCTTTATTTGCTATTGCTAGTTTGCTATAAGAAAACCCAAAAAGATTTTGTTTTGTTTGTTTGTTTCCTCTTGTTCTTGTTCTTAAATTCGAAAACACCAAAAATATTTGCTGTTCTTCTTTGGTTTGTAAAATTCTTTATGAGTTCAATGGTCTTCGGTGGCTGGAGCGTGGTTTTCATTTCATATTATCCAAGCTACACAAGTGAAAAGGCAATAATGACGATCTACGACAATTGGATTGTGGTGAGAGGCTGGTATGAACTCTATTTGTTTTCATTTTTGTACATATACTCATCCATGTGAGCATGCTTAGTTGTTTCATGTGAGGTATATGTTATTTGAGAAAGTCTAGTAGTTTATGATCTCTCATGTTTAGCTCCAATCTATTAATATGAGTAGCATGTCATGGATGTTTGCTTGCATTGTTTTATTCATAAGTAAGTATGGCATTGTGGTATCCTCCTCTGAATAATTCATTTATATCGACTTGGCACATGCTCACGCATGCGTATGACTGAACCAAAGTCAATTAAGCCTCAATGATCTATATTGCTTCAGAGTTCTTGTATCACTTTTATGCCTCCGTTAATTTATTTTGCCGCAAGCATGATTATGACAGTTACTGCTCTCTTGATTTGTCGCTCCCGAGTCTTTTGCTAGCCTTCACTTGTACTGAGCGGGAACGCTGCTCGTGCTTCCAAACACCTGAAAACCAAGTTGTTCCAAAGTGTCCACCATAAATACCTATGCATGGCATTTCAAACCATTCCAAGTAAATTCTCATGCGCTACCTTTAAAACCTTCAAAATGCTTCTCAATTTGTGTTTATGTTTCATAGCTCATGAGGAAGTATGTGGTGTTTAGCTTTCAACCTTGTCATTTACTGTTGACGGACTCTCATATGGACTAGTGGCACAACCGCTTATCCAATAATTTTGCAAAAAGAGCTGGCAATGGGATTCCCAGTCCCGAATTAATTAACTTAAATAGACACTCCTCCATGGTTTGTGATTGTTGGACGGCACCCGAAGGATTCGGTTAGCCATGGCTTGTGTAAGCAAAGGTTGGGGGGAGTGTCATCATCATAATAAAAATAAAATAAAAAAGGGCACTCCTTCATGGTATGAGATTGTTGGCAGGCACCCGAGGATTCGGTTAGCCATGGTTTGTGTAAGAAAGGTTGGAAGGAGTGCCAAATAAATATGCAATAATTCATGGGAGCCGCTCTTGAAAGTCCGGTTGGCGAGGTAGTTAGTGTACCCATTACCATTCGTTGACAACAACAAACACCTCTCAAAATGATTTTACTCCTGCTTTACAAATGAAAAGCTCTAGCGCATGTTAATCCCTGCTTCCCTCTGCGAAGGGTCAATCTTTTACTTTTATGTTGTGTCTCCATTATTTCTTTGAGCACTATCTTGAGAGCACAACTGTCATTCTTAGTATAATATGCTTGTCTCAAAATATGATTGATTGTGGTATAACTTTGATGCTTTTATCTTTGACAATCACTACTTCTAGTCTTTCTATGAACTCCAGAGGTGCCCGGGCATTTATGTTTTGCCAATCAAATACAGGCAAGCGAGATACCACTTTATCATACTCTCTTATGAACATTGCAATCCTGCTTACATACATGATTCATGATGCTTATTATTAATTGTTGGTACCTCTCCATGATTGACATAGCTGTTAGATGATCTTATTTGCATGTATCTCATTATGAACTGCTTAAGTATTAGCCATAGCATGAGAATATATACATCATATGAGCAAATGTGTTCGTGAAAGTTCTTTTATCGCTCAGTAGTTAACTGAATTGCTTGAGGACAAGCAATAAGCTAAGCTTGGGGGGAGTTGATACGTCCAAAACGTATCTACTTTCCCGAACACTTTTGCTATTGTTTTGCCTCTAATTTGTGTATTTTGGATGCAACTAACACGGACTAACGCTATTTTCAGCAGAACTGTTCTGGTGTCTCGTTTTTGTGCAGAAATCTAACTTTCGGGAAAATCCTCGGAATTTATGCAGAAGGCCCTATTTTCCCAGAATACTGACGGAGCCAGAAGGACAATTAAGGTGGAGGCCCGAGGGCCCCACACCATAAGGCGGCGCGGCCTAGGGGGGGCCCGCGCGGCCCTATGGTGTGGCCCCCTCGGCCGGCCTCCGACGCCCTCCTTCGAACTATTTATTGGCCTCGACCTAAAAACGCACGGGGAGAAGTCGAAGTCGCCAGAAACCCTCCAGAATGCCGCCACATCGTGAAACTCCGTCGCGGGAGCCAGAAGTCTCCGTTCTGGCACTCCGCCGGGACGGGGAATTGGAGGAGATCATCGCCATCATCACCGCCAACGCCTCTACATCAACCAGCCATGTTTCCCCCATCCATGTGTGAGTAATTCCCCCGCTGTAGGCCGAAGGGGATGGTAGGGATTGGATGAGATTGGTCATGTAATAGCATAAGATTGTTAGGGCATAGTGCCTAGTGTCCGTAATTGGTACTTTGATGATATTGTTGCAACTTGTTATGCTTAATGCTTGTCACTAGGGCCCGAGTGCCATGATCTCAGATCTGAACATGTTATTGTTTCATCATGATATTCATTGTTTATTGATCTTACCTGCAAGTTGTATACACATGTCGCTGTCCGAAACCGATGGCCCCGAAGTGATAGAAATCGGGACAACCGGAGGGAATGGTAGCGATGTGAGGATCACATGTGTCCACGGAGTGTTAACGCTTTGCTCCGGTACTCTATTAAAAGGAGTACCTTAATATCCAGTTGTTTCCCTTGAGGCCCGGCTGCCACCGGCTGGTAGGACAAAAGATGTTGTGCAAGTTTCTCATTGCGAGCACGCACGACTATATATGGAACACATGCCTATTGATTGCTTTGTACTTGGACACCGTTTTATTATTATCTGCAAATGCCCTGCTATGATTGTTACATGAGTTTCTCTCATCCATGCAACGCCCGTCATCCGTCCCCGTGCCTACAGTATTTTAATCCTGCTGTTTACTAAAATCACTACTGCTATCTCTGTTACTCTGCTGCTGTTATTTCACTACTGCTACTGCTATAAAACTGTTGCTACTGATAAACTCTTGCGAGCAAGTCTGTTTCCAGGTGCAGCTGAATTGACAACTCCGCTGTTAAGGCTTCCAAGTGTTCTTTGTCTCCCCTTGTGTCGAATCAATAAATTGGGTTTTACTTCCCTCGAAGACTGTTGCGATCCCCTATACTTGTGGGTCATCAGGCTTCATCAACACGGTTCATTTCCATGAGCCTCTTTCCTGCTTTGGCCATGTTTTCATTGGCGGCCACATAGGAGACTAGATCATCGGAGTTGAGATCGGCGCTCTTGGTCATGATTTGCAAGTTGAGTGCAAGGTTGGTGTCTTCTTGCTTGACAGCAATCATAGCAATGACCTTGGACTTTATGAATGCTTCATTCATCTTGAAGCTGTCATTGTACTTCTCAACTCCGAGTCCCTTGACCCTTACTCTAAGAGCACCAAGCCTTGCATAAGCATTGGCCACGGATTCTCCTTCTCGAATCATGAACTGATGGGCCTCTTGCTTTGGGGTCTCATAAAGAGCTGATTGGATCAAATCGGTTCCCTCTTGGAGTACTATGATTCGATCCCACAACTCTTTAGCGGAGTCTATGTCACTGACTTGATCAAGGAGCTTGCGGTTGATGCCACTCCTAATCTTGTCACGTGCGGAGGCATTGAGTTGACGGTTGTAGAATTCGGTGGAGGTCAACCGAATGGGATCTTGTGGCTCCCGGTATCCATGAGCAATGATCTCCCATAACTCCACACTGCAGCTGCGAATATGAGATTCCATAGCAGATTTCCAAAAAGGAAAGTGAGTTCCATCAAAATGGGGAACATTCCCACTATGGTTTATATGAGGCATGGGTGAAGTATTTTTGGGATAGTCATGGTTGACTTCATGAAAGCTCCCTAGGGAGGCCGAAGCCGCACTAGGAGGCCCACTAGTCAAGTTCTTAAGCATGGCAGTCATGTCTGCCATTTGGCTTTGTAGTTCATCCTCCTTTTTCTTCTTCTCGGCATCATATGCCAAGAATCTAGATTTCATCTCTTTAACCGAAAGGTTAGAGTCTTCATCTAGACCCTCGAATAGTTTATCCATCTCACTCTTAAGGCGGTGAAGCCCTTAATAAGAGTCCAGGCTCTGATACCAATTTAAAGTATAGAGATGGTGAACCTAGAGGGGGTGAATAGGTTTCTACAGATTTTAATTCTTTCTTTGCAATATTAGGCTTTGCAGAATATAAAGGTGAGCCTAAATGCAAACTAGGTGAAACAACCTATATGAGGATACAACTAACTCGAGCACGAAGGCTCTCACAGGCAGCTAAATCACAAGTAAGGAGTTCGGTTAGAGATAACCGATAGCACGTGGAGACGAGGATGTATTCCCGTGTTCCCTTCCTTTGCAAGAAGGTACGTCACGTTTGGAGGGGTGGAGGTCCCACGAAGGATTCCCCACGCCACGAAGGCTCACCCTATTCTCCGGAGCCGATCCCACGAAGGAATAGCTCACTCACTTGTGGTAGACTTTGAGGTAGCCTCCAAACCTTCACAATCTTGCCCGGAGCAAATCCACAGCCCGGATGCTTCCGGAATCCTCTTGCCCACCTAGGGTTTCCAAGGAACCCTAGGAAGCAAGCTTCTCGATGAATACAAAGGGGAATGAGATTTGGCTTGGTAGAACAGTAGATCGGGCCCTCCTCTAACGTTTCCCCGGAGGGATTTGAGTTTGGGTGGAGGAGGAGGGAGATCTGAGGCTTTTGGTGTTTCTAGCAATGGAGCATGAAAGAGAGAGCTCAAGAACAGCTTGTAGTGTAGTGCCTAACTGTTCAGAGGTAGGAGAAGGGCTATTTATAGTGTTCTTCGAAATATGGCCGTTGGTCACTTGCCACATCAGCTTTTCTCCCGACAGTCCCGGTCAACCGGACCACAGACCGGAGTGTCCGGTCCAGAGGCCGGTCGGACCAGATCAGGGATCGGACCAGCCAGTCCAAACCGGTCGGCAGGCCGGACCCCGACCGGGGTCACTTTGTGTCGTCCAGGAGGTCATCCGGTTGGTGCCCGGTTGGCGCCTGGTTAACCGGTCGGCACGCCGGGCCCGCCGGTTGGGAGGCCGGCTGACCGGAGCTAGTCCGGCGCATGGTTGGCGCCCAGTTGGCGCCCGGTTGACCGGTCGGCACGCCGGCCCGGCCGGTTGGGAGGCCGGCTGACCGGGCGGCAGGCCGGATTCCTGCTGTAGACCCCTTTTTGATTGTTGTTGAAGTGGGGGGTCTCCTTTAGCCTTCTTGTTCCTTTGATACACCATTTATGCCTCTTTTCCTAATACCTGAGATTATCCTTATAAACATGTATTAGGCCAAATACTCTAGCATGGTGTCATTGTTACCAAAATAATGGATAAAGGTAAAATACCCTTACAGATGCGATCTTGGAGAACAAGTACGTAGTTAGGAAGGGATGATGACAAGAGGATATGAGATACTCTTCTACAACTTAGTAATCAACGGGTAAAGTGATGGTCATGGATATTTCAATACATATGCTTAAAAGAAGAATGTGATTGCAAAGGTTGGCATCCAAGGATTTGGTTAGCCATGGAAAGTGAAAGAGAAGGTGGATGTAAATCATATGACATGATTGAAAGATCCATGAATAAGGTTTACACTAGTTACTAGGGGAAGACTATTAACTGATCCCATTGAAAATATGGCAAAGTGTTTGACAAAGTCGAACTTCATGTTTATCTTGCTGTTTGAAAATTATCTTGTTGTAATTAGTTGCTCTATGAGATTTTATCTTCATTACAAAGGCAAAGTAAAAAAACAAGAAAGCTGGTAAAAAGCCAAGCATATAGAAAATATATATGAAACTTGTTCAATTCTCCGACATGCAATGGTTAGTCCTGTTCAAATGGTAAGTGGTAGTTGCTAAACAAAATATTATGTGAAGTCCATTTGTATGGTTGTTAGTTCAGAGATTTTACAAGACAATTAAATATGCATAACTTGATGATGCAATGCTCGTATTTTTTTATATTATAAACCATAAGCTAATTGATGCATGATATGATCTATTCTCTTATTTGCTCGACGACGAGAAAAGGATTAAGCTTGGGGGAGTGGAGCCGTGCATTTCACACTATCAATATTGGTACATATATGTTCAGTTTTCAATGATATTTCCATCGTACATCATTATTTATGCATTTTAGTTGATTTTCGGGACTTTTCTACAAGTCTCTTTCATTGGTATTTAATTTCTAGAAGGCAGAAAACCTCCTTTTCATATCTTATTGTTTCAGAAACCTTCTAAAAAATTAAAAATTGAAGAAAAAATACCAGTCGAACATCACCAGAACCCGCTTCACCCAAACTGGTAAGTCGGGCTCAATAAAGACACGACCATCCTTCTTCTTCCCATTTTTATCTGAAATGACCATGAGCCTCCACTGACCCCTTTTCATATCTTCTTCCTATCATCCAGCAAAAAAGCAGATCACAAACCAAAAACCATACTACCTCCATCCCAAAGCCTAAGATTTTTTTTTGAAAGACAAACCAAGTAAAGTTTGACCACATTTTAGAAGAATATATCAATAAATATGATATTTTGTAGATACCATATGAAAATACATTGCATTATCTATCTAATGATATTGAACTTGTATTCCACCAATTATTTGTTGATACATCATTGGGAATAAGACTAGCCAGATTTTTCAGTGTCAATGCCAAACTATCTTGCGGCGCCTGACGCCTTGTGATGCCCACGTCGTGTGTCTTACAGTTTCACGCCGGACAGTTTTGTTGGGCCCACGTATGAATGTCTTAGGGCGGTAGATAAATTTTGTAGAGGAATTTGGGGCTCCTTTCATTCATAGAATAGCAAAACATAGGAATAGGAAATGTTGTGGGAATATGAGTTCCCTTCGATTGTATCATAGGATTTTTTATGAGGTATGACCTAATGTTTTGTTCATATAGGATTTGCACCACAAGATTCCTATAGCATTAATTCATATACTCGGTAGGATATGTTCAGATGAATCAAAAATGTAGTGTAGAAATAATTCCCATAGAATCTAAATCATACACAATAGGATACAATAGGAATCTAAAAACACAATTCATAATTCAATAGGATTCATCAGAATCCAATTCATACACAATTAAATCTAATACAAGTAGTTTTTTCCTGTTTTTGTTTTATGTTATTCTTTTAAAAATGAACATTTTTAAAAGGGATTTCTATTTTCGTGCCCTCGGGTCCTTAGTTGTGCTTAGTTTTCCCCAGCTGCTTAGTTTTTCCTCAGTTTTCCCCAAGCCCTTGTCTAAAACCATCACATGTGCTGTAACAGCCGGTTCCCCGACGGTTGACTGTTATCTGCTGATTAGTGGGGCCACGTAGAGCCCGCAAAGACACGTCAGACCATCCATCTTTGTTTGACCGTAAGCATCGATGTATCCCTAACCAAAACGCGAACGAGTGGGGCTTCGGTATATCGAATGACAAGTGGGGCCATGACGCTGATACAAGGGGCAATACACGGGTAGGATTAGATTTTTAAACGGAGCTCTACAGCGATGGCACAGAGGAGGTGGCCTGCGGGGTGCAGAGATGAGATCGATGTCCACAAAAAACTGCATGAGGCGAGACCAGACGCATTAGATAGATATGAAATAGACGTGTTTAACCATGCAAAGAAGAGAAGAAATGGTCGAGGACATCGACGACAACCTCAAAACTTTGACTGACCGTGTCGGACATGAACGCGAGCAATGTAGAGAAAACTAGTGTCTCTCCTTTCTAGCGTGTATATATGGGTGCTAGGAGAGTGTGGTGGCGAAGGGAAAGACCTCGCGGTGCTCTGTGGCGTCCAGCATAGCGGGGCGGCATGCATGCATGTTCGGCATTGGCATCAGCATGTACGTTCGGCATTGGCCTCGGCGGTATCTCTGGTGTGTCAGTGATTGAATGAGGGGACGGGATTGAGGGTGCATCCCGACGGTGACCTAGCAGTGGCGGCGAGCATAGCCGTTCTGACCATGCCGATATCGGCATCGGCATCGTTTGTAGGATGTGGTACTCGAATCAAGGTGTACGCCAAAATGAATTTGAAACAAGTTTCATGTTGAAGGTTAGGTAACGAAAGTTTGTAACTAAAATTTATACTAGCGCCATGGTGAGGTTCTTTTTGATAGAGCTATACGGTTCGGCAAACTTTTTTGACACTTTTTAGATATTCCTTGTTGTTACACGTATGTCATCATGTATGGCAAATTTGGGGTCATTTGGAGATGTTCGAAAAAAATCACTTTGCTTAAGCGCGTGCCGTTTCGTCTCACTGAAACCAGCTTTTCTAACAAGGTGATTTTTTTCTAGCTTCTCTAAATGACCTCAAATTTTATACAGATGATCTTCTATACAAAGATAGGTAGATTGTTTCGTTTTTACATTTTTTGAACTTTTATTTCCCTCTATAATACCTTTTTGATTTTCAGGTCAAAACCTCGAAAAACAGCATCATGTATGGCATCATTTTCACCCTAAATTTCAAAATTTGTGAAACTTTCCCTTTTAGATATTCCTTGTTGTTATAGGTATGACAACATGTATGCCAAATTTGGTTAGGTCTCACTGAAACCAGCTTTTGTAACAAGTTAGGTTTTTTTGACCTTCTCTAAAGGGATTTTTTTCTACCTTCTCTAAATGACCTCAAAAATCATACAGAGATAGATAGATTGTTTCGTTTATCATTTTTACCGTGAATAGTAATGGCTACAAGAAATCGGTGATGGTTTACCATTTCTTGCGTGAAAAGTAATGGCTACAACAAATCGGTGATGGTTTATCATTTCTTGCGTGAAAATTAATGGCTACAACAAATCGGGTGAATCGTCCCAAACTTCAAATACAGAGATAGATAGATTGTTTCGTTTATCATTTTTACCGTGAATAGTAATGGCTACAAGAAATCGGTGATGGTTTACCATTTCTTGCGTGAAAAGTAATGGCTACAACAAATCGGTGATGGTTTATCATTTCTTGCGTGAAAATTAATGGCTACAACAAATCGGTGATGGTTTATCATTTTTTGCGTGAAAAGTAATGGCTACAACAAATCGGTGATAGTTTATCATTTTTTGCGTGAAAAGTAATACCTAAAAGAGTTTATAATTTTTAGCGCGTGAAAAATAATACAGATAACCGCCATTTAGCATACTTAGAGGGTGGAAGCTAACGCTGACAAAGAGAGAGATGGTGGTGGCCCCGATCAGAGAGAGAGGGGTTATCCTGCCCGTTAGATCATACGATCAACGGTCGGCGGGCACGATCCGCGTGACATGGGTTAGACCATCAGGGCAATGTTGCACGTCTGTGAGAATTTGTGAAGGGAGAGGGTAAAACTAAGTAGTATCAAGAAACCAAGGGCAGCTGAGTAGTAAACGGACTAAGGGATTCAAATACGAGATTCAAAAAATAGAAAATGCGTGTTTTGTACAATGAAATCCATCTTGGCCTACCTCAAACTATTTGCAATACAAATATACATGAGTGTGAGAATTGTGGCCTCATTTAGAAAAAGTATGTTTTGGGAAAAGTTGTTTTGGGAAGGGCTTATTGTGGAAAACCATGCACCTTCATAGCTATTAGGTGATTTGAGAAGTGGCAATTCATGGTAAAACTTGATTTATCTATGATTGTTATGGTTCCCAACGTGGCAGGTCGCGTAAGAAGACTCCATGAGTAAGTGCCACTCTTTTTCGGAATTTTTTGCACATTAAATGACTCATTTAACTAGTTAATACCACTTGCGGGTAAAACTGAGTATATTGCACTAGCTAGTATTAGCACTCAAGGGGAAAACTAAGCACACAAAAAATGCTAGTATAAGACTCCAGGGTATACCTGAGTATATCTAAATTTCCAGGGTTAGACTCGAGGACGCGTGTTGCGGTGCAGAAGTGGAAGACATGCAATTGTTGACGTGTAGACGCGGGTCGCGGTGCAGAAGTCGAAGACGTGCAATCGTGGACGCGTGGCGCATTGTAGAAGTCAAAGACGTGCAGACGTGAAACGGTGGACGCGTAGGACGCGGGTCGCATTAACCATCCCTCGCCTTTATAGACGCCTCCTCGCACTATCTCTGTCACTCTCACTCGCTCACGCAACGCCGCCTCTCACGTCCCATCATCTTCTCCAAAGCAAAAAAACCCTCTCCCTCTCCTCTACCGGCGAGATGGACAAGGAGAATGTGAATCCCATCGTCCACGACGCCGTCGGCTCCAAGCGCGACACCTCCCTCTTCGACGCCGTCTCCTCAACGGTCGTCGTCGTCGCCGCCGGTGCATCGGAGTCTGCCGCCGGTGGCGGTCAGATCCGGCTGAGATGCGACCCCTATGAGGAGGTGCCGTACAACCCGCCCCCGAACCCCTACGACACCTGCATGGCTGACCCATGGTACGAGGTAACTACGGTTTGCTCCCTTTTTGTTCCCCATTCCTTTTTTTAACCCAATTTTTGCTGGTATAGATGGATTTGTAGATGGATGAGTATTGGGTTAATATTTGCGCCGATTTTATTCCCTTTTGTTTTGATCCCTTCTTGATTTCGTTTAAGATTCGGGGTTCGGCCGTTCGGTTAATTTATGCAAGTAATAATGGGATCTCAATCAGTTAATTTATGCAAGTAATCATGAGATCTCAATTAGTTATTTTATGCACGAATCAAAAGATATCAACCGTTTAATTTTGCAAATAATTTGTAATGTGTTCAAGTTCAGATCTGGAATATGTTTCTTTGCCTATGATGAATCGTTGGGCACAAATTTTTACAGGGAGGGTTCAGCGAACCATTGTTGTGTACAAATTTGTTGTGCATGAGCTTTGGTTCGCTTACACCGTCCTTGTAGATATATAATCGTGTCCATTCTAACTGAGGCTGCCTCTGTTTTTTCTAACTTTGTTATCATGCACGTTAGTAATCGTTGCAACTCATTCGCTCATAGTTTCCGTTTGATATGGATCAGGTGTCTGGCAGCGACGATGAGGACCAGCACATCAAGACTCGGCAGGTGCTGCGGAGGCTGCAGGTCGGCTAGTACATCTCCTACTTCGCCAAGGATGTCTAAAGGTGCCCCTTCTGCACTAGGAGACTCGGCGGCACCGACTTCAACTGCCTCCTCACGCATGCCGAGGACATCGGCAAGACCTTCCCCAAGGTCGGCACGACGGTGAACGTCTACTCCTTCCGCGCCAAGCACAAGGCGCTCGGCATGCACCTCCGCAACTTCCAGCGGGTGGAGATCGCCGCCAGGCGCATGCCTCCGCTCAAGCCCAAGGTGCCCAAGGGGAGCAACAAGTGGAGGCAGAGCCAGATGGGGTAGGCGGAATCCTGGACGTGCGCTGCTGCTGCCTCCTCTATTTTATTGTTAGCTAGGGATCCCTTGTTGTTATGTTGTTAGTATGATGGTGCTGTGAAGAACCTCGAACCTGTTACTATTATGGCTGCTGTATGCAGCTTATTATCTAGGGAGGGATCCCTATTCTACTATATGACTGTGTGAACTTATCGTACATTACCTTGGAGATTTTCTTCTAGATTTAACTACATGCATATGGACCAGAGGGAGTGCTAGATTTGCTGCCATATTGGGCAAACGACGGGGGCCAAAAGGCACAAATAATTGAAGAAAGACAGAAATGCAAGCTTCTCTAGATTTGATACTAATTAGGTGAAAAAAGACAGAGAGAAAGATGGGGAAAAGGTACTCTTAAAAATGCCAATTTGGGCCGAGAGAGACAGAACCCAGCTCCTGCTCACGTGCAGCCAAACGCTGCCTCGTCCTGTCCCACGCGGTCCCTTTCTACCAGCCCCACGCGACGCGGCCCCACAAGTCAGCACGGAACGGTCAACTAAACGGGAATCCTGTCGTCTGAGCTCCTTCTGCGGGTTTCAAACAAGGGCTTGGGGAAAACTGAGAAAAAACTAAGGAGCTGAGAAAAACTGAGTACAACTAAGAACCTGAGGGCACGAGAATAGAAATCCCTTTTTTAAATCCCAATATTTTCAAATCTTAACATATTTTTAAATCTTACCATTTTTAAATATGAACTTTTCCACATTTTTAAAATATGATTTTTTTAAAAAAATAAACATTAAGTTCTTTATTCATAATTTGACCATTTTTGGATTTGAATATTTTCGAATTTCGAACATTTTTAGATCTGAACACTTTTTTGGATTTGAACAATTTTCAAATCTAAACCTTTTCAAATTTTGAAATTTTTTAGGATTTGAATATTTTTTAGGTTTCAACAAATTTTGAATCTGAACTTTTTTCATCGTTTGAATACTTTTCAGATTTGATTGTCCTATACATTTTCTAAGAGAGAGGCTATACGGTAGTAGAGTTGAAACATTAGGTCATCTCCAACGGGGCGACGCATTTCGGACGCCCAAAAGTGGTCGCAAGAATCTGTTTGCGTCACCCCGTGGACATTTTTTGTCCGCGCATCCATTTTCCTGCTCCCAGCGGGGCGACCCATTTTTTGTTTTGCAAACATTTTAAAAAAGCATAGAAACTACTACATAGAAACTATACAAGTAGAAACCTAGACTACCTGCTACCCGAAGGCCCGGTCCCGTCGTTGCACCCCTCCCTCGTCTGCTTCCCCGCCGCCTACCGTGTGGCCGCTAGGGCTCGGTGCGCCGCCACTTCCTCTTGCAGGCACTGCCGCAGCGTCGCGTTTGCGGCGTCGTCCTTGAGTGTCTCGACCTTCTCCTCCGGGGTAGACCCATCAGGGTTGTCGGAGGACCATGAGATGTCGGAGTCATCCTCTGCGGCTGCGGCGGCCGCCACCCTGCGTTGTTCCATCTCGGCATCGAACGCCGCGTGGCCCGCCAGCTCCTCCTCTGCTTCTTTCGCCGCGTCAGCCAGGAACTTGGCGTCCCTGACCGGGTCGAGGAGGTCGCATGTGCTATCATCATCGTCGAAGTCCTCGTCGGAGCTCGAGGCCGAGGGAGGTGGATTCGGAGATGGAGGTGGAGTCGCGGTAGCCTGGCCGCGGCTGGCGCTGCTCATGGTGGCTACGGTGGAGGTTGCGCGGCAGCGGCGCTACGGTGGAGGTTGTGCGGCGGCTAGGGTTAGTGTGGGAGGAGATGAGATGCGCGCGCCCCTGTTTATATAGAGGCAGGCGACGCCTGTGGCACGTGGCATCGCCATTACTTCGTGCGCAGAGGTAGGCAATGGCCACGCACCACGCGAGGCGTCGCCATTAACGTGGCGCAGACTGCCGAAGCGACGCCTCGGCGCCAGTACCGACGCCGCTGAGAAGACGCATCGAGTCTAGGTCACTGCCAGGCGGACCCGATGAAACGTCCGCCAGACGCGAGCGGACACTGCGTGTTCATGCAACGTCCGCAGATATGCATCATAAGCGTACATTTGGACCAGGTTTGTGTCGCCATGGACGGTTCGATCATTTTGCATCGCCCACTGGAAATGGTACCAGACGTATTTTCCGGCCCGGCGGATATAAACGATCGCTCAGCGTTTGGTTTGCGTCATGCCTTACTGGAGATACCCTTAGGGCATCTCCAACCGCGCGACCCAAACCGCGCCCGCGCGTCCGTTTGGGTCGAGCCGGTCAAAAACGCGGCCCAGCGCGCGGACCTATCCCTAAAACGGATGGCCGCGGCGTCCGGGACGACCCAAACCCGGCCCAAATCTGGGACGAGTTTGCGTGGCCGCGGACGCCGGATGCTGGTCGCTCGCGTCCTCCCCTTGTCCGCCCCTGGCCCGCCTGTCTGTCTCCCAAAACACAAACCCCTCGCACACATCTCCCGCCGCTCCGCCGCCAGCCAAGGACCGGCGATTTGGGAGAGGCGTCGACGCCGGCCACCGTCGCCGACACGCCGGCAAGCGGGGCGGAAGCATAGGACGCGGCCCCGCGCTGCTTTCGCCGCGTCGTAGCAGAGTCGGAGGACGCCGTCGCCGTCGCCGCTGTCCTCCCACTGTCGCCAGACCTCCCGCCGTTCGCAGCTGCGTCGTTGCCGCCGGAGGTGAGCTCTCGTGCACCGTGTTCGCAGACCGCAAGTCGGCCGACACGACCATGGCCTGCAGGTCCCTACGGACGCATTGGATGGCCTCCGCGTGCGAGGTGTTCGATGAAATGGGCATACTAAAATTTGTCCCTCTTCATCTGTAGATCATGGACAGCGACGACGACTACTTCTTCAAGAACTTCATCGACACGTCGTCCGACGAGGACTCGGACGACGAATTTTTCACGGATGCTGCGCTGATCATCCACGATCACGTTGTCTCGCAGATCCCCGTGCACCGGGGGTCATTGCCGGGGCGCGCCGCCGCCTTGGACCGCAAAAGAGAACGCGGCCACGACCAGCTCTTCACCGATTACTTCCAACCCAAGGCATTGTACACGCCGGCCTTGTTTCGCCGTCGTTTTCGGATGTCCAGACCGTTGTTCCGCCGGATAATGGATGGCGTCAAGCTCTACGACGACTACTTCCACGCGAAAGTGGATGCAATTGGCAAGGTAGGCCTCTCTTCGTACCAGAAATGCACGGCAGCGATTAGGATGCTTGCATATGGTGTTGCCGGTGATTTCGTAGATGAGTACACGCGCATGAGTGAGTCTACCGGCTTGGAAGCGATGTACAGGTTTTGCAGAGCTGTGATCGGTTCGTTCGGAGAAGAGTACCTCCGGCAACCTAATGCAGCGGACACAGCTCGTCTGTTGTCAATCAACGCTTCTAGGGGGTTTCCTGGGATGCTTGGCAGCATAGACTGCATGCACTGGGAGTGGAAGAACTGCCCCTTTGGTTGGCGGGGGCATACAGTGGCCATTTTGAGGGGTGCACAGTCATTCTTGAAGCTGTTGCTTCACAGGATACATGGATTTGGCACTCATTCTTCGGAATGGCTGGCTCGCACAATGACATCAATGTGCTTCAGCGCTCTCCGGTGTTTGATAGGCTAGCGTACGGTCAGTCCCCTGATATGGATTTTGAGATCAATGGCCACCACTACACCAAGGGGTACTACCTTGCTGATGGTATCTATCCACCTTGGGCTACACTTGTGAAGACAATCCGAAAACCCAACTCAGAGCAGGAGGCAAGGTTTGCCAAAGAGCAGGAGGCAGCCCGGAAAGATGTCGAGCGGGCGTTTGGCATCCTCCAAGCTCGTTGGGCTATCGTCAGACACCCTGCCAGAGCCTGGGATGTGCAAACTCTGTGGGAGGTGATGACCGCATGTGTAATCATGCATAACATGATTGTTGAGGTAGAGCGGGATGATTCACTCTATGATAGTGACTGGGAGGGCCAGGGAGAGTTGGTTACTCCTCAACGTGGCCCGGCATCATTCCAGGAAGTTCTTCATGCACACCATGAAATTCGAGATCTAGCTGTACACAACCAGCTGCAGGCAGATTTGATCGAGCACGTCTGGCAGCATGTAGGCAACAATGCTGCAAACAACGATGATGAAGGAAATCTGGAAGCCTAGATCATTTGTATCGTTTTTTCATTATTTTTTAGAATAATACTTTATCCTTCATTACGTGGACAATGTAATGTGTAATAAATTTTGAGCATTTGAACTATTTTATAAATTTTCTACAATTTATTTTGTGTTTTTATAGTGGATTTACAATAAAAAGTACTGTACGGGGCCGCGACCCAAACGTGCCGCATTGGGCGCAGGGCGCGACCCAAACGGACGCGCGGACGCGGGGCTCCGTCCGCGCGTCCGCTCGGCCACCCAAACGGTCCAAAACAGACGGCCCAGCGCGTCTATTTGGGTGAGCCGGTTGGAGATGCCCTTATGCCACAAAAATATCGAACGAAAAAGCTAGCAGTGCAGAACTGGAGCGCGGCCACGCGCTTACTCGGAATTGGGCCGGCGCACCTTCACCTTGGGATGTGCCAACACGAAGGCGTGATACCATTCGCCTTAAGCGTGAAATAGGGGCAACTCACGATGGTGGAGCTCGCAGGCGATGTCGCGTTCGTTGCTGCTCATGGCCCATCGGGCGACGCGGCGGGGGTGATGCCAACGCCATCTCCTACTGCTGCCATGTTTGCTTCATCGACGGAGGTCTTCACTCCATCGACTCCATCTCTCCACTAGGATTCAAAGGACATTGAAGGATTAGTCTCTCCCGCGATTCTACCACCAATCTCTCATCCGATAATCTACCTAATAATCTCTAATGTGATTTTATTAGGGTGGTAATAATCTCTCATGTGATTTTATTAGGGTGGTTCAAACCAGTGAGAGCTAATTTGTTTTGTATCGGGTTGATCTGCGTGTGTGAGTTCATCATTTTTTTTTCCTCTCTCCTCTTTCCCTTTGGTCAATTCGTGGGTCTATAAGCCACACTTTGCCGTCAATGGTATAAGCCACATCAGCGGCAACGGCAGGAGATAATCCGGTCTGGCTTGGAGAAACGGTAGATGGGACCAGAAGCGGATGGCCCAGGAGAGACCGAATCTGTCAAGACTTCTACACCAAGACACCAAGTGTTCGACAAATTCAGAAAGATAAATCAGTTCTCAGGGCGCTTCACATGAAAGGGGCACATTGAGTTAGTATCTGAAACTTGGAAGAGAATCATCGGATTGTGAATTCTAGACACCAAATACATTCTGCAATATAAAGGGCTCATGTAATACCCCGTCCCACAAAAAGCTGCTCAACCTTTTCTAGATAAGAATGTATCTACAACTAAAGCATGTCTATATAGTATATACCTACGTACCTAGACAAAATTGAGCAGCTTTTTTGGGGACGGAAAGAGTAGGATATTCATACTGACTGCAACAAGCTACTCTACCCAAATCAAGGTTATCACCAAAAGGGAAGGAAACTAGTGCACAGGTATCGTGTTCGAGGGCAAGATAGAACCACACTTCCGGTTTTGGTAAGATGTGGTTAACCCTGTTCCACTCTACACATGCTCTTGTTCCACTCTTTTTACAGCATGCTCTTGTTCCACTCTTTTTACAGCACTTTCAAATATCTGCTCTTCTAATATGAAGGACCCTGAAGACCTATTGCTATCTTTAATTGAGAGTCGAACCAGGGTGTGCTGCTCAGCCATGTAGTATTGCCCAGGGTCTGCCTTGTCTGAGTTTTTTAACTTCCACCACAAGCTATCACCCTGGTACAAGCGCACTTAAGGATGAGGTCCTAAAAAATTGTAAACCCAAGTTGAAAATTACTGCACTCAGTTAATCTTGGGCTTCGGCCTCCTTGGTCGCAGAAGAAACCAAAGCAACACAAAAACAGCAATCAAAGCAGGGATTGTTGTCAAGTCTAGCTGCATATCAATCTTCCTTCCACGGGCACATTGCGCAGGGTGTAGATTTAAGATGGTTGAGTTCACAGCATGAGAAAATCTGAAAGGGGAAAAACAACATCAGAATACCAGAGAGGTAAGTAATCATTCCAGTCTATTTGTCAAACACCGTTTTGATCTAATTTGCTAAAACGGGCATAATGAATAATAGATGATTTAAACAAGCTTGAGTTTGATAACATCTGTAAGCACCCAGTTGCATTGTTTGTCAGCAATATATAAATATTTCACAAATAAGTATACATTATGACATTCTCACATAACAAAACAAGTTAAATAAACAGTAAAATAAAGTTCGAGTACAAATACAAAGTATGCAAAGCTCAAGGACAACTTACCCATTTGAAGCATCCTCGAGCGATGACATAAGCTTCACCACATCACCATACCGCAATCCTTTAGACATAAATGTGACCTATACATAATATATATATAAACATAGGTCCCCAGTACCGTAAACAACATGTAGAAAAGGCATAATAGCTGGCAGCAACTTACCCTTCTCCACACGTTAACAACAGAATTGTACTTTTCAACCATCACGCTTTCCTTGGTCTTGAAAATTTTAAAGCCTTGTTCAGCTACATATTGTTAAGGTTATTAAGAAAAAGAGTGATTAATGCAAACATCCCTATTGAAGGAAAAACCCATAGTTTCCACAAGCCATTACAGCACTCTTGGCCAGGTTTGAAGCCACAACAACCTCCACTATAGTACGAGTCAGACCAACAATTGCCTGCCATGGATGCACATTGTTCAAGAAATGTGTAGTAGCAGAATAATGGAAAATATATGGATGTTGTAAGCTGCCCAAAAGAACATAATTTTACACAAAATTTGGCAGCAAACATATTTGTTTGTAGTGTGCATCCATGATATTTTCCATATTTTCGAAATGTGTGTGGTTTTTGTCAATTGAGAGCATGTACTCCTGGTTGCAACTACGAATCATTATGTAAAAATTCATACTACTTCTGTTCAGTTCAAAACACGCATAAAGAATTATTCACAACGAACTTTCAAGAAACTGAATAACGATATTAGGATACTTGCTCTCTCTGTTCTCAATCTTCGAATTGCTGAATTGACTACTCGTATAGATTCCTCAACTGCGGTAATAATATAATTCCGAGCAATCACATCTTGCTGAAACTCTGAAAGTTGCCAGCCTTCAGAACTCACAGATAAGGGATTACAACCCACAGACCATGTCCAGTCCTAATAATATGAGAAAAGTAAGAAGGTACTGAAAGAAGGAAGAAGCTTGTGGATTACGCAATCAGGTAAAAAAAGGGTTACATGCAAAGATTGATAAGCTGCAGTCGAAGAGAATACAGAAGTTATGAACAAGTAATGATGGACAACTCAACATGATTAAGTTATAACTAAAAGGAGGATACATTATACAACACTTATGGGCCCAGAAAAATGTTTAATGCCACAATTTTTTTCCTTATCTATGCCGTTTAGCAGATAATTCTCTAATTTTACTTTGGCAATTTGTGAAGTTATGGACAAGTACTCAGTGCAAAATATTGGCAATTTATGGAGTTACTCATTAGTCAACAAATAGTATAACTAATAGACATGAATGCGTAACAAACCTCAAATGCAGTTTCATGAGCTGTGCTATAAACCAAATGTGATGGAAGTAAACCAGATACATATTCAGCAGATGCAGCAATAGCAGCCTTAACTGGTTTCCTGTTTACAGTGAGTTATTAGTATCATTAGTACATTTGAATCAAACACAAAATTAGCAAGTAAGACACTGATTGAGGGGGAAATTGAACTTGCCAGTCCAATTTTCAGCTATGGCTATAATGTCTAGCGTTAAATTTACTTGTTTTTATAACTACGATGGAGCGATAAAGTTCACTGTGTTATTAAGCTGACTTAATCACAAACAATACGGTGTCCTTACTATTGTATGCCATAAAAAAGTTGGCTCAACAATTTAGCTGCCACAGAGCTATGGTAAACTTGTGTGACAAATGAAACAAATCCGATGTAGTCATGTAATACAATTAACTATGGTTAAAAATGATGCCTGTCCCACTTGTGATCTCAAATCAAGCACACTAAATGTGGCACCAATTTGAGTTCATAACGCAAAATAGGCAAGTTACAAGTAAACCTGGAATTGGATCAATGTCAAGTCCAAAATTAAAGTATCCAACTGTTGTACAAATATACTTATCAAGTCCACATCCTGTCCAAATAACAACGAATAACATCCAAATCCAAATGGACTCAATCGTGAGTTTGTGCTTGTGTTCGGCTATTTCTTAAAGCAAATTGCCCCTTCCATCGGTTCGGACTTTTGGTTGCGTTGGCTAGTGCATGAAGCTTAACATGGTATCAGTGCCCAAGGTCTCGAATTCGAGTCCTGGCTTTCGCAATTTATCCTAAAATTGGTGTTGCCTCCTCGGTGTCCTCGTATATGCATGTATAGGACTCTTGAGCCTGCCTGTGACTCTACACGTGTTAACTTGTCTTCCCGTCACACATGAGGGGGTGTTCAAGTGCATAAGTAGATTGCCTAGCCCTTTCCATCAGTCTGGACTTTTCGTTGTGTTGGCTAGTGCATGAAGCTTAGCATCCCTCACCTACCGCATCTTCCTGCCATCCTGACATCTTCTCCATTTCTTTTCTTCTGTCCTCCATTACTGCAGCTCTAGAGCTCCAAATCCTTGCATCTGAGTTTGGTTCTTGCAAAGTCAAAGCGATGCTTTTCTTCCAGGGCAGAGGTCCAAGACCCTTCTCCAGGAGCTCAAGCTAGTGGTGGAGATGTCCACGGACGTCTACTTGTGCATTCATGCATGCCAAGTACGACGGTGCCAACCTCGGCGACCTCGCATCCGACCACCAACATGAGCTCGACCGCCTCGTCCCGGGCCTTCACCCTGTCATCGGTGAAGAGGGCGCAGCGCGCCCAGGCCACCATGCCGCATCCGTGACCTCGCGCTCCGCGTCACCATGCACCACGCTTGTGACGGCACCGGATCCACTGGCTTCCCACACACCTGGGCAGCCGCCTATGCCGGCGTTGATGAGTCGCTCCTCTGCCTCCCGCCATCACTCATCATCAAGTCCATAAAAGGCCTATACGACCAATACACCAGAAACCTGCCACATACCGACGAGATCGGGTTCAGCAAGATGCCGTCGGACCAGCTCCTTTCCATGTTCGCGTAGTCCGGTGAGCAGCTGCAGCGCGTCAAGGAAGCTGTGACCAGCGAGGCCATGCGGCATGGTGCCTAATTCAGTCGCGGACGACGACTCAACTGCGAGCAGGCAACGTCCATTGGATCGTGGATGCCTATCCTGAGCCCAACAATATCCAATGTTTATTGGACCTTAGTTTAACAGATCTCCAAGTCTAATATAATCCAGTCCAACATGGTCCAAGGTTAGTTAGGTCCAAATCCCATTGGATGGTGCAGGTTCAGTCCCAGATTTAATTGTCTATTTTCAAATGGCTAAAGTCAATGAACTGGACTACAAATTTAAATAGAAATAGAAAGTTAAAACCTGCCATCTTTTAGAAAACATGGATTGCTTAAGATTTGATAAAAGAAAAAAAGGCTAGCACACTGCAAGTGGAGCTAGCAACCCCAGAACTCAGAGCTCTAGAATTGTGGATTGTAGCTTAGCACCATTGTGTTCATAAAACTACGATATAATACTCAGCAATCGTACCTCAAATCCCATAAGATTGACTTCCCATTGCACTGTAGGTGACTTTCCCACGAATCAATATCTGACTGGACTACAATGACCATGTTTGAAAGAGCCTTAGCTTGATAATGTTTATCCAGTATTAGGGGCTCACTATGTATGAACCAGAATATTGGAACCTCCAATGTTGACCTATGATTTGAATGTTCTCCTGCATAAAGAAACAAAGATAATCAATCATATATTTGTACAACAAGCCAGCGGCATGGGAAGTCATTAGTAATACAAATGCACTTCAACATAATAAACACTTGCTCCATTTCTTTACTAACAAAATAGAAAGTAAATCAGTTCTTGAATACATAGTGCATGTTGACACAAAAACAATGCAGTTAATGTCCAGAACAATGCTGTGGAAATGGTATCAGTAGGGCTACAACAAAATCCAGAAAGTTACAAGCAAAACAAAGTATTTACATGGAAATATTCTTATTGTGCACTAGAACTGTTGCCATTTCCATGGAAAACGCTTTGTTTTATTACTTTACAAAAATCAAGAGTTATCCCTACTTTTGGCACAAAGAATGTTACCAGTAGATTTTTGTTAAGTTCTGCAAATGTATAATTAGAAAAGGAATGGACAAATGGGAGTGTTAGTACTAAGTTGATGTCCAAAGCAACAAATAAAAGAGAATGAAGGGAGGTAGTGTTGCAAAAGCAGTTCATGAATTTCTGACTTCTATTTCCTCTAACCAAAGTCCCACTTCCATTTTAGCCTCCACAGATCAAATAGCACACAATTCTCGCATGAACCAATGCATGGTGTTTTTTCACTCATGGTAGTGTCCAAAAATATCCCATCATAATGGTTCATCATTGTATGCAGGACTTATATCTGACACACCTAAAGACATTGGTGTGATGTTCCTCTACAAATATGAGCAACTCCATGCAACACTCAAAACACAATCATGCACCTGAAAGGCCAGCAAAGCATCATGAACTATACAAATACTGCCTGAACCGAAAGGCATTCTTCAGGAAAAAACAGTGTTAAGTGCATAGGATTATGAGAAGCAAAATCCTAAAAATATATACCTCTAAGTGAAGTTTGCCCACTTAACTTCTGCAGCTGGTGTTGGAGAATAGCAGAATCAAGATATGCACGAACTGTGGACCTATAGGTACCGTTAACCAATAGAAGCGGGACCGCCGCTGCACGGCATGCCATAGAAAACGCCATCATCAATGCTGGATCCTCTGACAATGACAGCCTAAAATATAACTCAAACACGTAAGACTGAGGAAAATATGTCAACATGCAAAGGTAAGTAATAGGCCTAGCAAGCCAAGATTGAGAAAATGAAGAACACGTACATGTGTTGGGTAAACATTGACTTCTGAGACCGTAATAACAGAGAACTAAGGCCGTCCGTGATGGACTTCACATTAACAGGCAACTGCTTTATATTCCTCACTTTCTGAGAAAGAAAAGACAAGAGTTTTAGGCAGGTAGAAGGGGAGGGGGTAGCTTTTTGATATACAAAAGACAGGCAAAAGAAATTGAATAATTACCTCTTGCGTGACGAAGTACAACTGAAATGATAACTTCTCATAGTAATGGTATGATCTGTGAGAAACAGATGGAGCAATTACATGCCTCATAGAGCCCCATAATGTTGACCCCAGGTGTGCAAGAAACGAATCGCGGGCCACTGTGTAACTATGATGTTCCTGGAATTACAAGATTTAAGTTCTGCTATTAGAATACTCGTAAAAACATTGCTATTCGATGAAGAAACCGAAGCGGCAGGCAAGCATCGAAGTTGTGCAACCTCCTGCTCAGGGGCGCATGTCATGACACTATACATTACTACCTAGTTACATCTTGCTTGTCAGCCATCTATCTTACAACCTTTAGTATTGATGACAGCTATCAAATTGCTCTGGAAAGCAATTAGTTGGGGCCTTCAGGCTGGAAACTATGGGCTTAAACGTCCATCTAATCATTATATCTCCAAAACATATGCAATAAAGGTCTTCTTTTGTAAGTCAGTCATACGGTACACACTGGTTCAAACTGAAACGGTTCAAATTTTGGTTTAATAGTTGTACTCTTTTAAACATAATAAGATGAAGTACAAGAACTCTATCTCCCATTATCCAAAATTGCCAAAACTGCATGCTCTCTGCTACATAGTAGTAGTAGTTGGACAAAGCTAACCTCAGAGGTTTCTTTAAACAAGTTCCATCTTTCCATCCTCTTCAGTGCATCAAGAGCTTTCTTCTTATTAGTTTCATCAGAATCTCCACTATTGTAACCCTCCAGTTCCTTTTTCAGATCATGCATTCTTTCTTCGAGTTCTGTGATGAAAAGAAGTTAATTAGTAAAAGAGTGACGTTTCTGGAAAAGCAAATAGTATGACCAGTACAAGATTCAAGACCAGGTGGTAATAAAAACTGAAAACCTCAACGAACAAAACAATATTGACAACATTTTCAAGGAAAAAACAACATCAGTAACTTGGTAGCAATTGCAATTCATGCAAAAACATGATGTCATGCTTTTTCTTTGGGTGGGGCAGGGGTATATACTTAATGCCTGGTACTAAACATATTTAGCTTCTTTAATTAATGATTATATGCAGAAATGGATAAATGAAAAAGTATCATGAAACAGCAGTGTAAGTGCGCAACTTAGATGACAGATATCACCTGCAAGTTTACCACTATGTAGAAGTACTCCCTTGGAGGGAGTAAAAAAAGGGTTCGAATTTATGACCATCTGGAAGTACCTTTGCAAAGGGCAAGTTGTATCCTTCTTCCCACGCAATGCTTGAAAGAAAAAAGTTCATACACATCGATCTCTGCCAATAGGATATCCACGGCATGGTAATCCTGAACCCAATAGTCCATATACAGGTCAAGAGCTAGCTATATTTTTCAAGATGTGACAACACAATACAGAAAAGAGAAAAGCGAAAAGGTAGCGCAAGTCCATGCAATGAAAGGCATAAACAAGAAAACTTATGAGAGGTTTGTTTAATTAGCAATGGCAGTTGGGAATTCATTATCTGTGAGAGATTAATGACTTCAGGGACCAGCTGTAAGTGAATTATCAATGTTCTGGCATCAGAAGTATCGTGTATCCCAGATCTTTCTGCTCCCTCACTTCCCTCTCTTGTATCCTTTTGCACACCCAGAGCTCTTCCTATCACTCTAATCTTTCATTTATATCTTCTCACTCTAGTGGCTGGGTTAAGACAAAAAGGGATGTGGAAAACAGCACACTATCCTTTAGTACAAATCTACAATGGCCATCAAGATCAGAGACAAAAGGTGCCTCAGTTGATATGAGATTGAGTTGACAGTAAAACAGAATATCTACATGGATATTGAAAGAGTGATGACAGTACCTCGCCAACAGAAGAAAATCTTTCTCTGATTGTGTCTTGTAGTCTTTCTTCAGCCTCTTCTTCTGTCACTTCTGCATTGATCAACTATAGTCACTTGATGCTGGATAAACAAGTCACACAGCAAAGCACTTCTGGACATACACTAAAAAATCTAACAAACCAATTATTTCACTACAGCTCAACCTGCCAACTGGACAGGCTACTTGCTAGCTACTCACCTGGCCCCCTTAGCTTCTTATGTTAAAAGAGATACCCCACAGTTGCTCAGAGTTGCTATACACAACCCATAAGGATTATATACTACTACTCTAAATTTGCTTGTCCACACAGCACACCGCTATTGATTGGCCAGGGAGTTGATGCACCATGCAGAAGGGCTAATGCCCTGAGCATTCAGCAACAAACAGCATACAACAGGAAATGCCTCGAGCGCACTGAAACAGTTTGCCATCCACGGGAGAACATGTATTCGTGCTGATGCAGCAATGGTCATGATCTAATAATACTCATAACACCCACAAGATCCAAAATTTGATAAATCAGCAAGTCACTCGGCTATTTGTCGTTGCTTCATCCAAAAGGGCTAACCTGACGTTAATATCTTAAGACCTCGAGGATTATTAAAATTACTCTTTGAAAACTCTGTGAGAACCCCATACGAGACCGGCGTTTGCTCGTATTGGGGGGCGCCGGCGATTTTTTTTATTATAGGGGGGTATGGACCCAGCCACAGCCCCCATTTTCGCCTTTTTTGTGGTCCCGTAGGACGCGCGACCTATTTTGTTGGGTGCGGTGTTAGCCAGTGCCCCCGGTTGCCTCCCTACGGGCTGGGGTTGGCCTGGGGGCGCCGGATAAAGAAAATTTTGCGCCGGCGCAAAAGTTGTTTATAGGGGACGCGGCTGGGCGTGTTTTCTCTCTCCGGCGCCCCTATTTTAGCTTTTTGGCCCTTTGGTGGGGATGAGTGGAGATGCTCTAACCTCCTACTAACCACCAGAATGTGCCTCTTGGGCCATCATTAATTGGGCACACCTACTGCAAGTATTGGGTTAGTTACCGGGCTTCCAACCCTTGCATGTATTCCACTAATAATTGGGATTGAACATCCAGAGAATAATAGGACGAGACTAGATAGAGCAATTCCTCGTTTATGTCATAAAAAGCATGATAAATTAACAATTTTAAGTAAGCCATCTATCATACTTTTAAGATAGTGTGCCTGTTAACATTTTTTTATTTTCAGCTCAGTCAACCAGTATATACCTGTCTTAACTTGTGTTCAGACGTTTATCAGTTAATAGCTCCAATATTGTTATAACTTATAACTGGTGTACTCTACTCTATATGAAGCTAAGAAAGTGGTTTGCTAAAAATGGGTGTATGGCATAAACAGGTGGATATGATTTACAGATAACTTTTGCTATGAATAATTATAAGACAATTTGACACTACATGATGAAATGACTTACTGTTTGTTGGCTTCTCGAAAAAGAGCAAGAAAAAATAATATAACATTAGGAACATACAAGCAGCCAAGGAAATTGATGAGAGATAACTTTTGAAAAGATCAAACACCACGCATACTTAATGCATGCATAAGCATCCAGACTCTGGAGTATAGAAACAGATAGAAATGAAACATAGTATGCACAGAAATAATTGGGGAAAAAGTGACCTGCAACAGACCCAACAGTCTTTGCCACATTTGGCAGACTAAGTTCTGAACGAACGCCATCTCCACCGACAGCAGGGCCCCAGGCAAATGGCCCGGCACTAAGATCAACAAAAGCAAACCTGTAAAGAGAAGTTCTGATCAGAAGAAAGGGAACTAACCCAACCTCAATAGTAAGCACAGGAAAAAGTATATACTGCCCCTGAACTTTGATGGTGTATCTGCTTTACCACCAGAAATCGAAAGAATATGGTGGTCCTGATAATTGTGAAGGACCCAACAGACTAGCTAGAAGAAGTGGCAGTGGACCACAGTGGACCATTCTTCCTCATCTCCTCTTCATGTCCATAGGGCCCTAATGTGATATTGCTTTGCCACATTTATCTGCCACCATTGGTCCATTTTGCCTGCCTACTACACTATTGTTTGCAACCACCACTAGTTCCCATCTACTCGTCTACTGTGCTGATAAGTTTCCATCATTCCCTTACATTGTAATATGAACTGAAACATGTCTACGCAAGTGCAGGGATTTAGACGATGAGAGTGGGATGGAACTCTTCTATTATTTTGTCGAGTTAGAAGAGGAGCCCTGGAACACATATTGTGATCTTGTAGATGGACAGGCCACAGCGCTTGATCTTTGGGGCAGACTGGCAGCGGAGGAGCGTTTGACGACCCAGTAGCACAGAATGTCATGCAGCTCTCTGGCAAGTGAACGCAGTGGCCATGCCCTTTTCAACCTGGCCATAGGAGTGTATCCAAATTGCACACCACAGCCAATGTTGACCCTCCATCAGTGGAAGATGAAGAGAGAAACAGATCAAAAGAGAAAGGTGAAGTGAAAAAGAGTAGGACTTCACAGACATGCCATTGTAAAGAATTTGTACATATCTGATTAGCCAAGTAGTTCCCACTTCGTAGTCCATGACATTGACCAGTGGCAAAACCATTTAGATGCAGAGCAGACTAACTTCTTTGAGGAGGCAATATTGACATTTTCCAAAAGTAAAAGCAAAAGAGAATAATAGCAGACCTGTTTCTGCCAATCCATATATCTGTAAGGCATTCAGCATGGAGACCCTTCAAATCACTAGACATGAGAGCGCTCTCTAGAACATCATGCAGCTCATCTTTTGCACCATGTAATATCTAACGAGAACATAAGATGTTACGCATATATATGGTAATATATTAGCTTTGTGCACTGATATAAGTGTGGCACCTGAACAGCTTTGTCATAAACAATGTCATATTTACTCTTTCCTGCATTCAAAAGTTCAAAATTGTGTAAGGCTTCCTTGCACTTTTGTGACCAATCCCCCTGTACAAGACATGAAAAAAAAAGGTTATACGTAATATTGCCATTGGTGTTTGTATTTGTGTAACTTTAGGTTACGCGTGATAATAATTCCACTGGACCGATACAGTACACCCTTTTCAACAAAACTAAATGCACTAAAATTAAACAGAGTACTTCAAAAGGAAATCCGGTTGGACCCTGAGTCCTCACTAGCAGTCCAAAATAACTGGTGATAATTTCTACTGGCTTCATAATTTTTTCCTTGAATATCTAAACTCAAAAGGTTCAAGTCCAGCCTCAAGAACACAGGGCAAGTAATCTAAAGTGACTGACAAACAAACAAATCACATATATGTCACTAGGTCAAAAGATGCAGCACATGCAACACCCAGATTTGGGGATATAAGTAGAAGATGAATAACGTAGCACAAACAGAACTGAAAAACAATACCATATCCAACTTGTCAGTTGTGGTCCACGAAAATGGTGACAGAGGATGACTTTCGTACAAGGGCCTTTTGTTGACTCCCTTTTCTATATCTGCTTAATATAGAGAATACAATTACATATAACAGTTAAGTAGCATGCCATAGTTAAGTAGCAGAAAAGCTCAACGTACAATTGTAACAAACTATAAGTGAGCTAATTACCAAGTGTTCTCTTGTGAAAGGTTTGTGGCGGAAAAAAACTACAACTTTGCATTTACATGCACAGAATTATTACACAAAGTAAAATAATGAGTAAAAGAAAAACTGTTTCTCAGTCGGAGGACTGGATTCATAAAATTTATACTTTGCAAAATCTCAGTCGCTCAGTGCCCATCAAACCTGAACAGAGACTAGTTTTTCTAGCGTTGAATCACTACGTAGTATGCATGAAACGGCTGCAACAAAGCAGCTGCCATATTTCACTTATTAACGCAGCTCCATGCTAATGTTGATTGCTGATAAGTGGATAAAAATATAGATTACTTAGAAGTTAACACTACACTAAGTATCCGACGAGAACGGAAAAAAGTTCAACATGGATATCAAAGGGATGTTAGACAGAATGTACATGACTTTTCATGAACAAACTAGGGAAGTTGTACAGAAATTATGTTAATCAATATCATAACCAACTTATGCAAGTCAATATTATTAGATCTATTAACTTAGCTAGGCCTACTGGCTTTGTATCCAAGAACTATTATATATCATATTAATGCGATATGTAGACAGTCATTACTCAGAAACCTAGTTTTCAGTTTTGCATTTCCATAAATGTTTTCATCTTGAATAATACAGATGCTCAGAAATATTAAATATAGCATAAAAAGGAGATAGAATATTTACCAAGATAGAGTTTTTTGCCACTTCTAGATTGGAGTATCTGAGCTTGCAGGGTCTTATTCTGAAAAAATGGGCACTAACATGTGATGGTCCAACAGCTGAGCTTTACTCACCAAAGAAGTAGAATACATTAAGGATCAATAGGGAAATTCACATTGAAGTATTAAAGTAAACATAAAGTTGCACACTCAAGGTTTCTGAGTCGCCGGGCCAAGTCGCGTTGCCAGCGCTCTGATTAGTCGCGAGTCAACTGTATAGTCAGCGATTAGTCGACAAAAGTCGCTGTATAGTCACTGATTAGTCGCGAGTCGGCCTGATTTCTACAAGCAACTTGGCGATTAGCCGGCAACTAATCAGCATCTCAGGAACCTTTTGAGCGCTATCCACTTATAGAATAAGCATTGCATGGCATCATTAGGCAAGCATGTTCAAGATTATATGTATTTAGTAAGTGAAACACAAGGATATGCAAAAAAACCTAGACAGAAACTTTTGCAAAATCAGTGCTGTTCAGACAAAAAAAAAACTGATACTAGACTACTAAGAACCAATAGAAGGTCGCTAGTGCATTTGCTATAGAAGTATGTGAGAGGAAACCTCATACGAACACATGCAACTGATGACTAATATTAATTCTGCATTGCTTCCTTCTCAGAAAGTAGCTTATGCATTGGTTAATAACCTTTCCCTCTGCCTATCATATCCTCCTTACAATTATTACACATGAAGCCTTGGCGTTTAGCCATATCACCTTCCTATAAAGAACCAGTGACATCTTCTCTAATAAATTTATCTGAAAGTACTGACTGACAACAACTGATTTCGCATTTCCAACAAAAACAAAAAACAATGTAAGTCTATTAAGATCCCAAAGAACTCCATGCACGTAAACCAAGGATGTCATCCCACAGGCCCACACTCTTGAAGTCTTGTTGACTTTCAAATGAGAGCAGAGAGAAAATGTAACTGGAATATACTACAGTTACAACCTGAATATATCTCTTTTGGCAAAATTATAACCTGAATAGAATGTTAAGAATGACATGTGTGATATGACCGTTCGGGGATCCTGGAATGACATGTGACGGTGCCACACCTCTTCTTGCGACAACAATGTACTAATCACAACTGTGCATATTATTCCATTGCAAGCGAGTTACAGGCCAATGGGCCACAACTAGAGTCCTAGACCAAGTTTTTTGTCACATTCACTAAGGCATCCTATATAAATGCATCACACGTCAAATAGAAAGTATCAAGAGAAGTCGTGATGCCCTCTTGTTGCCAACAGATACCAAGTGAAAATCTTTATATGTACTCCCTCCGTTCCATAATATAAGATGTTATTATAACAATATATGAATATATTGGTTGTAATAATATCTTATATTATGGGACGAAGGGAGTACCAGATGACATAACAACAATGTGCACACCAGAGATATTTACGAAATCAATATTCAACAAGATATAACCATGGTAATATTCCTCAATTCCTGGCAGGCAAGCATACCTCCCTGAGCAAGTTGATCTCAGACTCGGAGAAGCCCTTCCTGTGAAATATATGGCGCAAAGAATTAGAAGATGTGCTATTGTTTGCCAAATATGTACCACTTACGCTTGAATGATGAAACAGCATGGCAGAAATGCAGAAAACACTACCTAGAACACTGAATCGACAATGTGTGCAGTTTTTTTCTATCCATCTTACGACAGAATATGGGATTTTGAAAGAAAAAAAGATGACTTCAAAAAGGGCAATAGCTAACTTAATAGATGTGGAGAGAAAAAAAGTATTGCCTTGCAATGAGAAAATAAATGGTACTGAACTAAACAGTATCTATCGCATAATTCTGGGCCACCCTAGAACACATTGTTCTAATGAGCTTTCATGCATCTTTTTTCAGTTTGATGTTACTTTTCAGTTTTTGTAGTCCCAAGCGTGCAACTTCAATACTAATTTTGTATACCGTAATTGTAAGAAAGTTGCAATATTAGGAAGGAAGAAGTATTGAAGAAAAGAATTACAATTTTTGCAACTGTAGTGACTCTTTTACATGTACAGTGGTCAAAGTAAGAGAAGTTTGACCAGATGCTTTTCAAGTTACCATAACATGACTTAATAGAATTGAAAAAAAACTTAGTTGACAATAGAGATACGATGTACAATTGTTCGAACAACAGGTGAAATACTGTTCTCTATATACTATCACACTTGTGGCAATTGCTCCAAGTTCACGCATCTTTGGAAATGAGATGTAACCTGAAGAGGACGTGTGTACATGATACATGGCAACATGCCACAATCAGATTCATATATCAAAGTAGATTTTTGGTATACTTGAGTAAGATAAGAGTTTACGACTACTAAAAAAATAATTTAGAACTAAGATGTGCGCCGGGGAATCCAGCCGGCAGTGAAGATAAAACAAAATAATCTAGAACTAAGACGGTGCCATTTAGAGAAAAGTTGTACCAAACCAATTCTTCAAGAATGCAAAATTCTGGCATTCAACTAAAACAAAACTACAGGCCATACCGACTCAAATGTCAAGTATACTTCAAATCCATTGCAGCGCAGCAAATGAAATTCAACAAGTTCATACCATGAAAAGTTACAAAAGATGACACATCATGCTCTTGTTTTATCATGATTTTGTCGCCAAATGTAAATGAGTTCATCTTAAATCAGAACCAGATTATGTTAACTGCACATGCTGCAATGTAATAGAAGTATCTGCAAACTCACCGATAACCATACTGATTACTGTTCTCCATAGGTTTGGGGTTAAGAATGAAGATGTTGTATGCTTCTTGTATCTGAAGGTGATCGACAAGTGTTGAAAATAAACGCTCCATTTGATCACTGTCCACCTGCCAAAATGGCACCCCATTTTCTCTGTGCAACATAAAACAAAATAATATTATGAATCACATAAAATGGAGGGGATACAAGGGAGCAACGTAGAAGTGAGATTTGCAAAAAAAAAAAAAAAAAAAAAAAAAAAAAAAAACACCACAAAGGGTTCTCCAAGTAACTGCATGGAAACTGGTTAGCAGTTTTAATCATGCAGGTGTGGCGAGAAGCCCATGAAGCATATCAAAGAAAAAATAAGCAAGTTATTATGATATAAAAGGTAAAGCAAATAACAAATTTCATCTGTATAGACCAAGGCATATATCATCAGATAATTCCCTGCTACTAAAGATTCAAGTTTGTGGTCATCCGTTCACTTCTAGATGTTCTAGTTCTCCACATCATCCTCTCAGCCTGACATGTGGGACCATGCAACAAGTAGTTCCTTCTTCCCCTAGAAGTTTTAGTTCCCCCTGTTCCCAATCCTTCTCCTGCCCCCGGTCTTCAATCTCCTTCAGCTGGGTTCAAAATTCAAATTGTCATGCTAAGTCTTAGCTCCGCCTGATCCTCTTCATCGCTGCCTTGTTTTATTTTACCACCGCATCACGTCACACTCAATCTCCCGCAGGGCCATCACAGGAACCATGTCATAGTTTGTAAGGCGACGCGCTGGGGCGTCCTCTGACGGCAAGGCGTCGAGCTCACCTTATACAGCAGCATAAGTCATTCGCCTTGAAGCGTCTAGAGCACTCTTCAGGCACGTAGGGTGTCGCGGTGTCGCCCTGGGACAAGATGGACGCCATAGACAGAGCAGCAGCCAGCGGGAACCAGATTTCTCGAGCGGGAGAATGGGGAAGAAGAGAAAAGGAGTGTAAGCTGTGTCCGGGTACCACGTGCTGCATGTGATTAGCGAGAAAGGGTTGCACATGGTACTGATTGAAGCGAATGCTCCAAATTTGGTTAATTTCCTTTAACTCTAATGCTTATGATTTCGCCCTTGCTGGTTCTGTCTTCAGAGAGACCAAAGGCTTTAGGCGACTGAAGCAGATGCCCAAATGGTGATTTCCTTTAGCTCTAATGTTTATGATTTTCCCGTTGCTAGTTCTATCTTCAGAGAGATCAAGTCCTTGATGCGGCTGAATTTCAGTAACTCTTTACCCCACGAGCTGGCTACTTCGGGTGCTAGTGTTGGTGATGACCAACCACTGTTTTGGTATGAAAAATTATCAGACTTCTTAAGTGAGCCGGTGGCAGGCTGTTCACACTGCCCATCTATACATGAATACTTATGTTATAATACTGTGAAATGTGTCTGATTATGTAAAAGGATAGTTTGACATGTTAAGGTAATCAAACTCATTGATCCTTAAAAACGCAATGGTATTCAACTAGTAAACACACAAAAATCTTGAAATGCTAAAACAACGGAACTTTGGCAGTGTTATGATTTAAGAAGCACTCCACTGCATTTCTATCAATAGAGCAAGACTAATATTATAATGTTATTTTGGAGGTACAACCATATTTGGGTAACACACAAAGGTTGTTTTTTTTCTTCGGTAATAGTCTAAAGTTGCTTTCTTTGCTACACCTGCACTATATGACAGGTCTTGTCAGAATTTACCAAATTGCAACTGCAAAAAGGTGTGCGTGCTTGAAGAAGGGCTAACCTGGAATCCATGAGATCTTCTCTGCGTGATAGAACTTTTATAGCATGTTCAAAGACAGACATGACATCTTCACCCATGTGTATGGCATGCACAGAAAAACTGCACCACGTAGAAAAGAAGATGAAATAGTTGGATTACAAATTCTGGTAGCAAACCATGGGCCTAATTACGGAAAAACGTGAAAAGTTTGGGCAATAAATTGGATCATTGTCATAAGTGTAGAGATTCTTTACTTGTGATTCACATGGCTCACTAAAGGAAGATCATATTGCTTTAATTTATTGACACTAGTCTTGTAGAACGGAGTAAGAACTTCTCCAACTGGAGGAATTCTTGTGTGCTCAAATATGTGATCTATTTTTGTAAACCAGCGCTCCATTTCTTCAGGACCCAACTTAAACTCTGAGCATACAAGGAAACTGTTAATTCTTGCATGAACAAACAGATAAAGGCAACAGTATCATTGCATATAGATAATTACCATGGCCTCCTTTTCCATCAAATCCCATAAAGATGAAATTCACAGGGATTGGAAGATATATCGAATCAACTTCCGGCAGATTCATATAGTTTGCAAGAGTGCCTGAATACAACAGAAGAATAAGAGAGGATTGGCACAATATTGAAGAGATCTTATATTTTCTGATAAGCAGTAGAGAAGTATCGCTGCAGGGGCTATGGCTTATAAACTGCTGAAAACTGAAGTTTCCGACAAAAAAAGCACTGGCGAGGTTTAGCGCTAAAAAATTGATGAGCCAACACAAAAACCCACCAGCTCGTGTGAAGTTGAGCAGCAAATTGATGCTGGAGTCCCGCGAGGCCGGGGTCTCCAGGTCGTCGAAGTCTGCCAAAATCAACAAACCCACCATCAGTACCACCGACCAAACCATGCCACGATCAAGCAGGCGCCGGGAAAGACAGAACAAGAAAAGGACCTGTCCGCATGACCGACTCGGTCCAGAACTTGCTCCGGGGCTTGAGGTTGAAGAGCGAGAACACCGAGGACGGGGCGGCGCGGCCGATCTTGCGCGTCTGTGCCCCCGGCGTGGTGGGCTCGGCCGCCTCCGGGGACGGAGCCTGCGGCGAAAACAGTGGCGTCAGGACACCGGGCGAGAAGGGGCGAAATGCTCAGATCTAAGCAGAAACCTAGGTTGGCGTGGGAGCAGAGCGCCGTACCAGAGCGAGCAGCAGCAGCAGGACGAGAGGGAGGGCGCGCGGCCGGATGGGGTTCTTCATCTCGGCGGCCGGAGTGCCGCGGCACGGCGGCGGTGGCTGCCGGGCGGAGAGACGGACCGGGGGAGAGGAGATCCTACGCCGGGGTTTTGGAACTCCGTGCCGGAGGTATGTTTGGTCCCTGCTACTAGTTCTTTAAAAAAAAAAAAAACCCCCACGGCGATTTTTATACTATTAATTTTGGAAATATATCGTTCGAGATTACATCCGGAAACATGGCAAAAACAAGATTTATAAAATCTCCGGAAATACTTTTGTACGTGCTTCACGCATGGATCTGAGTGATTTCATCACCGTTTGTTTGGCTTTGAGATTTCATCACAGATTCACCTAGTATCATGCCCTCCCGAAGAGTTGTCGCTTCTGCTACTGCGGTGTCTTCCACAAGGAATGATGAAGCAATTGCCCGCAATCAAGACTCCATTCTCATCTCTAAGGATCGACCATGTTGCCCATGATCCTTTAAACACGTCGAAAGCCATCCACATGAAGCTTGATGTAGTCCTTCTTCACCTTCTTCCGCCCATGTCATAATATTCCACGGTTTTCTTTCTTTTGTGATCTGGTATAATTACACATTAGTGATGCAATAAGCTTGAGTTGTACGGGACTAACGAGGGGTAACCTCGGCAATGTACATGCATTTGTTTGCGCTTGTGATGAACTTGGTAATCGTATTTGTCGATATTTTATAAATTGAATGACTAGCCGTTTTAACTAGTTTGGACTTAAATTGTATCAGAGTCAAGGTCTCGAGTTTGAATCATGTGTGGCTCATTTTATCCTAAAATTGTTGGTGCCCCCTTGGCCCTTGTACAAGGCTTCTTGGGTCTACATTCGAACTCTAGGTGTTGAATTTTTCTTCTCCTATCACACGTGGGGAGGTGTTAATGTGTGTATAAGTGGATTGTGTAGCCCATTTCATATAAGCTTGCCAATTTTCTTATTGTGTTGTGCCTTTGGGACTCAACCTGCAATTCTGACTTTTGGTTGCGTTGGCTACTACACAAGTTTAAAGTTCCTTATTGGGAAGTGGATTTATGACTCAGCTGACGAAGGGGTGACCTTGTCAATGCCCATGATGATGGACTTGCATTTCAAGGAAGGAGAATGCTGCGAATCACCAGACCGGTCAGCCAAACTAGGTAGCTGACGAAAAGTATGATCAAGGGTAAATTGCTAAGATTGTATCATTCAAGATCTAAGCTTACAGGGTGTCGCCAGTAGTTTAATATGTCCCCTCCGTGTCTTCTCCTAAGCCTTTATATACTAGGCTAGGTCTCAGATTCCACCTCGAGATCTAATTACATAGTGTAAGTCGGTTAGTCCGATATGGGCCTAACTTTCCTATTTACATATGCAATGGGCTTTGACTCTATGTCGGTTTCTTCATGGGCCTTCGCCTATTCCTTCGTGGAATTTGCACCATGAATGGTAATACTGAGTACCTGATATGGTATACTCATGTCATCAGCCTTGGTGACTAAATGTTTCGAAAAAAATGAAAAAACTCCATTCCATTTAGACCAAAGGTTTGTGATTAATAGCCAGTGTTAACTTCTAGATCAAACTCGGAGCTAATCCGATGTGTTGCATTTCAAATGAACGGTACACAAGTAAGCAGAGTCACCCAAGTTGATTCCATGGATTTGATGGTACTTGTTTTTCCTTGTAGTCAATGCAGGAATGACCTAGATGTAACTATAATTATGTATGTGCGGTACTTTTGATCCTTGTAGAAAATCCTAATTATTAATTGGTCTATGGTGAAATACTATTTTCATTTGAATCCAAGATCGTGCCATTCAAAAAAAATTGGAATGTGGCATGTGTTTACTATTTTGCAGAAAAATCATATTCACTTTGTCCCAATGTGAGTAGTGTTGCAAACGAGTTGAATTCGAGTGAGTTACACTAGACTCAGCTCAGCTCGTCTTACAATTCAGGCAAGCTATCATTTAGTCGAGCAAAATGTTGAGTCGTAAAGTTGGCTAATATTCAGCTTGTATCGATCTCGAGGTAGTTTCGAGCAAAAATTGACAAGAAAAATTCTCATATTTGGACGCAATTTTTAACTAGTAAGATACATAGGGACATAAAAACAAAATTGTATTCTCGTAGATTCTGCCAATCATTCATCCATGCAGACTCAGTCTTTCTTTTCTTCCTGAATTGCAGCTGCATATCACTTGCTACTTGCACAAATCTTCATTTTCTTGCTAATTTTACAAAACTGTCAATTTCTTGCTAGTTCTAGCAAACCCAAAATAACTTTTCTTCTTCCTATTTGACAGCATATTATGATATGTCAAAGAGACAATGTCAACTATTTGATTCTCTCGGTACTTAGCCGGAGTGAACTAGAGAATGATGCATCATGTGGTTAATCCCGTGCGTTATTTTGAAGAAAATATGTGCTATCACAAAAATGGAAGGCCAGGTGCACCATGCTGGGTACTGTTACACACTTGTAAGTCCTTCGACGAACGGTATTTAGTAAGAAAATACTATTTTGTTGTATATATTTGTTTTTCCTAGACCTGCTAAAAATCACGCCTATTCCTATAATTGAAATTATGTTCTTCGAACAGAATATCCCCTCCATTGTTGTTTCCGAAGGCCTTCCATTGTCTGGTGACATCACACTTGTGTGGCATCCTAAGTCCTAACATTGTGGTTAGAGGGTCAACACGATTTCGGAAGATGGCATTAGGGTGATGGGTGGAATACATTTGTTAAGAGGAACAAGTTCCTGGAAATTGAAGACAAGTTGCTCTTGTTTCTACATATTAGAAGCTAAGTGTTTCCGATCATCCCCGTCGAACCTCGAAACCGCAGCGGATTCAGCTGCGGTCTGGTCCACCCCATCGGAGTCGCTTCCCCCAAGCTGTCGTCCACCGCACCGAATCTAGCTCACTGACTCCCTCCCCCATTTGACCCGACCCCGCTTCACTGACACCGTCGTGCCTGAACCGGATTTGTTTCATAGACACAATGTCTGAACCACACCTATTTATAGTCTTCTACTGTCGATTTTCTATTAATGCATGGAAGTTCTTGTTTAATCTTGAGGGAACATGTTTGTGTTCACGACTCGCCTTAACGTTTTGCAGATGAGATGAGCAACCATGAAGTGGAAGTGTCGTCTCTCCAACTCCAAGTACCAGGTGTAGTGGACTTCTTCAACGGATCTACCAACCCCTAGATGAGCTGAAAGACACTGCACAAAGAGCTATTGTAAGTCCCTTCTTTTAGTGCTATGTTCTTGTTTCACTTGCTTGTTTGTGTAAAGATCTACAAGTTCATTCGTAGCTATGATAGTAACACAGTGCTATTATTTCGTTCATGGCCGACGAGGGGTAACCTCGGCAATGTCCATGGATGATGGACTAAGGGTTTTGGGGAAAAGAGGTGCGCTAGTGGTTTCATCGGCTGGTCAGACAAACAAGGCGATCCGACAATATATCGATTATGAGGCAAAGTTGTCGTAATACTAGAGTAAATCTTGGGTTACAACAAAGGGATGATCTCTCCCGCTGGCTCCTCCTAGCCTTCATATAGGAGGCTAGATCCCGGAGTCCAGTTCGGGTTGGTTTACAATTGTCTCATACACGGCTGTATTTATGTCGGCTCCTCTGATGAGCCTTTCCTTATTCGACGCGATTTAGTTTCTGGGTTTCGGATGCCTCCGTCTTCTGGTCTCATGGGCTTCTCCCGGATACGTACCAAGGTTACGCAAGGCGTGTGCCCAATAAGGCATACCCATGTCAATGACCAAATTTAATTAATTGAACATGTTGATTTGCATTCCCTGCTCTATAAATGTTGCCATTATAACTTCTATCTTGCTCATTCTTTGTTACAAAGGTAATAGCATGCTACTATGTAGTTAATAAAGGTAATAGCATGCTACTATGTAGTTAATGTCAATTTTGAAGCCAGTGAACATGTTGGTATGATTTCTATTGTTATTTCTACATCGTTCGTCCTAAGCTACTAAAATAAATGTATGCCATTAGTGTCTGCATGCTACGTTCTGCAATCTGGCATATAGTATGAATTTAAAATTGTCATACTACTGTGATAATAATTTTGTGTGCCATCTGGTTCTTCAAAAGCTACAACATTAACTTGCTTCTCTTACTTCGTATGTCGCTCGCACATGGAACACTGAACATATTAGTTTGCATTCCCTCGTCTACAAGTTCACAGATGATGCCACTATATTCTATAGCTAGTCCACCCCAAGCTACGACATTAACTACTTTCTATGTGTTGCTCGTTACGAATTTAAGTCCCTAACATATTGATTAACATTCCATGCTCAACAAAGTTTAGATTATAATTTCTATATGGTTCATTACTAGCTATGATAGTAAATGTTGCTATTATTTAGTTTATGGTCAATTCAAGTAATTGAGCATGTTGATTTGCATTCATTGGTCTATGGTTGTTGCCATTATAATTTTTATCTGGCTCATTCTTTGATACAAAAGTAAGTGCATGTTATTATGTAGTAGTTCATGGCAATTTGAAAGTAACTCAACATGTTTGTCTGCTTTCGGTACTACAAAAAAAATATAATTATTATTTCTATCTGGTTCGTCGTAAGCTATGCCAGTAACTACCTGCTTTGGTTCAAGTAACTATACCTTTTATATTTCTCTAGGCCTCTACATACATAGTGTTTATCATGTTGGAACTCATATATGTTTATGACTGGTCGTGTCTTGATGCAGAGTAACAACAACTCTCTTTAGAAATAAGGGAAATATTGGCCATCTTCAATGAGTGTACCAACAAAGTGAGCTTGTTTTATTTCGATGTGATCGTTTATATAAGACACACAATAATTTAATTTCTTGTTTATCGTAATGCAGTTGTATTGTTAGTTTTAATTATCATTTAATTTCTATGAGTTCTGTAATATTTTTTAAAAGCTTTGAAACTGATATAATATTTAGTTAGATTGTATCTACCTTTCGCACAATATTTTCTAACTGTAATTATTACACATTGGTGTCGCCTAAATATGCTCAAATGATAACGGACGGTTATTAGACCGTGTTTAATGGGATGTGTTTAAAAAAAGACCGTGTTTAATGGGCCAAATGGTTCCACAAATGTTCAGCTCATCTATAGCCCAATTAAGCGAAATCATAGATGAATGGCTCGCAAATGCTTAAAGCACGTTATACTTAGACTGTTCATAGTGCAAGTAACTCTTAGAAGCCAACTCAGCAAATTTGCTTATGTGGCACTGAGTTAATGAGGAGAGATGATGATAGAGTAACATAGCTAGTTACTGTAACATCACACTTTTCAAGACACAATGAGTCTATAAGCTAATTAATGGAGTAGTAACTTGATGTTACTTTGCACTATGAGGGTAGTAACATAAACTAGTGTCATGTACATGTTACTAGTTGAAGTTACTATGCACTATGACCAGCCTTAGCGGATTTGCCATCCTTAAACGGGCCAGCCTATAAATTTAATGGACCTACTAATAATCATCCTAACTATTGACCGGTCAAAAAAATTAGTTGGACCGGGTCACATACTAATTCTGGTTGCAGGGAGAGCCAAAGGGTCTCACCAACTTTTTCCTCCATCGGCTCCTTTGTTTCCAGAGAATTGATTCGCATGCAGTTCATCACATGCATTATTGTTATGGTAGCAATAACTAAGGCTGCATGAGGGTTGGCAAGAAAATGTAGTTAGCCATTGGCAAGCAAAGGATGGTCGTCGTACCATACATATGCATAATGGCAGTGCATGGTGAGAGAGTAATTGGGCAGCCGACATTGTAGGTCTGAGTGAGTGACCCCCAACCTACGGATTATCCCTCTAATTTTGCTGACCCACAATAAATGTTTTAGCTTTTTTTTTTCTTTTTCTCTAGGGAAAATTGCAAGTTAGAAATAGGCTATTGCCTCTATTATTGTGGTATGGGCACAGAAATTTGCTTTGGAGCTCAGGTATTTTTCAAAATTCGAAAACATGATTTCAAAGTTTCAAAAAATTCTAGGCATAGATAATGTTGTACTCTACCAACATGCAAAATATCAACCCGAAATACCTTATATTCTAGGCTTAATAAAAATGACAAAATTTGACAGATTTGGGAGGTTTGAAAATTTGCACTGTTCACTACTTTAGATATAAGATTTTGTCATTTTTGTGCAGCCCAAACTACTGGGAATTTCTAGGTGAGATTTTTTCGTGGTGGTAGATTACATTTTTCTCTACATCTAAATTTTTCGGTAAGAATTTTCTGAAACTTCACAACCCCACTTTTGAATCGTTCAAAAAACGAGCTCTCTGCCGTCGCCCGAGCTCTAAAAGTCTATTATTGTGGTATGGGCATTTGGGCAGCACTAACAACAACTATCAAGTGCCTACCTAACAAACAGTATAAAGTTATCTGCTGAGAATGTATTAGTGAGAGTCAACCGCTTACACGACTCGATCGTCCACACCAGATGTCCGGTATCGATCATCCTAACACCAAGAAAATTACGCGTCAATCATACCACATAGCTAAATGAAGCCAAGCGTCGATGGAGACAACCCAGAAATTAGAGGTATGTGGGTGAAATTCAGCAGTGAAGTTCAGTGCATAACAGTAACCAATAATTTTCCTGAACCTTGTTTGGTATGACATCCAAATCCACGGCAGCTCTAAAAGGCAGTGGTGTACTGGATATTAAAGAGCATGGTGGCCAGAATGTTATCTTAAGGAGGTATAATTAACCCGTGCCAACAGGTTACTAGTTGCTCTTTCTCTTTCAACAGTATACAATTAAACAAGTTGGCAAACCATACCAGTGGACACAATAGACGATCCCTCGGCAAATCCTAAAACAGCGGCGTTTGTGTAGATGATCTCCGAAAACCTTGCCAAGGATCAGTATTATGTAAGCACTCCATTTGACATGTCTATCTGAAAAATGGCAAAACAAAGAACAATACCTGGTAGTACACAGATGAAAGTGTCCTATCTGAAAGCAGATAAAGCATATGACGCATGGCTGAAAGTCATGTTGTTTTGCTGGAGTGACACGTGTGGAATGGAACCATCAAAGCCAACTACCCACAGGATGCAGCAGGTAGGCGGTTTTCAATACGCTGCGGCGCCGAGTCATAAGCTTGGAAAGCGAAGGACGTTGTTTACCACTTGTGTATATCCAATTCCAGACCAATCTAGGAGAGTGATCGAGTCAACATCAGCACTTCCAATTCAGATATAGATCAGCGAGACAATTTCTCCAGAGCCGGCAAGAGAAATAAATAGGAATTGTAGACATCAGAGTTACAGTGATTCAGGTGTTTTCTGTCCCAAGAAAATATTAGAACAGTGAGTTACAGGAAAAGAGTATCAGAATTGCATCTCTAAGCAAGCACTAAAGGTGATATAGTCAGTGTTAACAGTAACAGAAGTTGTCCCCATTCTGAGTTAAGAGCGTGGGCCAAAGTGGTGGTTATCCTGAAAGAAAAATACTAAAATATTTCCCCAGTCAAACACAGGACAAGGGGTACATGTAGGGAAGAGGTTAGTGGTAAGTAGGGGACCCTTATAAACTGAGATGCCAGGTAATGTCCTGGTAATCGAACAGGATGGAACTCTGACATAAGAATAACAGATTACAGAGCACCTGGTTGCAGGCAATAATGTAAGACTCTCTGTGGGCTCCTATACTCCTTCCAGCCTTCTTCCTATAAATACAAAGGCATGCACGGGGAGAAGCATCAGGCAAACACACACACAGAGACATAAGGTGCACGGTTGCAAAACAAGAGAGATATTTGGAAGCAAGGAGTAGTAGGGAACACAAGAAGCCATGTGTATCGCTGCATGGATTTGGCAGGCTCATCCTCAGCACCAGCTCCTCCTCCTGCTCAACAGAGATGAGTTTCATAGCAGGTAGAGGACTTCATTTAGTTTCACTGATCCTTGCAGTACTCCAGGCTGAAAGTTATAGCTCTGCATCGTGAGGTCTCATTTTGTTTTGGAGTATAGCTCATCTCCCTTCTGAATTGCATGTTCCAAGAAAAAAATCCCCATGAACCACAAGTCACCTTGTTCACTCTGCTGCATAGAAAAATTCTTCAAGGAAAGCATTTTCTATTGCACAATAACAATGTTGTGTTTTCATCTGCTGTTCTTGATGAATTGCAGGCCTACAAAGGCAGTAGGGTGGTGGGGGGAGGGCTCAATCAAGATTCTTGGGGGCAGGGATGTGCTTGGTGGAGGGACATGGATGGGGAGCACCAAAGATGGCAGGCTTGCCTTCCTGACTAATGTGCTCGAGCCTGATGCGATCCCTGGCGCACGAACTAGGGGAGACCTGCCCCTCAGGTTCCTGCAGGTAAATCAAAACCCAACTTGGTGGTTCTACTGTAGGAGATAATTACATTTTTCGAGAAAACGCAAAGGACCTTTGCGCTTCATTTCATTGAAAAGATAGAATAAGGTTTACAACCTCCTAGGAGATAATTACATGATAAGGATATATTTTATTTCTTGTGCAAACCAAGTTGTTCTTCTCTACTATGCTTTCTAGTCAGAATCAGTTTTTACCAGTTGACATAGTCACTATCGGGTCACTGTCTGTCTAGCGTTCATTCCATTGTTCTCAGTTCTGACAGTGATTGGGCCAGAGATTACAAATATGAAGACAGAGACATGCATTCCCATTTTTAGAAATCTGAAGTTTACCATTTAAAACAGTTTAAGTAGCTCCTATAACAACCGTTGAACTATAATTGTCCCTCCAAAATAAGCATTCATATCATGATTCGTTGTTTTACAACTGAAAACATTCCTAGGATGTACCTTACGGAATCACCTTTAATTTATACCCCTCCACAAAGAAACAGTGGCAATTGCAGCAATCTGGCAAGGTTTTGGCCTCCACCCCACCTCAAACTTTTCCAACTTCACCCTATATGTGTTGGACTCACAAATTTTCAACTTCAATTTTATTGTGTACATGGCTGCTTGGGTTGGTCATACCTCAAAAAAAATGCCACCTCCGCTACTGCAAAAGCATGATCCGGCAGAATCTGTATTGTGCAGGGCACCAAAGGCCCGCTTGAAGTTGCAAGTGAAGTGGCAAACGAAGCTGATGAGTACAATGGCTTCAACCTTATACTAGCTGATTTAACCAGCAATGTCATGGTTTATGTGTCAAACCGGCCAAAGGGGCAGCCTGCAACGATTCAACTCGTCTCACCAGGGCTCCATGTGCTCTCCAATGCAAGGCTAGACAGCCCTTGGCAGAAGGTAACCAGAATTACTCCATATCCAATTGACACCCTAGAGATAGATAGAACTCTCAGAGTGCTCCAGGGATAGAAATGCACAGGATGCTGTATTGCTGTTATTTGATCAATCCTGGAAACATCAGTATCAGGCAAGAAATGTTGGACATCCAGTGGGGTGTCCTTCATTGAATTTTAGTTTAACTACACCAAAGCTAAGAATCATAAAGGGATTTTTTTGAGCTGGCAGCTGTGAGAAAGCAACATGCAAGCTGTTTCAAGTCTTCCTTCCCTAGTTATAGGCAGCAATGCATTTAACTCAATTAATAGCAGCGCAAGTACAGGAAGCAAGGCAGTGTATATAACACATGATTGCAAGCTACTCTGTCCTAGGGACCATTTAATATACTAAGAGTGTGCCCAAGGAATGAAATGCAGATAATTTTTCATATTTGTGTATATTTCTTGCAGGCGATTCGCCTTGGTAAAAACTTCAGGGAGCTTCTTAGAAAGCATGGTGATGAGGAAGTTGTAGCGAAGGACGTAGTTGAGAGGCTAATGACTGACACCATAAGAGCTGACAAGGATATGCTGCCAAACACCGGTTGTGATCCGGACTGGGAGCACGGTTTGAGCTCCATCTTCATCCAGGTGCAAACTGACGAAGTGAGTTTTCGACCAAATTTCAGTTTACAAGGGCAATCAGAGTTCAGTTGTCTGAATAAATACACATACTAAAACTGAAATAACATGTTGATGTTCTAACCCAGAAGCATATATCAATACTATATTTATTTACATTTTTTTCACATGTTCCTATTTTTGCAAAGGGGCTTTACGGGACAAGAAGCACAGCAGTTCTTTCAGTGAACTACGATGGTGAAGCTAGCTTATACGAGAAGTACCTCGAGAGTGGTATATGGAAGGATCACACAGTGCATTACCAGATAGAGTAGGCAATGCACAAATAAAGAAGGGAGCCTCAAATAGGAAGAAAGAATGAAGAACTACCCCACTGTGCATGCTGTTACTTCCACAGTTGCCCTTAAGATCACCTAATGATCCTCTAATTATGGTGATTAAATTATTTATTGTAAGCAGATTTATCATTTCAGAGACAAATCCAATCAAATTATTGAATATATACATAATATGATATGTGTAGTTACAGACTGCAAGGTGCCATCATTGTAAGCAGATCACCTGTTCTACTACAGAAACTGTATATTCATTTCTTTATATAGTAGATATCGACTCTGATGTTGCAAGATGTATACTGAAGACTCGAAGTACTAAACATTGCAACTATATGGGGAAAAAATTCTTAAGGGTACTTGAAGAAAATGCGTTTAGTGTACCTCTTCTCTTTAATAGGCTGGAGTGTGGTGGTGGTGGTCAGCTGGAGACTGAAATTTCTTGTCCTGCATTACTTGAAATACAAAAAATGTCTCTCCAGAGCTGTTCTTTGAGATATCTAGAAGATTTAACCGTATAGAATAATATTGATAGTGTGTTCCTCTGCAGTCAAATCGAGTTGGATGGATATATGTAGGCACCATTTCTAGAAACCAAACCAAGACTCACAAGGGTAACGGCACAAGATTGCATAAAGATGAAAAGCTACACCTCACCAACAGAAGCATACAGAAATATTAAGCTTTATTGTCAAAATCTCAGCTTGTATACAAGTAAGCTGGAAAGAACTGTGAAGCCTAGTATTACACCCCAATAGTTTAAAACTACAGTTTCTCTTGTGTGACCTTGGTCTTCCTTATTTGCTTCTTCTCTGCTTGGTTTAAATCGCTGCTCACGGCACTGCTGGGCTATCCACCTTGTAATTGTCCTCTCATGAACGACCAGTAGTTCCAAACAATCTGGTGATCTCAGTTCACAGGTACTGCTGGAGACGGTCAGAACCAGCAGTGTCTTGGCCACGCTGCCAGAGGCTCGGAGCGCACACAGTAGATCAGACCACACCTTCAGTCGGCCACACCTACCGCCGAACTCCACTCCTTCCAGAACAACAACAACAGCAAACTCTGAGTGGACGAGCGCTGGGTGATGACGGTAAGCCACAAAATCCGTACCGTACTGCAGACCTGACCGCACCACCCAGTTCTTCGATCTGAGATGCGCGTACGCCTTGTACATCTCTGGAAACGACTCCGACGCGGAGCACAGGTGATGCCACAGCTCCCCTTCGCTCAACCCCATCTCGCCCTCTGACTTGCTGACTGAGACGCACTTCAAAGCATGGCAAAGATAGAAGACCTCCTCGGCGCCCAGCTGGAACCAGTGTTCCTCTGCTCCAGCATTTTCCAAAGACCGGCCAAAGGCGGCACGGTTCAGAAGCGTAGCTTGCTGTGGGTTCACTGCAAGAACCGCGTCCCCGCCACGGCTAGATAAGGTGGCCAAGAGCGTAGAGCGTTTCAGCGAAGACTGCAGCTCGGCAACAATGCTTGACATGGGGCTAGCTGCTGCTAGAGCTGAGAAATCCTTGCCGTCCTTGCCCTTTTTCCATCTCGGACCCGCCATGTCCAGTAAGCTGAGAACACAACAACACAAGTGTTAAGATATGACCTAAGGCAAAAGACTAGAAACAGTACAAAGTAGTGTTAAACTTGTACTCGGCACTATTTTTAGCCGTGTTCAAAAAAGTCGGCCAATTAACCAGTTAACTCGCCGATTAATCCCTACTCGGAGGGTCACCGAGTAGCCAATTAACTGACAAATCGGTCGATTAATTGATTAACTGGCCGATTCGCCCATTAATCCCCAACCCACCAACTGACCGATAAGTTACCAGTTAACGATTTCCCCAACATTGATTAGGGACTTGGGGTGCGGGGCTAATATTGTGGTGCGCGGTATTGCAACGAACTGCGATGAGCTGGTCATGTGGGGCGGTGCAGGGACAGCAATTCGCCGTGCGTCCGGCCGAAAACTATCCAGCGATAATTACTAACGCCGAAGGGGAGAACGGATCACACCTAGGCTAGCATTGCCAAAAGAAGGCAAATTCGGCGTGAACTTTGGAACCTTTTTTTTTTTTTTTTTGCGAGAAAACCACTGATTGGATTAAAGCTCATAAATTACAGAGAGGAACAACACAAAGATAGAAATTACAGAACGGTCCTTCTGCAGGTCGATGTCGCCGGCGACGGAGCAGGACGTGCCGATGGCGCGCCGCCGCTGCATCTCCACACACGCCTTGGATTGGAAGATGTCCTCCTGCGGACGGGAAGTCGTCGGGCCTCGAACTCCGGAGAGCCTCCACCCTACTCCATCAGCAACACCTCCGAGCCCACCAACAGCAGCTTCAAGATCCACAACTGGATGCGCCGCCTCGCGATCCAGAGGAGGAAGAGACGCACGGCGCCCGACCGCTCCGAGGAGCCTCGAACGCCGACAAGGAGATCGCTCGACGGCCGAGCTCCACAGAGCCACACCGCCGGAGAGGGGAACGACCGCCTCAAAACACCAGGTCAACCGCGCGGCCACCTCCACCACGCCGCCAACCGAGGACCTCCGCGACCCTAGACTATGTACACGACGGGATCCGGTGTTTCCCCATCGTCCCGCCGCCGGAGCGGCTGCCGGACGGTGAGGAAACGACCGGATCGCCGCCGGCGAGCTGGCTCGGGAGGAGGGGTTCAGAAAATCGCCTTCACTGTAGCGGGGAAGGGATAAGGACCAAGGCTCCTATTAGTGCGCCATTATGCGTGAACTTTGGAACCTGATGCTTACCACCGCATCAGATCAGAGTAGATAATAAACACTAGGATGTAGTACATTCACATGCCGGCGTCTCGATTGACACATCCTACGCAGGTTTGGCAAAAAGAAAGAAATGGCGTGCATTTGGTGCCATTCGTGTAGTATTGCACAATAATACAGGGCCAAATCCAAATAGACCGAGCCCTAGTTTGGGGATTTGGGGTAGACAGGAATCGATGATGCCTCTGACAGAGAGCGCCACTGCCACTACACGAATCGTTCTAGGCAGTGCCGCCGGTCGTAGGGTGAGGGAGTGGAGGATTCTTGGGACGAACCTGGCGGCGGGGACGAGGCGGCAGCGAGCGTTGAGGGAGGCGGCGGAGCCTCCTTGGGGCACCGGCCCGAGGAAGGGGCGGGGAGGCGGCGATGTTCCGCAACTCGCGGGAGATCCAGGCGCCGGCGTCGCTCTCTCGCCTCGCCTTCCGGCCGGCGGTGGCTGCGGCGGCCGGCAGGGGAGTCCAGGGAGGGAAGACAGGCGCTAGGTCGTCCTGGATGCCTGAAAAGTGTACACCTTTTGGATCGGGCTAAGCGTCGTGATTTTCGGTCCAAAATTACGGGCCAGCGACCGACACCATCTCCGTCGTGTCGCTCGCGCAGACCTCTCAATCTCGCCGTCCACCCACACCTCCGCCGCCCAGACCTCTAGAGAGACGCCGCTTCTCCGGGACCTCGCCCCAGGTCCGGCGCTCCATTCTCGCCTCCAGCCGGGCCACCCCGACCTCGCTACCGTCCGGCGCTGTTGAGGTATGAGCCGTGCCCCAACCCACAACTCGCGCGCAACCCCCCAATCCTCAAGAATCCTCTTCTCCCCAATTCTGAAAAAAAAATCGCATCTTCCTCGTACAGGCAGCCGGAGGAAGGCTGCTGATGGTCGCCGCCGTCCGCGGGATGCATTGGTAGCACGACGCAGGTGAGACCAATTCTTCCATGTCCTGCACAGATTTGCAGCTGCAGGATTTTTGTTGCAACACGAACCAATCTTGCAGGACAGCCAGGTTATATAAAACGGTTTTGCTAAGTCTCAGTTGACTGAGAATTTCTTAAGTCTCAGTCACCCAAAAAAATGTACATGAGTTACACATTTCTGGCTGAAAAGTGCAATTGCACATTTGTGTCAGAAAAGTGCAATTCGTTCCAGTTGCATATTTTTTTGAACTGCAGTTGCACTTTTCTAAGGTGACTGAGACTCAGTCACACCTGAGACGTAGGCAAACCCTATATAAATCCATCTTGTGCTAAGTTCAGAAGATGTACTACTACTATATTTACTATAGGATTGGAGTAGATGTGGTCTGACAAGTAATCTCCCAGAATTTTTCTACTCCACACTACTAATTTCCGTAGCTGTGTTGCTCATGTAATCAACCCCAGCTCCCAAGATGGCCATGTGCTCATTTTCCAAGCAACCTGAAGAAACAAGATCAGAGAACTACATAAGAGGAAAGGACTGTTCAGGCCCTCATACAGGCCAGGTAAATCATACTGGTGGTAATATAACAAGCTGAAGGTTAAGTAGATTCATAGCACAAATCGTTCCTGAGACTTGTCTAGTTTATGCTGTACCAAAAATTCAATTACCTAGTGAAGCAATTAGTTCATAATCATACACTGAGGAATGCGGTTACATGCGTTGCACTTCTTTGCAATTGTTTCCCTCTGCCCATTGTCCTCGTCTGGTGCACATACATAGGCTGGGAGTTGCAAGTTCAGAACCTGGGCATACATAGTGTGTGTGCTATGTATCTGTCCCAAGTTCAGAACCTGGGCGACAACAACATGTATGCACAAAATACATGTATGCCTGGGTTCAAGATGATTCATTCATGTTTTTCTTGAGCTCGATCGGTACCTGAGTTTATTTTCATTTTACTGGTGTTTTTAAAGTGGAGAGACCATTTATCTTTTCGTCTTGTGAATAAGCATACATGATGGATGCTGGTAAAGAAAGAGCTTTTTTTTCTGCTGTTGATTTGATTATATTTTTCACTCCTTGTGTTTTTACCGGTGCTAGAACAATTCAATTGTTTTGCTAGCTGGGAGGTACAGAATTTTGATTCCGCTAAATGGACATGGACATATACTATTCAAATTATTTCTTCATGTCCTTATACTGCAAACGGTAGGCACCTGAATGTTACTTGGATACATACATGACTTTCAAAACATGACTTGGATTTGAGTGTCCGATTTGGGTGCCTTGTTGCTTTTTGTGGACTGCTTCTTCTTACTGTTGTTTTTCTCATTAGTGGCAAAGTTGGTATGTCAAATTAGGTTTCATCATCATCTGCTGACTATGCAACACTGATGATGTACGTTAAATCTGGGAAACCTATATTTTGGTTGCTTCCTTGCACTTGAGAGCCATTTCGTGCAGATCTTTATATTTATTATTGGTTTGCTTGTCAGGTATCTGAACAAGTGATTTCTGCCACTAAGTGTGCGCATTCTGTTTGTAGGAGGGAGCTGAACTGGAGGTGGCCAGGAGGTAGCCCAGCCCAGAATAACCATCCCATGGAGCGGCCCTGGTAGCCCAGCCAAACTGAGGAACAGACTAAGTCGGCCTGCCTAAAACCCACGTCTGTAGCCGCCGGAGCTGAGCGCCGCCCCCATTCCTCCGGCGCCGTCGCGATGGCATCCATCCTGCCCTGGCTGCTCCTTCGCTGCCGACAGACTCTGCAGCCCTCCGCCACGGCTCTATTCTACCTACGGTTCATTGCCTCGCCTCTTCACAACGGTCCAACCACCATCAGTCCCCCACGCCTCGGCGCACTGCCCGAGCGTTCCCGTGCGGCTGCTGGATTCGCGACAGCTGCGCGGATACAGTCCTCGGCGAGGCGCGGGAGCACGGCGGTGACGCTGGACACGGACGGCGGCTTCGCGCGCTTCTCGGTCGGAGACGAACTGCGCACGACGCAGCCGCAGGGGAAGAAGAAGAAGAAGATGTCGAAGAAGTCCAAGGTGAACCAGCTCAAGTGGTTCCGCCTCAAGGCCAAGAAGAAGATGAAGTCGCCCAACCCTGAGGTCCGGATCAGATACAAGCTCGACAAGGTTTCTCCCCTCCCTTCATCCTCAACATTCTTCAGATTGAATTGAGAGAAATGCCGAAATGCCGCATTGTAAATCTGCTGTTCTGAATGTGGATCCGGTCCAGGCGAAGAGGAAAGAGGAGTGGCTGATCGAGAAGCTCCGGAAGTACGAGGCGCCCTGGAGGGGTCCGGCGCCGGTCCATGACCCCGAGATTCTGACCGAGGAGGAGAGGTTTTACCTCAAGCGAACCGGGGAGAAGAAAAATAACTACGTCCCCGTCGGGAGGCGAGGGGTGTTCGGCGGCGTGGTCCTCAACATGCACCTCCACTGGAAGAGGCACGAGACCATGAAGGTGGTTTGCAAGCCCTGCCGGCCTGGCCAGGTGTACGAGTACGCCGAGGAGCTGGCCAGGCTCAGCAAGGGGACCGTCATCGATGTTAAACCGGATAATACGATTATCTTCTATCGTGGGAAAAATTATGTGCAACCGAAGGTTATGTCGCCTCCTGATACTCTGTCCAAGCAGAAGGTAATCATCACTACCGAAGCCAATTTTGCCATATTCATTTGATAGGTTCAGCTGATTGACATTTTTTATCCTGTACTACATAGGCCTTGGAGAAATATAGGTTTGAACAATCTCTTGAACATACCAGTAAATTTATTGAGCAACTGGAGAAGGAGCTTGAAGATTACCAGAAGCATGTTGAGTTATTTAAGAAGCGTGAGGGGGCTATTGCTGAGGAGATCAGTGACGGAGACGCTGATGTTGATGATCTCACATCTAGCTCAGATACTGAATGAATCGTCTTCTTGATCAGTTGGCACCTTGGCGCAGATCCTTTCACAATGGAGATTTGATATGATCTTGCTACCCTAAATTTCAGTGCATCTGGTTTGCCACCAAACATTCCCTATTTTTTGGTAGACAGGTGTGGCAAGCATTCGGTAGAGCCTCACCGCCTGTGACCGAGAGATCCCAGGTTCGAGTCGCGGTCTCCTCACATTGCACTTCATGAGGGTAAGGCTTGCAACTAACACCTTCCCCAGACCCCGCACAGTGCGGGAGCTCTCAGCATTGGGTACGTCCTTTTTTTTTTAGGTGTGGCAAGCATTCGGTCTTCTCTAGCATTGTACCCCACCTGTCATAGACTGAGCTCTAAGAGTCGCACTGAGAGATACTGAAGTTCAGAGTCAGCAGCATTTGAACGCAACATGAGCTTTGGATGCTCATAGCAGGCGAGATGAGTTGCGTTTGCATCTTTCATCAGAAATGAGCTTCCTTGGATTGTCAGTTATGAAAATCAAATTGCGTGTCTTCTGGAGAAGGATCTGCTCAAATATAAACATGTAAGATTTACCTAGCTCTCAATTAGATCATAGTAACATATGGAATTTTGATGCTTTTAGATCGAAATGTAGTATTCTAAGATTATTATTAGTTACTAATATAAAGTAATATTCTAGTCTTCACGTTGACCTTTTTTTTTCCTTATTTCTCTGTTCTCCAACTATGAAAAATTTGACGTGGCAACTCTTAAAGAGGGTTATTGTACATGCCCTGATTGCTTGTCAGGCGGTCCGCTCGATTGTCTGAGATATCATATTCTACCATAACCCACGCGTAACAATTTTGAGTGTAACTGAAGAAGCTAAAATATGGACGGACATTTGGTGCACATGGGCACCAGTGAAGCAACCCAACCTTGGATAGTTCTGAACAAATATAGTAGATATGATAATACCGAAAGCATGTCATCCTTCTCTAGCAAAAACATCATGGTTAATTATCTGGTCCAGAATTAGTATCTTGTAATTTATAAGGGAAATGCCATCATAGAGGTCTGTTAGTTAATGGTCAAATATCAGTTACATCCTCCACAAGTATGACTACTAAAAAAGGTAGGAGTCAACCCCTACAAGTTAATTATGTGAACTAATTCAGTGTTGACGATGATCTGTTGGCGAGTTCCTTGTCCGCATTGCTGATTCTGGTATTAAAGGCTTTCAGCTCCTCAATTTGACGATTTCTTACCTAGCAGCAGACACACACAATTATTTTAAGGTATAATTGAAAGAACTAATACTACACAATTTTTTTGAATATTCCTTTTGAGACAAGAATAAAGTTTTACATGTTTGATTGGTTAAAAATAGTTTAGATACAACAAAGCCACACGACATTGATACATTATAAGATCTGCCCTCACGGCAAGATGGATCTCAAATGTTTTGTGCCCCTACCCGAAAGGGTAGCATTTTTCTTAATAGCCGAGATGTCTACGGAGTTCAAAAGCCTTTCCATCATGCTTTGTGTTAACAGTCAAACGCAGAGAGTATTATGTGTTTGGTCACTAACAAACAGCGACATACAAAGACTCTCAAACTCTAGCTTCTCACACGACATTATTGAATATAACAATTCAATCTTGGTTAACACAACCATATATGTGTTAACCATGACTAGCAAACAGTTGAAGTATTTTGTGAAGACACTGGAAACACATACGTACCTCCCAATGGCCTCCTGGCTTTTCTTTTTCACCCTGTAGGCCAAGGAAATACAATCATACAAAAAAAATGAGTGTAATTAAAACCCAAGCAATCGATTTTTGAGAAGCTATAACTGTTGAGAAACTTGAACAATCACCTCGCCTTGGAGCGTCGGAATTGCACGATGGACTACGTACTGCGCGTCTACGACGCCAATCTGCTCTTCGGGATCCTGCCAATTTAAAAATATAACAAAATTCTTAAGTATTTATACATACTGTAGCATATTTTTCAAACGTATTTCAATAATTATTATAGACTCTGCTTACATCGACACATCTCCAGAAATGGGAGTCAATAGGCCATCCGTGAACGAGATCATTCTGCAATTAAAACCAATAACTCTTCATTTCAGATGCGACAATTAATAAATGCCAATCATGTGATAGCTAAAATTCCGACAAGTGTACGTATCTACCTGGATCATATGCCACACGCATCTCCAAGCATCCCTGGAGAAGACCGGCGCCATAACCTCCACGAATCTGCATCCATATGTAAATTCGATAGGTCATGACAAATAAAAGGTTCTAAAATCATCATTTTCAAACATAAAAAGATCGTAAATAAAAAAACAAGCTGGATGTGACTGAGCGAAGAATTCAATTAATTACCCGCTGCATGGCCGCTCGTGCACGTTCCAACAATGCTCACCCCCTGCATCTGTCCTGTTCATTCATAACAAACAACCAGAATTTCAGAGAGATCATCATTATCCAAAACATCAACTTCTCAATAACCATGATTTTGGTAGGTTACTTATGTGTGCACCTTCAGATTGTGCTAAAAAACTACAAATGTACTTTCATTATAGGTGCATCCTGCGTGCACGGCCGGCATGCTTACTTGTGCATTTCGCTGCTGTTCTTCTTGGCTGTGACGTCGTACATTGGTGCCACGTTGGTCGCATCCAGCCCCGGCTGCGAGATCTCGAGCCCGTGCTTCCTCACGATGTCAAGGTACCTACAACCATGCACAACCTGAACTTCATCATCCATCACCACAGAGAGATATTTGGAGCTCGGGGAAAGCATAGGAGGCATGTGGATCACATGGACATACGCCTCCGCATTGAAGTTGTCGACGCCAAGGTCCTCGTCCCACACGAAGACATACTCGTAGGGCGCCACAATGCTCGGGTGCAGGAACCTCTTGGCGAACCACCTTTTTATTTAGGTAAAAATCTGAAGATTGTCAGCGCATTTGTTTGCAGTTTAGAATTCAGATATATTTCGGGCACCAGTGGAATTTCTATAATTTTTTTGTTTTTCAGTTCGGCCAGAGGACTGAAGTTTCCAACTGAACTTGGCTGAAATCCAACCCATGTTTGAGCACACTTGACAGAGTCTGGATTCTAATTGAATTTGGCTGGAATAGATGTGTTATGTTTACCATTTGGTCTGCTTCCTCGCACTGATATGGGTGACCTCGCGAGACCACTCAAATTCATCCCACTCCGTCGTGTGACCATCGTAGTGGAACAACACGATGTCGAAGTTGTCGGAGAACTGTATATATTGTGCGCACACACACGTGCCATTTGAGTACCATGGAATTAACATTTAGAAACATTTCAAACTTGACCAAATCTCATGTTGGTAGTTCTTTACCTTATGAACGGTCGCGTTGATATTGGCTCGCTCGTCGTACCCTACCGCGAGGGCCAGGAGGTACTTGCGAGTTGGGCTGTCCTGCACATCACATCACAGACACTGGAACAAGTCACACTCGGAAATCAAATTAACCATGAAATTAAGATGAAATGAAATAAGATCCATATTCAGAGTGAACTGCAATGTCATGCATGAATTCAGTCAGTCAGATTCGGACTTCAGATAAGGAAATAGCATGCAGACGGTACATCTTTTGGGGATCCCCAGAGCCGTCGCAGGTGAAGGTCCGTCTCCGAGACCACGATCCCCGGCGGCAGCCTCCTCTCCGCACCGGCTTCAGGGTTCATTGTCACAACCTCTGCACTCTACAAATTACCAATGGATTGTTAATTTCATGCAAACGCTGACCATTTTAGCTGTGAAGAAACCTGAACCATTCTCAAAGTTGAGAAATTTACCCCTGAGCTGGTGGCGTTTGTGGCAGGAATCCGATTTGAGGTGCTACTACTGGTGATGTTTCTGCCGAGTGGTGCCCAAAATCTGCCCAGCGAGCCGATGTCGCCGAAGCTGCAGTTGGCGGCGGCGCCAGTACTGCTGCTGCTCCAAGTCAGTATACCACACTGAAGCTGCAGGCATGTACATCAATCTTAGTAGCTCAGAGAACTTCAAATCAATCTTAGCTGATGGTGTGAAATCAAAATTAATACTATACTACCAAACTGATGTTTTGTTTACCTTTGGCGTGATTGCTGCAGGAACAGAGATGCCGAGGAAGAACCCGAACGCCGCCGCGAATAACACCGTCAGAGCTGGGCCAATTGCTTTTTTCTTCATCCTCGCTCACAGCTCACTGGCTCACCCACTCACTCACTCACTCACTGACTCACTCTACGTAGGTCTGTCTGATGTGAAGTAGGAGAAGAGCTAGCTGTCATAGGTTGTGATGGAGAAGAAGACTAATTTTTTCTATGTGGAGAAAGGAGATGAGGAGCTTAATTAGCTTAACTAGTCCTAATTTGCGTCGGTCATAGAGAGGCGTAAGTTTGACTTCTTACACCCATTAACTGCACATAGTAGTACATTGTTTCATTCGAGTAAGGAAACAACATTTTTCAATTGGATAGAATGGAAGCAAATCGAGAAGTTTGCTGGAAGAGACCGGTCAACGTGCTCTCCTCTTGTGCGTTGGGATTGGCCTCGGACTTATCTAATACTAGTTATAATAGTAATTTTAGCTGTTCATTTGAATTACACTTGTGATTTTATATGAGTACTACAAACACGATACTAAAGCGCACCTAAGGTTCTACTACCTCCATCCCAAGACTTAAGTTTTATATTTCTTTCAGAAAGTCAAACGAAGTTAAGTTTGATCAAACTTTTAGAAGAATTTATGAATAAATATAATATTTTCTAGGTACCATATGAAAATATATTTCATTATCTATCTAATGATATTGATGTTGTACTTTTCATGTTAATGATATTTGATAAAAACTTAGTCAGACTTAACATAGTTTGACTTTCTGAAAAAAATATAGGGCTTAAGCATTGGGATGGAGGCAGTAGTATAGTAATACTCTTGAGCTTTTTCCATTTTGAGAAATTAGTGTTTTTAGGGTGTTTCGAGAAATTAATGAAAAATGTGAAGACGCCTTACTGGTCTGACTCAGTTGACATTAGTCCATCTGACCCATAACTCACTGTTATAAATTGGGCTTGGCTCAGTCTGTTGTGTTTTCAAGGACCTTGACGGCCCTTTTACGCTATAAAATGGGCTGTACCAAAATCACAGTTCTTCGTGTGTTCGTATTTCTTGTTTCTCACCACTATCAAAATGAGCTAGTATATTAATAATCAAAATGACATGTACCAAAGCCACAACTGCTTTTGTGTTTCCCTGGAACTCGGAAGCTACGACTGTTTTGTTTTTGAATTGTGGAAGCTACAAATGTCCATTCTTTGTTTACTGGTTGTTGATCTCCCCGTTGCTATTTAATTTTATTTCGTTGGGCATGTGGATCCATTTGTTACTATGTATTGATCGAGGACATGGTGTTTCTGCATCATGTGTATGTGCACCTTTTATTTGAAATGCATTTTAAATATAAAAAGTTGTCTCGTGTATATCTTAATATGTTACATGCTCATAAAGTTGTTTCAGCAAAAACCAACATATTTTGTGCCGTGTGTAAAAAAGACAAATTTTGGGCATACAAAATATCGGTTTTATGTGAAACATTACGTGCGCACATAGAACATGTCTCTCCACATACAAATACAATTTTCTATTTTTTTAGCTTTTAAAAGTATGTTTTATATATACAAGATGCACATACATCCGGGATCAGTTTTAAGTTTTTGGTTGATCAAGCATTATTTTATTTTGATGCTAACTTTTGGCCGTTGTTAATATGCTAATTGTGATGGTCGATCAGTTCCATCAGGTTTGGCTATCTCTACTCTTGAAGCGGAAGCTATGAATGACTTGTGTAACACCTCTCGGTAATTGCAATAAGGGAAAATTTGCTTTGGGACACTGTTATTTTCCGGTCTTTGCTAAAACACACCCTCGGATGGCGTCTTTGCTAAGTACCATTACAATTTTACATACGTTTGCCAGAACACACTATATGGCCTAAAACGGACTTTTTTTTGTTTACAATAATTTTCTATGCCGGTTTGGATTGGTTTTTTGGGAGTTAATTTTTTTGCCCGGTCTTCTAACGCAAAAGATGGATTTTTCTTTGTCAGTTCGTATTCCAAAAAGATAATTGGTCAGGGTAATCTAAATTATTAGATCGCATCATCAATACTGATTGATATAACTACTGAATACTGATCAAGACACAAACGTGAGGCACCATGAAATGTCTCTGGATCAAATTCAGAATTTCTTACTACTGATGAATAATATCATCGGGCTACCTACAGCCATGGACGTGAGCTAATACTAAATCACCCTTCGGCTACAGAGGCCCTGCCGCCATCCATGGCCGCCGACAGATCGTTGTTCAGCGAGGGCGTTGGCGAGAGCGGCTGAGGGCGCGGATGCAAGGCTTCATCCCCTGCTGTCGCTTGGCACCTACGGAAGAAAACCAAATCAGATATTCAGATTGGTTTGGTTTTCAGTTTCTCTATATTAGAAGGAAAACCGATTTGATTATGTATAATATAGTAAGTTTTTGATGCAAATAATAAATATTTCCGTTTTGGGTATCCAATGTGCTTTGGCAAACCTACCTCAAAACTATAATGGTATTTGCCACAATGACCGAAAATAACGGTGTCCCGCAGCAAATTTTCCCTTGCAATAAAGCCACCGCACAATAACTCTCTTTTGCATGGTTAGATCATTAATTCAAGGGGGTGAGTTCGTGATCCTTGGTAGGTCGTCTCCATCCCACCTCGACCGGCATTTCAGTAAAAAGAACATCGTGCGGCCACCACCGTACCTAGGATACCTACTATGCCTGACATGTCCTTATCTAGCCCACGCGTGCCATCGGATCGGTTCCATCGCCTCCATCGACACCACATACGCCACGTAGGAAGATGTCGAGGCGCGACAATTGGGAGGCTGGCTAATGCCACTATGGCTTTGGCCGGAATCATTTCATGGTGTTGCATGTGCACGAGCTCGCGTAGCGGGTATCCTAGCCCTACCGCTAGCCACGCCCAAGCTATGAAATTTGGCCTTTGTTTTTCTTCAAATTTCATTATATTCAAACTGATTTTATAATTTTGGACTTTCTTTGAATTTAAATGTTTTTAGAAAATTATAAATAAATGGATGGTCTGTTTGGGACATGCGTCCACATCGGCCAGGACCCGTATCCAAACGCCACCAAACAGACAATATTTGAGGGCATGTGATGCTTTTAAACGACACACGGCACGGACGGTTTACAGGTTGATAGGATGGTGTGCGATTCTGATCATGACCCTGACCTGACGCACAAGCACGCATATGTGCATGCCCTGCTCTGCAGACATTCACGACATTGTCTCCGTGATCAATTATTCAGTGCTTCTAATATTTTTGTTCTGATCTGAAAACTATGCTTCAGTGTTCTGTTCTGTTCTGATCTGAATATTCCGCTTTAATTTTGTAAACTCCCGGGCCAAGCTTCCCCTAATCACCATCCGTTGTAGTGTCTGTTTAATCGGCAGGGTAGAAAAAAAGTAGTAACAAGA